>NW_027507903.1:155729960-156269960 GCF_037356315.1 Lithobates pipiens
CGTGGAAGTGACCAGGGGAGGACTCTTCGGAGGAGGGCCGGCAAGTGGCATCCTGAGAAGTGCCTGGTTACTGAGTTGGGAAGGACGTTGACAAATTCACACTTTTCCAGTACCATAAAGGAGATGGGAAACGTTCCAGATACGAAGGAAAAAGGTTCCTGTTTACCCTTAGTTGTTTGTTCAAGTTTGAGTCAACGTACTGACTGCCATGATCTCTGGCTAGAGATCTGTTCAGTCTCGAAGTACCCAGCTGTGAGTGGCTACTTTCTGGGTGGAAAATAGACTTTGCTAGACCTGCAGTTCAAGGTGCCTGAGTTCTTCACCTGTGCCCTCTGTTCCCTAAGAGACTGTGTTATTTGAAAGTTCTACTGCAAAATAAAACCTTTTTGAAAGGACTTTCTCTGTGTCAGTGTACAAGTCGTTGGGTATCAACCCTGGGAGCCCTTAGAAGTGGAGGAGCAGGCCAAGTGAAGGTAACCGGTAAGCCCATTAAGTCAAGGTCGCCCTGCAATGGGTTATGGCCGCTATATATATATATATATATATATATATATATATATATATATATATATATAGATAAATGAGGTATAAATATGGCCTATGTGTCACCCACTCAGCACCACCTCAATCCTACAGCGCCAGCAGCAGGTAGATGTGTTGAACTATTCAATATCATATATTTATATATATATATATATATATATATATATATATATATATATATTGACATGCCAGGGTAAGATTCATATGGATTGGTTGGCTTTTTATTTTATTTTTTTTGGTGCATCATTTGCCCATTGCCTGCCCAGGTGCCCTGCTCAGTGCTGTCTCACTCACTTAGATCTAGCAGGCTGCAGCCACTCATCGGCCCCTCTCCAGGCTCCGCTCTGCTGCTTCCAAGGGAGAGAGAGGCCGGAGGGGTGAGTGCAGATGTAGATCACTCCGCCGGCACGTGCAGGACCTGCAGCCGGAACTATAGAAGCTGCATCGCCACTAACAAAAGGTGTGAAACTCGGACAGCGCAGGGATGATTAGGATGTGCCTGAGCACACCCCGTGGGCACGCCTATGGTCTTAATACTTGTTTCAACACATTTTGTATATTGTTCCTTGGCTTTGCTGAGGCTCACTTTGAACAAGCACGACTCTGTTATTTATATACCATTATGACCACCCACCTAATATTGAATAGGTCTCCCTTTTGCTGCCAAAAAAGCCCTGACCCATCAAGGCATGAACTCCACTAGGCCTCTGAAGGTATGCCGTGGTATCTGGTGCCAAGTAGATCACTGATAGTGCTTCCTGGAGCAATTTCTTCCACAGGAAAGCAACGTAGACGCAGCTGGCCACCCACATGATGTAAAAGAAAAATCAGATCAGACTACTTTCTTCCATTGTCTCAGAGAGGCCACACCTGATGAACTAGAGGTAGCTGGGCAAGTAATCTGCAGCAAGGTGAGAGGTCCTTCACTATCAGTATAAACATGGTCAAAGCCAGGCTGGAGCCTAATAGCCTGCAGCTTTTTTATTATTATTCTTGAGTGCATGCTCTTCGCCAACTTTAACCTGTTCTGCATTACTGCTTCTAATGCTCCATACACACTATTAGATTTTCTGCTGATTTTTTCCTTCAGGTTTACCAAAACCATGTAGTTCAAGGGCCTGCCTGATTGCTTACCAATTGAAACTCCTAAGGTTTGACCTCATATTATATGGTTTTGGTAAATCTGAAGGAAAAACTCAGCAGAAAAACTGATAGTGTGTATGGGGCTTTACTTTCACCTGTTTAGTAAATTGCAATGTACAGTTACTACCTTTCTGATCATTTGGCTGATTATATGATCGTTTAAAATGCCACCTTCACAGTGATGTTCTATAAGTGTGGGGTGAGCCACAGCTTAATTTTTGGTGTTCCGTTTGTATTTGCATAGTGAAGTGAGCTAGGTTTTACGTGCTTCAAGGGCACTCTGAATACATCTGACATTATATGCAAGCACCAAGGGAGGTACTTATACATATTGAAAAAAATAGCAATCTTCATGCTGGAGTATGAACAGTGGTGGTACGACTGGGGTGCTTAGGGGTGCCTCCAATAACTTTCTTAGCACCCTCACAAGCAACAGCCACTCTCCATCAATTTTATTAAAGCACTTTGTGCTGCTGTAACTCCCCCCCCCCCCCCCCCCCAGTCCCTTGCATCTAAAAATGATTGTGTGCAGGCCTGGCTTTTTCATGGAGGCAGTGCTCCTGCCCCCAGTCCCTTCCCTATATTTATTCACCAGCAAGAACAGGCATGCAGTAAATCAGCACGTCTACCATCCACAATACCATCAGCCTTCCTGTACACCTGCAGTACCTAACCGATCTAATGTCAATGCCACCACCAATATTATAAGTATTCTGCTGTTGATTATGAGGGTGGGGCAGCCAGGGTGACAATCAATGTAATAAAACAAACTGCCCATCCATAGCACACTGACCACCATTATAAAGGGGCACAATGAACAAATAACACCAATGTTAAGGGGGCACATTAAGCAATTATCCCAAATGTAAGTGGGTGCACTGAGCACTGATAATCCAATGTAAGGGGCATCAATGTGCACTAACTGCCAATGAGGGCTCACTAAGCACTGACCACCAATGCAGGGGTGCAGAGTGAGCGCTGCGGGGTAAGGGGGCACACTGGGAACTGACCCCCAGTGCAATGGAGAACACAGAGCCCCAATGTAAGGTACTCTGAGCAACAAATGTTGTACATAGTCCTGACCCCCACACTCTATACACTACATAATGATTTTTTTAATTTTATTTCAGGTAGTTATAAAGCGGTGTCAATTTACACAGTGCTTTACATATACATTGTACATTCACATCAGTCCCTGCCCTCAAGGAGCTTACAACCTAAGGTCCCAAACTTACATTCATACATACACATACTAGGGCCAATTTAGACAGGAGTCAATTAACCTACCAGCATGTCTTTAGCGTGTAGGAGGAAACTGGAGTACTCAGAGGAAACCCACGCAGGCACAGGGTGAATATGCAAACTCTAGACAGATGGTGTCGTGGTCGGGATTCGAACCAGCGACCCTTTTTGCTGCTTGGTGAAATCATGTAATCATTCCACCCCTGCGCTGCCCATAATGCTGACTTCTTCACTCTGTACACTATGTTGTATGTTAAGAATGTACACTGACTGCTATACTCCATATGTTGTACAATGGCGTTACGGTCATGTAAAAAAGTAAGCGCATGCCACAGAAATAGTTTTTCTTTTCAAAACATATTTCAAACAAACATTAGATCCTTATTCAAAGAGTACAGATAAATGTGACATACTTGAACAAATGAGACAAGACATTTACATGATGTATTCATTCTCATAATTTAAATTATGAGAATAATCTAAATTATCTGATAACATTGCAGCACAGCCAAAGAGCACAGAAAGACATTGGCTCATTACATTTCTGGCAGTATCAATAGGAATATTTTTTGACTTATCAAACAGATATAACAAAATATTTTTAATGGTATATTTAACATACCCAGGGCTTTTTTTTTCTCAGAAAATAGGTGCAGGAACTCCCCCTCCGACGAAAACCATGCCCAAACCTCACCCCCAGACAGCTTCCTTAGACCTCTTTCACACTGGGGCGATTTGCAGGCGCTACAGCGCTAAAAATTGCACCTGCAAAGTACCCTGAAAGAGCCGCTCCTCACATTCCAGTGTGAAGCCCTGAGGGCTTTCACACTGGAGCGGTGCGCTGGTAGGACGGTAAAATTCCTGCTAGAAGCATCTTTGGAGTGGTGAAGGAGTGGTGTGTATACCGCTCCTTCACCGCTCCTGCCCATTGAAATGAATGGGGCAGCACAGCTATACCGCCATCAAAGTGCTGCTGCAGCAGCGATTTGCAGTGGTTTTAACACTTTCTCGGCCGCTAGCAGCGGGTAAAACTGCCCTGCTAACGGCCAAATACCGCCACTAAAATTATGGTAAAGCGGTGCTAAAAATAGCGCCATTTTTCCGTCGGCGCCACACTGCCCCAGTATGAAAGGGGCCTTAGAGGAGAGAAGTATAGCAGCGCCAAATATTCATAATAAGTGAAGGCTTAGAACTGCGTATCACACAAGGCGCATGGCTCAGCAATGTGTAAAGCCGCGTACACACGGGCGGACTGTCTGTCCAACTTAGTCCGCTGAAACACATTTCAGCGGACAGTCCGCTCATGTGTGGGCTTCAGCGGACTTTTTCAGCGGACAGTCTGGCGGACTAAGTCTTTTGGAATTTCCGTTATATTGTCCGTCCAACTTTGGTTTCAGCGGACAGTCCGCTCGTGAGTAGGCAAGTTGGACGGACTAAGTATGGCGCATGCTCAGAAAGGATTTACACGGCCGAAGGTTGCATTGCAGTGTATTGGACGTCGTATTTCTAGTCCCGTCGTATGTGCTGTACACGTCATCGCGCAAGCTTTCAACGGACTGTCTGTTCATCGTGTGTGGTCAAGTCCGTTCATTCAAAAGTAGGACGGACTGTCCGTCGGATTGTCTGACGGACTTAGTTGGCCAGACAGTCCGCCCGTGTGTACGCGGCTTAACACTCAAGGTACACGACTCGGGAATTCATAACACACAGGCCTCAGGAGTGTGTATTGTGCAGTTGTGAGCAGTGCATATCACACAAGGTACAGAAAAAAAATCAGCAAACAGGATAATACTTACATTTAATGCGAAGCGCCCCTTGTTCTCAGAAATATGGAGCATATAGCCCTGTGTACAGAGTGCAGGGGTCAGCAATGTGTAACATAGAGCCCAGCACACAGAGAGCAGTGGTAAAGCATATGTAGCATATGTAATATGCAGTCAAGCATACAGAGTGCACAGCTCAGGGGTATGTAATGCAAAACCCATTGTGCAGAGTACAGCATTAAGGAGTACTGCCCTAAGGCCTTTACTATGTAACATACAGTACAGCATACAGAGTATAGCAATTCTGAATATGTAATGTACAAGGTGTTACGAAACACCAGACCCTGCACACTGTGCCATACATTACATACTCTTTGTCACCAACCCTGTATGCTTTACTGTCCCCCCCAGCAAATTTCCATGATCTTCACCCTCAAGTATCCTCCCAAAAGTACCCATCAAATCCTCCCTTCTGTTTATATCTTTGCTTATCTCGGTGTCCCCCATCCACACCTAACCTCTGCAACCCTCATTCACAGCTCACCTCTTCCTTTCCCTATCCACAACTCACCTTTGCCACCCCACATCAACATCTCACATCTGCACCCCTCTAATTACAGCTTACACCACCAGTCCACAACTCACCTCTGCACCCCAATCAGTATTATCTCTGCTCCCCTTATGTACCCCAATCCACAGCTCTCACATTTGCCACCCCCATGTTCCACATCTGCACCCCCATCTTTCCCTGCAGCTCTCACATCTGCACAGCCTGAAAGTAATAATCACATTTTGTTGCTTTGCAGCCTGAAATGAAGACAGACACCGTTTTTTATTT
The DNA here is from genome assembly GCF_037356315.1 of Lithobates pipiens. Taxonomy (NCBI): domain Eukaryota; kingdom Metazoa; phylum Chordata; class Amphibia; order Anura; family Ranidae; genus Lithobates; species Lithobates pipiens. The sequence continues at coordinate 155,735,490 of NW_027507903.1, forward strand.
TATCCAGCTGTATTCACTAGTGCAACTTATAACAGCCAAATGACAGATAGAACACAAACATGTCAGAAAAAAAATGAACAGAATCACTGAGTTGGAAAAAGGATACTCTCCCTATGTCAGTATTTTGTTGAACCATCTTTTGTTCTAATTACAGCCTTTAGTCTGTTGAGATATGTCTCTAGTACAACTACACATAACATCCAAGTGACAGATATAACACCAACATATCAAAAAAATAAAAACATTTAAAAAAAAATCACTGAGTTGGGAAAAGGATTACCCCTTTATGTCAGTATTTTGTTGAACCATCATTTGCTTCAATTACAACCTTTAGTCTGTGGGGATATGTCTCTACTAACTTTGCACAGCTAGACTTTGCAATATTTGCCAACTCTTCTTTGCAGAACTGTTCAAGTTCAGCTTAATTTGATGGTGACCATTTTGGGACTGAAGTCTTCAAGTCATTGCACAGATTTTCAATGTGGTTTAAGTCTGGGATCCAACTAAGCCATGCAAGGACAGTCACCTTTTTCTCCTTAAACCACTGTGTGGTCATTTTTGCTGCGTTCTTTGGGTCATTGTCATGTTGGAAGGTAAACCTTCTTCCCATTGACAATTTTCTAGCAGAGGGCAGCAGATTTTCCTCAAGAATTTGATGATATTTTGCCCAAACCATTTTTCTGTTATCCTGATGAGTGCTCCAGTCCCTGCTGGTGTTGAGGCCAAATAATTAAATTTTAGTCTCATCTGACATAACACCTTTTTCAATGTGGCCTTAGAATCTTCAAGGTGCATTTAAGGATGTCAGATGAGGCTAAAATTTACTAATTTGGCCCTTTAAACCAAACAATATGTCTGGCAGAAACCCATACAGCTCACCAATCTGCTGCCTTCTGCCAGAAAGGTTTACCTTCCAATATGACAATGACCCAAAGCACACAGATAAAAATGACTACGCAGAGGTTGAAGGAGAAAAGGGTGAATGTTCTTGCATGGGTCAGAGCCCAGACTTAAACCCCATTGAAAATCTGTGGAATGGCTTAACCGGTTCCCGACCAGCGCACGACGATGTACATCGACAGAATGGCACGGGCAGGCATATTGGCCTACAGGTACGTCCAATCTTCAATGCCGCCCTGCCACCGGGAGCGCGCCGCCGGCAGCGCGCTCCCGCGCTGGTCGGGACCCCCATGAGTCCGGTCGCGGGACCCGCGGACTCGATCGCCGCGGGCATCCCCGCGATCGTCTCACGGGACGGCTGAATGGAGGAAATGCCATGTAAACAGCATTTCTCCATTCTGTCTAGCAACTAGTGACGCTGATCTCTGCTCCATGTGATTGGAGCAGAGATCAGTGTTCACTAAATGAAAGCCCAACCCCCCCACAGTTAATAACACACCCCTAGGAACACTTAACCCCTACACTGCCCCCCACTGGTTAACCCCTTCACTGCCAGTGTCATTTACACAGGAATCACTGCATTTGTATAGCATGTCATTTGTATAAATGACAATGGTCCCAAAAATGTGTCAAAAATGTCAGATGGGTCCCCCACAATGTCGCAGTCACAATAAAAATCACTGATCGCCGCCATTACTAGTAAAAAAAAAAAGAATAAAAAATTATTAATAAAAATGCTATAAAACTATCCCTATTTTGTAAACGCTATAACTTTTGCGCAAACCAATCAATACTCGCTTATTGCGATTTTTTTTTACCATAAATATGTAATAGAAAACATATCGGCCTAAACTGAGGGGAACATTTTTTTATATATTTTTGGGGGATATTTATTATAACAAAAAGTAAAAAATAATGCGTTTTTTTCAAAATTGTCACTCTATTTTTGTTTATAGCGCAAAAAATAAAAACCGCAGGGGTGATTAAATACCACCAAAAGAAAGCTCTATTTGTGGGAAAAAAAGGATGTCAATTTTGTTTGTAAGCCACGTCGCACGACCGCGCAATTGTCAGTTAAAGCGACGCAGTGCCGAATCGCAAAAAGTGGTCTAGTCTTTGACCAGCAAAATGGTCCGGTCTGTAAGTGGTTAAAGACTGCCGTCCACAAATGTTCACCATCAAATTCAACTGAACTTGAGCAGCTGCAAAAAAGAGTGAGCAAATATTGCAAAGTTAGTAGAGACATATCCCAACAGACTAAAGGCTGGAATTAAAGCAAAATGTGATCCAACAAAATACTGACATAAGGGGTGATCCTTTTTCCAACTCAGTGATTCTGTTTTTGATTTTTCTTCTTCTGACATGTTGGGGTTATATCTTTCACTTGGATGTTATAAGTTGCACTGAGTAAAGGCAGCTAGATAAAACAGAAACTGTGTCTGTCTTCATTTCAGGCTGCAAAGCAACAAAATATGATTATTTTAAAGGGGGTAATTATTTTCTATACCTACTGTACATCAGAGAATGTGTTTGTTGGCTGTTTCTTAAGTATTGTGCTTAGTATTATAGTCTGCAGCTCCCCATTTACAAATCAGCCAAGTGAGATGTAATGGTAGTCAATAGTAGTTTTCAAGACTTTAATAAAGTTAAAACCTGGATCATCTGGATTAAATGTACAGGAAATGCACTTCAAAAATATTAAAATTTTAGCATACTAGGTATTACTTTACTATTTAGTTCAAGAAGGATCTTATTTATAAAAAGGAAATAAAAAATAGATAAAATTTGTAATTTAATTTATAATACACAGACTGATGACTTATAAGGAAAATCATTCAAAAGACAACTAATTAAAGCCGTCGGTGTCTTCAAAAAGAATAATTTCAGCACAGAGAAAAGTATAATGCCAAGCTAATAAAAATTCAGCATCTAGTTTCAGAAAATGGATAATGTTAACCTTTGAAGACTACGCAAACATTCCAGGTATTATTAACAACACATTTATGCGTCCAACATCTCATATTGGAAAATGTAGTCTGTATCATTAGTAATTTAAAAGAGAAATTTGGGTTTGTTTTTTGTTTTTTTTAATCATATTAACCTAGGTGGATACAGCATCGATTGCAATATTTTATCTGTCCCATGTCTTCTCTAAGGGTGAGAACAGAGCGATCAAACACTGCTGATCGCTCAGTTCTCCCCTCCACTCTGAGCACAGAGCTGGTGACACTCAACTGCATGGTCGGGATCTTTCCCCAGCCTATACTCCATTTATCCACAGCAAAAGTACAGCTAAACAAACTTTTCACTGTGAGACATCAGGTCGCTACTTCACCAGTCAGGGGATTTGAGATCATCGCTGCTTAATCTCCTAAACGTACCTCGTAAAGGTATGTATAGGAGGCATCCTAATTGACAAATCAGGACCCACCTAGCCCATCCTGTCAGTACTGGAAAAGAGAAAGCCGCAGGGATTTCAAATCCCTGGACCAGTAATGCAGCGACCTAATGTCTCACAGCAGATAATCGTGGTACAGCGGGACTGGGGGGATGGGGAGGGGGTCCGGTGTAAGTTCACCTTACAGATTTTCTGTAAAGGCGAACTTAAACTTTAATGTTGATGGAGTTTAGTACTGTTTTAATGGAGACTCTATACAGAGCTGTGTGTACTAGATATGGAGGTTGGTATCCCTACTCTGACTCATTGATCTGTGTGTTCTGAAAGCAAATGTGTATTGCAGCTTACCAGTCCTTAGATGTGATGTCATGGGTGGCTGAAAACACTTTTGATTTTTCGTTCTTGCTCTTCTGTAGTGGTTGTTGTCTGCGTGCCCTGACCGCAGTATACACCGCTATATTCACCTATATAGCTAGCGATATATCTATCTTTTATAATAGAGCTTTCAGTCAGTGTTAGGAGATTGTGCGTGCTGTCTGCGTGCTCTGAACGCAGTATACACCGCTATATCCACCTATATAGCTAACTATCTTGCTTGTTTTAAATAGAGCTTGCAGTCAGCGGTAGGAGATTGTGCGTGCTGTCTGCGTGCTCTGAAAAAGACGGACGGCAAAACAAATTATACAGGGGTGATAACCCTTCCCTATGTTTTCCAAAAAGTTTAAAAATAGTTTTTTGACTGGAGCTACACTTTGTACCAGTTGAAAATTACAAACAGATTCAACTTAACACAACAAACCTACACAGTCCCTGTCTTGTTTGCACCGCCTATATACTGCTGTTCTGAGTATATAGGGCCCGGGGGCCACACGTATTTCCTTTTTTTAATATGGGTACAGGGTTCCCCTTAATATGCGTACAAGACCCAAAGGGGCTGGTAATGGGCGGGGAGGGCTACCCATGCCATTTTTCTCAATGACTTTCAACCATATTGCAGGGACCAGATATAACATTAAAACTGCAAGCAGTTTTAAATGACGTTATTTCCGTTAAATGTCATTTTGTGCAGGGACTGTTCTAAACGCGGGAAACACGTGGCACTTCACAGGCATACTACAGACACCCCCCAGGCACGATATTTAAAGGAATATTTCACTTTTTTTTTTTCACTTTAATCGTCATTAAAATCAGTGCTCCCGCCAAAACGGCCGTTTTTAAAAGTTTTTTTTGCATTGACCCATGTCCCCTGGGGCAGGAGCCAGGTCCCCAAACCCTTTTTAGGACAGTATCTTGCATATTAGCCGTTAAAATTAGCACTTTTAATTTCAAACGTTCGAGTCCCATAGACTTCAATGGGGTTCTAACGTTCGTACAAATTTGGGGTCCGTTCGAAAGTTCTGGTGCGAACCGAACTGGGGGGTGTTCGGCTCATCCCTAGGTAGGAAGAGTTCTGTAGATCACAATTGGGAACAATGCTAACTTATTGTACTGAATTCTAAGTTATCAGAAGATTTATGCAAAATGAACAATTATATTTCTTTTGTGCATGTCAAACATTATATATATATATATATATATATATATATATATATATATATATATATATAAACAAAACCCTCTGAATGGGATACAGTATTTAGCAAACCAAAAGGGAGCAAACAAGAGAGGTTCATTGTTAGGATTTAGGATTTACATGCTTTTTAATCCAGAGATTATCTGCAACTTTCATCACAGACAGATAAATTGCTCCACATCACTGGGATGACTGTGTTGCCTAATTCTGTCTAAACAATAAGCAGAGACAAAAATATAGAAATGGACAAAATAATTTAAATACAATCAGGGCTGGTGCAAGGATTTTTGACACCCTAGGTCAAAATCAAATTTTTTTTGCTCAATGAACACTGAAACAATGCTGGGAAACTAAATCGGTGTTCCGTCTATCATGGACGAGGAGGAGGCTGGGCTTTGTTACAGTTGATGAACGCTGAACAGTTAGGACTGCATTGCATGACACAGCAGAAGACACCCGTTGTTTGTAATCAAAGGCAGGCTGAACGAAAAATAAAAAAAAAACCTGACGGATCAGTGCTCTCTGCCATTGGACTACCTATCACAGGGTGGTGCACTGTAATAGCTAGCGATGGTCCCGATGTTCGAGTTGAATGTAAGTTCAACTCAAACATCAGGTGTTAGCTGAATAGCAAACAATTTGTGGTGCTTGCGGCAAATTCGAAAGTCGCGGAACACCCTTTAAAAGTCTATGGGAGAAATCAAACGTGCTAATTTTAAAGGCTTATATGCATGGTATTGTCATAAAAAGTGTTTGGGGACCTGTGGCCCTGCCTCAGGGGACATGTATCAATGGAAAAAAAAGTTTTCAAAATGGCAGTTTTTTTCGGGAGCAGTGATTTTAATAATGCTTAAAGTGAAAAATAAAAGTGTAATATTCCTTTAAATGTCATACCTACGTGTTTAGAACAGTCTGACAGCAAAATTATATTTCTAAAGGAAATAAAGTCACTTAAAACTTCTCGCGGCTATAATGAATTGTCGGTCCGGCAATACGCATAAAAGTTAATTTATAAAAAACGGCATGGGCTTCCCCCACAGAGGAACCCCGAACCAAATTTTTAAAAAAAAAATGGCGTGGGGGTCCTTCAGGTCTGGTATGGATTTTAAGGGGAACCCCGCACCAAAAGTTTTCAAAAATTGTGTGGGGTCCCCCAAAAATCCATACCAAACCCTTATCCGAGCACACAACCTGGCAGGCCACAGGAAAAGAGGGGGGATGAGAGAGCGCCCCCCCTCCAGAACTGTACCAGGCCACATGCCCTCAACATTGGGAGGGCGCTTTGAGGTAGTGGCCCCCCCAAAGCACCTTGTCCCCATATTGATTGGGAGAAGGGCCTCATCCCCACAACCCTTGCCCGGTGGTTGTGGGTGTCTTTGGGTGGGAGGCTTATCAGAATATGGAAGCCCCCTTTAACAAGGGGACCCCCAGATCCTGGCCCCCCTGTCTGAAATGGTAACAGAGGGTACAAATGTACCCCTACCACGGAGTCGTCTTCTTCTTCTCGTGCTCCGACGGACCGAAAAAGAAAAAAAAAGCTGCAATCTGCCCGCCCCCTCTGATGCTACGGGAAAGCCACAGGGATGTCCCCGTGCGTTAGAGGGGGGCGGGGTCACCCGGTGATATCAACACGTGGCCCCGCCCTCAGTTATAAAAGAACTGTCACTTGAGAGGCCACTTATTACGGCCGATGGCAGAGAGTAGACAGCTGGCGGCTTTTTTTTTTCGGTCCATCGGAGCATGAGAAGACTCCATGGGACAGTTTTATTTTTTCATTTTTTTTAATAAAGGACTTGTCCCAAGGCATGTAGTGTCTTTTTTTTTACCATTTTTACACATTTTTTGTGAAATGGTAGGGGTAAATTTTCACCCGGGGGCCGGGATCTGGGGGTCCCCTTGTTAAAGGGGGCTTCCAGATTCCAATAAGCCCCCGGCCCAAGGTTACTTGCAGATTACTTTAAAGACCGACACTTCCACCATGGCCTCAGTTGTAGTGTTTCCTCCGGCCATGGTGGAAGCGCTGCAGGGAACCTAGGGGTGCTGCGCTCTCTCCAGGTGGGGAGAGTTGGAGGCATACTGGTTGTTTGTTTTCTTTTGACATACCTGGCCCAGCTTCCTCCCTTCACGCGCGGGGGTGGCTCCGGTGTCCGCTCTCCTTCATACCCAGGGGGGTCAGGCTGTGGAAGTCCCCCTTCTTCTAGACCGGCGGCTGGGTCTGAGATGCGGCCGGGATTCATATCTCACGCCATTGGTATCAGTCTCATGCCTTCTGGGTCCGGGTGACGAGTGCATCATTCCGGCCGGTGGCGGGACTTCCGACGGTGCGAAGCGGCTTCCGGTTTCCGGCCGCTGGAACGCAGGGAGAGGGGGCGGTCTCATCTCAGCTGACATCACTTCCAGGATTGGAGCGGAATTCAAACTGATAAGAGCGCTCAACGCCATTGTATCCTCACTGACGATGGAAGAGGATCAATTGGCGGTGGCAGGAGCAGGAGCCACGGTTGTCAGCCAGGCTCAGGTAAGCAGGGACAGTGGTCTCTGTCATTACTGTTTGAGCCATGTTTTTTCTTCTCCCTTCCTTGTACTGGGAAGCCGGCAGCATTCTTTTCCTATGAACAGTTTAGGAATAATGCTTTTTTCAATAGTTGTTTAGTGAGTCTGTGGGGGGATTCACTGGCTGAAGAGCAAATAGAAGTTGAAATTTTAAATCGGTTCTATTTGAAAGCGTGTCTTTTTTTTCTCTTTGTTCATGTGTGTGTGTTGTAACTGAGGTTTGGTTTTTTTTTCTTTGGTGTATTTCAGAAGGTGAAAGAAAAGACCAAACATTTCTCCCCTCCTAGCAAGAGGAAATGTCCATCATGTAAAAATGTACTTAGAGATTCTTGGACCAAGGTGTTATGCAGGTCCTGCATAAGCGACTTGGTCAAGGAAGAAGCAGCTTTCACTACTCCTGCGTCTCAGCAAGGAGAGCTGCTAAGTTCTTTTAGGAAAGAATTATCAGATACTTTTGAATCTTTCCGGCCTTATTTAGACAGACGCCCAGCTGCAGGTAGTAGCTCAGCGCCCCGTTCTCACTCCCCAGCATCTGCATCCAGGGGGGGCAGTGACTCGGAGGATGAGGAACATAGTGGGTCCTCTGCTTCTGAGGAGGAGGCAGAGGAGGTAAAGGAGGCTTCTGCTTCATCATCCCGGTATAAATTATCCCTAGAGGAGGTGGATGACCTGCTGAAGACTATCCACACTACTCTGAATATCACAGAGGATAAAGCCCAACTGTCACTGCATGACAAAATGTTTCAGGGTTTGGGCGAGGTGAAACACAGAATGTTCCCAGTACATAAGTTTCTATTCGAAACTATCAAAAAGGAATGGGGAGACCCAGAGAGGGCCCCTTTCTTTTTCAGGTCCCTCAAACGCAGGTTTCCTTTTGAAGAGGATAGCTCTCAGGTATGGAACAAAAAAACCTAAGCTTGACGCAGCTTTTTCTCAGGTTTCAAGGAATACAGACCTTACATTTGAGGATATGGGTATCCTAAAGGATTCCATGGACAAAAGGGCTGATTCTCTCCTAAGGAAGGCTTGGGACTCAACATTGGCAAACCTAAAACCAGCGATGGCTTCAACAGTAGTAGCCAGAAATCTGGAGCACTGGCTGGAACAGTTAAAAGCACATATCGAGGCAGAAACGCCTAGAAAGGATCTGCTCGATACTTTGCCTGTCCTCTTAAAAGCAGTGGGGTATATGGCAGATGCCTCAGCAGAATCAATTAAGATGTCAGCCAGGTCCTCAGCCCTGATAATCTCAGCCCGTAGGGCCTTATGGGTGAAAACATGGACAGGGGATACTGCCTCAAAGACCAAATTATGAGGTCTTCCGTTCAAGGGAGATTTGGTTTTCGGCCCTGACCTTGAAGCCATACTGGACAGAACGGCCGACAAGAAGAAGGGCTTTCCTGTAAAAAAGAAAGTGAACCCCCAGGGCACTAAAAATTTTCGTGCTTTTCAAAAAACCTCGGAAACCAAAGAGGATATAGAAGGCCCTGGAAGCCGCAGAGAGGAAGGGGCAAGTTGGGAGTGTTATTCCGCCCCCCTACCCCAAACCCAAAGAGCCAGTGACAATCTTCCAACTGTGGGAGCAAGGTTACAGGCCTTTTTTCCACAGTGGAAGTCAATGACAAACAGTCTGTTTATCCTCAAGACAATAAAAGAGGGTTACAGCCTGGAATTCGCTCACCCCCCCCCCCCCCGCACGGTTTTATGTAACCCAGGCCCCTCGAGACCCAGAAAAATCAGTAGCCATGATCTCTATTTTGCAAGAACTGATGCAGCAAAGGGTGATCGTAGACGTTCCCCCCGAGGAGGTAGGGCTGGGCTGTTACTCACACATCTTTCTTGTAAAGAAACCATCAGGCAAATTCAGATTGATTCTGAATCTGAAGATTTTAAACAAATCAATCAGATACAAGAGATTCAGAATGGATACAATTTTTTCAGTGAAGAGTTTTCTGATGCCAAACTGTTTTATGGCATCCATAGACCTAAGAGATGCACATCTCCATGTGCCTATAGCCATAGCATCACAAAAATATCTGAGGTTTGCGGTCAGGACGGGAGGCTCGGTTCTACATCTCCAGTTCAGAGCTCTCCCGTTCGGCCTGTCCTCATCTCCGAGGATATTTACAAAGATCGTAGCAGAGGCCCTAGCCCCCCTCAGAGTAGAAGGTATATCGATCGTTCCATACTTGGACAACCTTTTAATTTTTGCCAATGCAAAGCATCTATTGGAGAGGGACCTGGGAAGGACAGTAAGACACTTAGAGGGTCTCGGTTGGCTGATAAACAGGGAGAAATCAAACATGATTGCATCTCAGTCGATAAAGTTCCTGGGATACACCATCGGCTCCAGACAGGAAAAGATTTTTCTCCCAGTAGAAAAAATAGAAAGGGTTCAGTGTGCTGTGAAGAGGACCCAGACAAACCTGCCAATTTCTATCAGGGCAGCCATGTCGGTTTTGGGTCTCCTCACAGCATCCATTCCAGCAGTGCAATGGGCACGCCTCCATGCAAGGGATCTCCAACAGGCAATATTGAGGAATTGGTCCTACGGGGAGTCCCTGGAGAAGCAATTCAGGATGCCCCCTCAGGTTCAGAGGAAGCTCTGGTGGTGGTGGAGTCACTCAAGCCTAGACAGGGGTCTACTTTGGTGTTTTCTGGTAGATCGGAGGTTGACTACAGATGCAAGCTCCTGGGGATGGGGTGCCCACCTGGAAGGACAGATGGCCCAGGGGAGCTGGACAGTCAAAGAGGCCAGGAGATCCTCCAACTGGAGGGAACTAAGGGCCATCCTGCTGGGACTATGGGCCTTCAAAGAGATGGTTCAGGGTCTCCATATCCAGGTCTTATCCGACAATGCCACAGATGTATCCTATATAACAAGGCAGGGGGGCACAAGAAGCAGGGTGCAGCTATCCTTGGCCAGTCAGATTCTGTCATGGGCAGAAAACAACCTGAGGTCCATATCAGCAGTACACCTAAAAGGAGACCTGAACTTAGTAGCAGATTTTCTGAGCAGGGAAAAAGTTAGGGAATTAGAATGGAGTCTGAACCCCAAGGTTTTACAAGATCTGACAGTGAAATGGGAATTGCCTCAGATAGATCTGTTCGCGTCACGAAGCAACACAAACGTGAAGGCCTTCTTTTCTTTAAACAAACAAGATCAAGCAAGGGGACTGGATGCCCTAGCACAATCGTGGAGCTTCCATTTGTGCTATGCCTTCCCTCCTTTTCATATGATCCCTTTGGTTCTGAAGAAATTTCAAAGGGAATCCACAAGTCTGATTCTAGTGGCCCCTCAACCATACAGAGGATGGCGGTGGGGGTTCTTCCACTTTGGAGAGATCTCCTAACCCAGGGACCTCTTCAGCATCTGAATATCGGGCAACTCAACCTAACTGGGTGGTTACTAAGGAGCAAATCCTAAAAAGAAAGGGGTTATCCGATAAGCTCGTCACAACCCTCTTAGGGTGTAGAAAAACGACTACTAGGTCAATTTATTTTAAAACGTGGAAACGTTTTAACTCCTGGTGCCTATCAAAGGAATCCCCCCCCCCCCAGGAGATACTTTAAGTTCTAGAATTTCTCCATGAGGGCATGGAACTAGGGTTGGCAGCCAGTACCCTGAAGGAACAGGTGGCTGCTTTATCGTTTTTTCTTGAGAGGCAGTTATCTCAGGAACCGCTTACTATTAGATTTTTTAAGGCATTGGCCAGAGCCAGACCAATACCCTTTACGTTTTTTCCAAAATGGGACTTATCACTGGTTTTACAGGCATTGACCAGAGAACCTTTTTAACCCCCAGAGGAAGCAACTATCAAGTTTCGGTCACTTAAATTAATTCTTTTAGTGGCTATTACATCTGCTAGAAGAGTAAGCGAGTTACAAGCCTAATCAATAGTGGAGCCTTTCTGTTACATATTTCCGGACCGGGTAGCGCTTAAAACTGATCCGGGTTTTCTGCCAAAAGTCTCAACAGCCTTCCATAGGACTCAGGAAATAATTCTACCTACCTTTTGTCCTTCACCTTCAAATGCTAAGGAGAGGTCTTTTCATAGTCTAGATGTTAGAAGGTGACTATTACACTATCTAGGGATCACAAGAAAGTTCAGGAAGTCAAACTCTCTTTTTGTTGTGTTCTCAGGACCACGTAAGGACTATAGTGCGTCCAAAAATACTATAGCTAGGTGGCTACGAATGGCTATTAGGGAAGCCTATAGAGCATCCGGAGTAGAGCCCACCTCAGGGGTAGTCGCCCATTCCACTCGGGCAGTAGCAACATCCTGGGCAGATAGAGCAGGGGCCTCTCCGAGTCAGATCTGTAAAGCGGCTACGTGGACAAGTTTCTCCACCTTCACCCGCCACTACAGGTTGGACCTGCTTTCAGCTTCAGATCAATAATTTGGCAGAAAGGTTCTGCAGGCGGTGGTCCCACCCTAGAGTAAGTACTCTCTTATCTCCAGGTGCTGTCCTGAAAGACGAAGGGAGAAAACCCTAGTTAGACTTACCAGTAACGGTATTTCTACAAGTCTTTCAGGACAGCGCTGATGACCCACTCTAGATTGTATTTGAAAAATGTGGTGTTATTGCTATGTTCTGCTTATCTAATTTCAGCATGGCTGGAGGTACTCTATGAACAACTGAGGCCATGGTGGAAGTGTCCGGTCTTTAAAGTAATCTGCAGTGTTTCCTGGGAAAGTGGGTGAAGCTGCGCTCTCTCCAGGTGCTGTCCTGAACGACTCGTAGAAATACCGTTACCGGTAAGTCTAACTAGGGTTTTTGCTGTCAGACCGTTCTAAACACGGGAAACATGCGACACTTTACAGGCATACTATAGACACCCCTCAGGTACGAGAATTTAAAGGAATATTACATTTTTATTGTTTCGCTTTAAGCATTATTAAAATCACTTTTTCCAAAAAAACTGCCATTTTTGAAACTTTTTTTTGCATTGATACATGTCCCCAGGGGGAAGGACCCAGGTCCCCAAAAAAATTTAAGACAATACCATGCATATAAGCCTTTAAATTTAGCACTTTTTATTTTTCATGTTCATGTCCCATACACAGTTTAACGCCGTTTGCGTGTTCTAACCCATTTTTTGTCTGTTCGCATGTTCTGGTGCGAACCAAACGGGGGTGTTCAGCACATCCCTAGTAATAGCCAATCTTCATGGGCAGGAGCAAAGGGCACCATCTTGTGGCAGGCAGTACACTCACTTGATTGATTTTTTGTTGCCCAGCATACCAGACAAGAGAAGTGGTTCTGTGCAGAGTCCATACTTATAAACTTTTGAGCTTGAGAATGAGCGGCACAACAAGGAAGCCGTGTCCTGCATCACGTGCAGCTTGCTGCTGCAAAATAGAGGGTGTGGCCAAACATGATAGTGGGAGAGTCTTAAGGGACACGGTTAAAAAAAACCTGGGCTTCCTCGTATCTATAAAATATGTTGATGCTGAGTCTTTTATAATTGCTGTTGTGTTAGCCTATTAGGCCCGGACTGTTCACATGTAGCGATTTGGGATTGTGGGCACAATCACTGTGTTTCCGTCCGCAATTACAAATCACAATGCAATGCTGGCAAAACACAGCACATGTGTTTATGTTCCATTCATTTTTAGTGGTACCAAGACACAGTGTGGCTTTGGATGCTTGTTGTACTATAAATCGTTCAACATTCACAGCAAAAAGACACCACATTGTGGTGTCAGTAAAAATGAATGGAACACAAACACGTGGGCTGCGTTTTTCCAGCATTGCAGTGTGATTTGGAATTGGGTGCAGTCGTGGGCAGAATCGCAGCAATATTCTACCCACGATCCCAAATCCCTACATGTGCCTAACAGGCTAACAAAACAGCAATTGTGGAAGACTCAGTCCAGCGCCTCAATCATCAACTTTGCCAGCAGTTGCCACAATCTCAGATACCAGTAGAATGACAGGAAGAAATTCTGCAGCACTGCAGTTCTAAACTAGCCTGACTGAGGAGGACACAAGGGAAAGAGGGAAACACCTAGTGACCCAGGGTGGACTGGGTAAACGGACAGCAGCAGCACCCAGCAGCACTTCAGAACATCATCCACATCTACGTCCACGTGGTAGGCTGGTGGCTAAAAGCACTCTTAAGTGTCCAGATCATAACCCAAGCAGCAGTCAAATGTGGGAAGCGGCACTACAAGGAGGCGGAGCCAATGCAAATAACTCCTGGTGCCTATCAAAGGAATCCCCCCCCCCCCAGGAGATACTTTAAGTTCTAGAATTTCTCCATGAGGGCATGGAACTAGGGTTGGCAGCCAGTACCCTGAAGGAACAGGTGGCTGCTTTATCGTTTTTTCTTGAGAGGCAGTTATCTCAGGAACCGCTTACTATTAGATTTTTTAAGGCATTGGCCAGAGCCAGACCAATACCCTTTACGTTTTTTCCAAAATGGGACTTATCACTGGTTTTACAGGCATTGACCAGAGAACCTTTTTAACCCCCAGAGGAAGCAACTATCAAGTTTCGGTCACTTAAATTAATTCTTTTAGTGGCTATTACATCTGCTAGAAGAGTAAGCGAGTTACAAGCCTAATCAATAGTGGAGCCTTTCTGTTACATATTTCCGGACCGGGTAGCGCTTAAAACTGATCCGGGTTTTCTGCCAAAAGTCTCAACAGCCTTCCATAGGACTCAGGAAATAATTCTACCTACCTTTTGTCCTTCACCTTCAAATGCTAAGGAGAGGTCTTTTCATAGTCTAGATGTTAGAAGGTGACTATTACACTATCTAGGGATCACAAGAAAGTTCAGGAAGTCAAACTCTCTTTTTGTTGTGTTCTCAGGACCACGTAAGGACTATAGTGCGTCCAAAAATACTATAGCTAGGTGGCTACGAATGGCTATTAGGGAAGCCTATAGAGCATCCGGAGTAGAGCCCACCTCAGGGGTAGTCGCCCATTCCACTCGGGCAGTAGCAACATCCTGGGCAGATAGAGCAGGGGCCTCTCCGAGTCAGATCTGTAAAGCGGCTACGTGGACAAGTTTCTCCACCTTCACCCGCCACTACAGGTTGGACCTGCTTTCAGCTTCAGATCAATAATTTGGCAGAAAGGTTCTGCAGGCGGTGGTCCCACCCTAGAGTAAGTACTCTCTTATCTCCAGGTGCTGTCCTGAAAGACGAAGGGAGAAAACCCTAGTTAGACTTACCAGTAACGGTATTTCTACAAGTCTTTCAGGACAGCGCTGATGACCCACTCTAGATTGTATTTGAAAAATGTGGTGTTATTGCTATGTTCTGCTTATCTAATTTCAGCATGGCTGGAGGTACTCTATGAACAACTGAGGCCATGGTGGAAGTGTCCGGTCTTTAAAGTAATCTGCAGTGTTTCCTGGGAAAGTGGGTGAAGCTGCGCTCTCTCCAGGTGCTGTCCTGAACGACTCGTAGAAATACCGTTACCGGTAAGTCTAACTAGGGTTTTTGCTGTCAGACCGTTCTAAACACGGGAAACATGCGACACTTTACAGGCATACTATAGACACCCCTCAGGTACGAGAATTTAAAGGAATATTACATTTTTATTGTTTCGCTTTAAGCATTATTAAAATCACTTTTTCCAAAAAAACTGCCATTTTTGAAACTTTTTTTTGCATTGATACATGTCCCCAGGGGGAAGGACCCAGGTCCCCAAAAAAATTTAAGACAATACCATGCATATAAGCCTTTAAATTTAGCACTTTTTATTTTTCATGTTCATGTCCCATACACAGTTTAACGCCGTTTGCGTGTTCTAACCCATTTTTTGTCTGTTCGCATGTTCTGGTGCGAACCAAACGGGGGTGTTCAGCACATCCCTAGTAATAGCCAATCTTCATGGGCAGGAGCAAAGGGCACCATCTTGTGGCAGGCAGTACACTCACTTGATTGATTTTTTGTTGCCCAGCATACCAGACAAGAGAAGTGGTTCTGTGCAGAGTCCATACTTATAAACTTTTGAGCTTGAGAATGAGCGGCACAACAAGGAAGCCGTGTCCTGCATCACGTGCAGCTTGCTGCTGCAAAATAGAGGGTGTGGCCAAACATGATAGTGGGAGAGTCTTAAGGGACACGGTTAAAAAAAACCTGGGCTTCCTCGTATCTATAAAATATGTTGATGCTGAGTCTTTTATAATTGCTGTTGTGTTAGCCTATTAGGCCCGGACTGTTCACATGTAGCGATTTGGGATTGTGGGCACAATCACTGTGTTTCCGTCCGCAATTACAAATCACAATGCAATGCTGGCAAAACACAGCACATGTGTTTATGTTCCATTCATTTTTAGTGGTACCAAGACACAGTGTGGCTTTGGATGCTTGTTGTACTATAAATCGTTCAACATTCACAGCAAAAAGACACCACATTGTGGTGTCAGTAAAAATGAATGGAACACAAACACGTGGGCTGCGTTTTTCCAGCATTGCAGTGTGATTTGGAATTGGGTGCAGTCGTGGGCAGAATCGCAGCAATATTCTACCCACGATCCCAAATCCCTACATGTGCCTAACAGGCTAACAAAACAGCAATTGTGGAAGACTCAGTCCAGCGCCTCAATCATCAACTTTGCCAGCAGTTGCCACAATCTCAGATACCAGTAGAATGACAGGAAGAAATTCTGCAGCACTGCAGTTCTAAACTAGCCTGACTGAGGAGGACACAAGGGAAAGAGGGAAACACCTAGTGACCCAGGGTGGACTGGGTAAACGGACAGCAGCAGCACCCAGCAGCACTTCAGAACATCATCCACATCTACGTCCACGTGGTAGGCTGGTGGCTAAAAGCACTCTTAAGTGTCCAGATCATAACCCAAGCAGCAGTCAAATGTGGGAAGCGGCACTACAAGGAGGCGGAGCCAATGCAAATAGCAGGGACCGTGGGCGGGTAGATGCCAGTCGCTTCCACTCTACTCAGTGCTGCCTTCTGTCCTGGTGGCTGTGGCTGGACAAGTCAATAAGACATGATCTCATATAAAGGAGCCTGGAGGCACCTTGGTGTGGGGGCGGAGCAGCGAGAGCCAGGACCATCTTTAAAATTAAATTGACCCTGGGTAAACATTTTCAAAATCAGTTTACTGTGGCAGATCAGGCAGCGATTGCAGTGGTTGCCTGAAGTTACAGTGTATCATCACTGCTCACTGACTGGCTGCTAGAGGTTACAGCACAGATTACAGTTTACTGATTAGTTGCTAGAGGTTACTGCACATTTCTGCTTGCTGATTGGTTACTGCACATCATTACTGCTCACTGATTGGCTGCTAGAGGTTACTGCACATTACTGCTCATTGATTTTTAGCGATAGATTGCTGCTTATCTTTACCACTCACTTATCGATTGCTAGTGTAGCGCTGGTACTCCTAACGAGTACGGGCTATATATTTAAATGTAGTTTTTGCCCAAAACTGTAATGAGTTTTGGGGCTAATTGTGCTAAATTGTACTTTGGCATCAGTTTGGCTGGGCTGTATAGAAGTTCTGCCTGGTAATCGGTGGGGTTGTACACCTGTGGGAGGCTATAGAACGCAGTCTGGTTGGACGGATTGGGTACCAATCTCTATCTCGGAACCAATCAGTGGGCGCGTTTGTCTCACTGCGTAATCCGGGATGGGGCACTTAAGGTGCCGAAGTCATGTGGTTCGGGGTTCTGGTCCAGAAGTTGTTGCTGACTCAGTGGTCCTGGTCCTCTTGACCATCCCCCAGAGGCCCTAATGGCCTGGGGTGCGGATTCATCTGTTTCCAAGCCTCAGAACTGGCTAGTTCGAGGCACAGTAACTGGAAGGATGATTCTAAGGTGTTCCGGTGCTGTCTCGGGTTTTGGAGAGGCCCAGCAACTCTACATGCGAAAAGGGGAGAACTCTTCGGTAAGAGAGCCATGCACAAGGCTGGCTGCTCGGTAAGAGCATGGAAGCGGAGCTGCCATGGACATTGATTGAATACACAATTCTTACAGTATCGCCAGTACGGCTGAAAAATTCTGGTACAGTAAGAAATGTTCCTACTTCAACTCTTTCAGTTGTAACTAAGTTTACAACCAAGTCTGTGTGAGAGACTTTGATAAGCTAGAATTACCTGTTGGCTGCTAAACCCAAAACTTAAAGTGGAGGGCCACCCTGAAAAAAAAATACATTAAAAATTAGAAAAAAATCTGAAAAAAAAATGAAAAAACATTTTTTTTTTTACTTACCAGAAATGCCTGTTGCTAGGCACATCATTCTAATCTGCCTCTTCCTCCTCCACGGAGATCTTCTTTCTTCTCTCCTCCGTGCGGCGTCTTCTGGGTAATGGGTCGCGCTGTGTTCTGGGAACTGTGTGTCCCAGAACACAGCGCGCCCCATTCACAAAGAGCTGCGCGACTCGCGCATGCGCAGTAGGAAACGGGTAGTGAAGCCGCAAGGCTCCACTGCCTGTTTCCCTTAGATAGAATGGCGGCGCCGGGACCCGAGAGCCGAGGGACGGGTCGGCCTCGGGCGGCCGACATCGCGGGCGCCCTGGACAGGTAAGTGTGTTTATTAAGTCAGCAGCTACAGTGTTTGCAGCTGCTGACTTTTAATTTTTTTTTTTTTTTAAACCGGCCTTTCTCTTTAAGGATTTATCCAACAGTTAAAGAGTCCAGTTGTGAGCGGCTGTTCCCTGGATTGTGTACATAGAGAGAGACTTTTATTGAAGTCAGCAGTTCCAAGCACCTGAGCTAAACTCTACCCTGATATCCAGGGGTCAAGTCCTGGGGAAAATAGTGTGGGAACTTCCACCCAAAATCCACTCCCCCACCAAAAAAAATAAAATGATACGCTCATACGCACGAACGCTCCAAAAGTGGTATTTTTCATCCAATTTTCGTATTGTGTGTATGAAGCTTAACTAAAAAAACAATCCTCAATAAACATAAATACGGTAAGTCTCTGAATAATCAGCATTCATTCAATTGTGCTTCCATGCAAATGTGAACACCATGTTCTGATCTTTATTGGGGAATTTTATTTTGTATATAGAGTGTTTATGTGGTGAGTTTACACTTTTTATTGAACAGAGTTTGGATAACACAGGGTTAAACGGAAAGGTCATTAATTAACTGCACATTATCTGGACAGAATGCTTGGGGAGATAGTGATATGTTCCTGCTGAGGAGATGTATGTTAGCACATGCAGGCTACATGGTCCCACCCCACCCTTCACTGCTGACAGAGCCTCCCTCAGCCCCAGCGGAGCCCAACAGCCAGGACCGGCACACCCCTGTGGATGGACAGTGTAACAGCAGGCTCGGGTAGCACACAACAGCGTGTGTGAGTCAGTGCCTGCCGAGTGCAGCAATGTAGTTGAAGCACACTATGTTACTACTTCTGCACTGATGCTCTGGGGGGTTTCAAAACCCCAAACCCCCCCTTAGCTACGTCCCTGCCACCACTGTACTCCCTTGCTCTTCTGTCCCACCACTGTAACCCACTACTCATCTGCCCCAGCTATGTATCCCTTTACTCATCTGTCCCGTCAATGTACCTCTTTTCTCATCTGCCCCACCACTGTACCTCCCTGCACATCTGCTCCACCGCTGTATCCCCATGCTCTTCTGTCTCAGTATTGAATCACCTTCTCATCTATCATAACACTGAACCCATCTGCTCATCTGCCCCACTACTTCAACGTGCTTTCTCATCTGCACCACCAATGTACCTCCTGCACATCTGCCTCACCTCTGTACCCCCTGCTCTTCTGCCCCACCTCTGTTCCCCCCGCTCTCCTGCCTCACCAATACACCTCCATTCACATCTGCCCCACTACTCTACACCCCAGCTCATCTGGCCCATCACTGTACCTCCCTGCACATCTGCCCCACCGCTGTACCCTCCTGCTCTTCTGCTCAACCACTGTACCCTCTTCTCACCTATGATATGCAGAGTGGTGAAAGGAAGCAGAGAGGAGACACATCTACCTGTCCTGGCACACTCATCCTGCTGATCCACCACTCACATCCAGCCCACATGCTTGTATGTGATGTAGGTAATGTCACATACAAACATATAGATTGGATGCACAATGATGAGCTCAGGTCAGGGGCATTTTCTGAAAGCAGTGGGCCCATGTGCAGGATCATAAGTTTGGTCCCTGAAGCTGAGAAAAAGTGGTTGGGTGTGATTTTCATTGCTCTGAATACTGGTTGCGGGTTAAAGGGACACAGAGTGCAGGGGTTCAGTAGTAAGTGATGCAGTGAAATCCCTTCTTTCTGAGATTGGTAGTGGCAACCAAGCGAGTCATCTTCCTCCAGAAGGTGGGCGGGGCTAGCAGGACTGTGATTGGCTTAAGCAGTGGCAAAGACAGTCCTCCTCCTAGAAACAGGGACCGACCCCCCCCCCCCACGCAGAACTGCACCCAATCTCTTCCCCATCATGAAAGCTGACGATTGTAGCTACAGCAAAGTTAGAGAAATAATGTTTCCCATCTTTTACAATGTGTGGGGGCACAGTCTCTCCCCCTCAGTGCAGATGCAGCATGGGGAATTCTGAAATTGGAATGTATTAGTGACTCACTGACACTTCCCTGCGATGCTCTGCTGATGGGGACGGAGTCGAGTGCCAGAAAAAGATGTTTCGCGTGCCGGGAGTTGCCTACCCCTGTCTTAGACCATTCAGAGTACGAGTCATTAACCACTATTCTCTGAATTCTTTCTTTTAGCCAGTTTTCTATACATTTACAAATTGATATTTCCAAGCCTGTAGACTTTACGTTACACATGAGCCGAGTGTAAGGAACTGTATCAAATGCTTTTGCAAAGTCCAGGTATACCACATCCACAGCCAGGTTTGTCAAATCAGGTTTGTTTAACAACTTCTGTCTTTCATGAATCCATGCTGTCTGTTGCTTCATTTTTTTTTTCCAACAAGAACTGGTCTATGTGGTCTTTTATTAAACTCTTCGGTATCTTCCCAACTATAAAAGTTAATCTAACAGGCTTATAGTTACTTGGTAAAGACTTTG
Organism: Lithobates pipiens; assembly: GCF_037356315.1. Classification (NCBI taxonomy): domain Eukaryota; kingdom Metazoa; phylum Chordata; class Amphibia; order Anura; family Ranidae; genus Lithobates; species Lithobates pipiens. The sequence goes on from NW_027507903.1 coordinate 155,755,892, forward strand.
ATCCCGTTTTAAATGTGGGAACCACATTGGCCCTGAGCCAATCCAGTGGTACCATTCCAGTTATTTGCGTAATTAATCTACTTATCAACGTTTGTTTTTGCTAAACTGATTTATTTTATTAAATATGCAGTGGGTATAGAAAATAATGATCCCCCTTTAAAATCACTTTTTGTTGCTTTGCAGCCAAAAATGAATACAAACACAGTTTTTGTTTTATCCAGCTATATTTTGTGTGTGCAACTTTTAACATCCAAGTAAAAGAAACAAAAGAAAACACCAAAATATCATAATTTTAAAAATAAGATGAAAAACAAACACTGAATTGGAAAAAAGGATCAACCCTTATGTCAGTATTTTGTTGAACCACCTTTTGCTTTAATTACAGCTTTTAGTCTGTTGGGATAAATTTCTACTAACTTTGTACATCTAGACTTTGCAGTAGTTTCCCACTCTTCATTGCAGAACTGCTCAAGTTCAGTTAAATTTGATGGTGACCATTTGTGGACTGCAGTCTTCAAGTCATTCCAAAGATATTCAGTGGGGTTTAAGTCTGGGCTCTGACTAGGCCATGCAAGGACAGTCACCTTTTTTCCCCTCAACCACTGTGTAGTCGTTTTTGCTGTGTGCTTTGGGTCATTGTCATGTTGGAATGTAAACCTTTCTGGCAGAAGGCAGCAGATATTCTTCAAGAATTTGATTGTATTTTGCCCCATCCATGTTCCTTCCATCCTGACAAGTGCTTCAGTCCCTGCTGCAGAGAAACACCCCCATAACAAGATACCACCTCCAGCTGTAGGAATAGTGTTATTTTTCTGGCAGACATATCGTTTTGTGTTGAGGCCAAATAATTCATTTTATTCTCATCTTACCATAACACCTTTTCCCATGTGGCCTCAGAATGTTCAAGGCATGCTTTGGCAAAGTTCAGTTGTGACTGCATGTGGCCTTTCTTGAGGAGTGGATTTTTTTTTCTTGCAACCCTCTCAATGCAAGCCACATTTGAGGAGAATTTATAATATTGTTGTCACATGCACACAATGACCACTCTTTGTAATCAATTCCTGTAACTGCTTCAGAGTTACTGCAGGCCTCTTGGTAGCCTCTCTGACCAGTTTCCTCCTGGCTCTTTCATCCAGTTTGGAGTGACGTCCTGATCCAGGGAGGGTATTTTACCAAATACCTTCCACTTCACTGTGCTTCTAGGCATTGATAAAGCCCTTGACATTTTTTTGCATCCATGTCCTGACTTGTGCCTGTCCACAACTTTAACTCATAGATCTTTTCACAGTGCCCTGCCACTCATAATTGATTGTTTGCTTCAGTTGCCCTAACAGGGAATGAAATGCTCCAGAAAAGCTCTTTTCATGCTGAGCTAATCAAAATGACTACAGCTGAACACAGTTGAAATTCAGATGGCTTGGTGTGACATTGAGAAGGTGATTAGCTACACCTGATTGAGTTTACAAGTAATTTTTAGGGAAGGGGCTGATCCTTTTTCCAACTCCGTGATTCTGTTTTTGAATTTCTTTATACTTTTCTGACATGTTGATGTTATATCTTTCACTTGGATGTTATAAGTTGACCTGAGTAAATATAGCTGGATAGGACAATAACTGTGCCTGTCTTCATTTCAGGCTGCAAAGCAACAACATGTGATTTTTATAAAGGGGAGTGATTATTTTGTATACTCACTGTAAAAGGATTTCATACATTTGTTTCCATACGTTACAAAACTTCCTACATCCATATTTGTTACCATTTAGGCCTAGACATTTTAATCCAAAAAAGGAATTCAGTTGCTACAATATTTTATTCAATTTTTTTTTATTTCCTTCTTAGTTTTTATGACTTTATTTAGGCGCATATATTCCCAGACTTGACACATTTCTGAATTGTTGAAATTATTCTGCAATTCATATTTTTGTAGTCTTCTTGACCAATATTTTAATAAAAGCCTCATGTTACCATATTGTAGTTAAGTTTGTCCAAATGGCGCCTAACCTTCACATATCTATGGTATTTAGCCTTGTATAAATGACAAAATTAAACTGTGCTCTTCTGTATTTTTCAGCTCTCTGTAATTGTAGTTGCCATCTAATGCGAATAATAATTAAATGAAATTCAGTTGATTGCAATGCCCTAAGGTGGCAATCAAACACCTTGAATATAAATGTGCCACATCCTACATAATCTGAAAATATTGTAATTGGGGAAAAATGGACTTTGTAGGCACGTATAAAAATAACAAATCTTTTAATAGTTCACATAAAATACATACATATTTGACACATGATTTGTAAAACAAACTATGGGGCACACTAGTTTTTCTGGAGGAAATACTAAATATGATACTTCCTGTGGGGCAATGCTAGACATGTCAAGAAAATGCCCACACTTAGATGTATGTACTCTACATGTTTCGCGACCTCAAATGTTGCTTCTTCAGGAGCTTCAATGTTTCTAGCTAGAAAAACATACTTTAATTAGAATACAATATAAATGTTGAGGTACACAGGTGCATATGCATATACAGTATACATGAACTCACCAAAAAGATGGTGCTTTGACAGAGAGTTTCAACTCTCACCTATACCCAGGAATTGCAACCAGATAGGCCCCTCCACGGGAGGAGGTGAAGAGCACAGGCCCTGATACTGAGCAGCAGCCAAAAGGTCAGCACATGTTTTGGAAAGTGGGGGTGCACAGCATAACTATAGATATAAAGCATATATAGGTAAGTACTGAAAAAATACTTTGGTTGATATTTGGGTAAACTGTGAAACTACACTGGGTCCCATGCTCACATATCTGGTGGTCTATTGCCTTAACTGCTGATGTCACCTTCGGTTGTGTTCTTGCCTATCTATAGAGGAAACCACAGTGTTTATAGTCCCAAAATCTTTAACCATTCAGTGATTTACACTAAAGCATGTTTTTTACTAGAAAAATGTAATTAACAAGAACAGACACAAAAGCAACTACAAGTAGTACCTTAGTTGTTCACTGATCCTGGGTAGAAGGATTCAGTCAATTTGGTATGTGCACATAAAGAGGTGTGCATACAAGGCTCTAAATACACTTTATTGTACATCACAGGACACAAAGCCACAGTATTTACTGTATGGGTTATATAGGCACCTTTAGGTGATGGACACTGGCACACCCTAGACAGGAAGTTTAGCTCCCTGTATAATCCCTCCCCTTACTGGGAGTACCTCAGTTTTTTGGTGTTGGCCACGAGTAAAGACGTGCTGTGCTGAGCTCCGCTGGATAAATCTTTGCTGGGGCAAGCCATCCAACCGGATCCATTCAAAGTGTCTTTTCTAGGCCAAGTTGAATGGTACCTGGTCCTCGTGTCAACCTAGAGAAGTCTTCTTTAAAGCCAGTAAGAAGACTAGAATACTTGGATCTGGTTATAGATACAACCCAGAAGAGGGTGTTTTTACCCCAGGCAAAAATCAGCACCATAAAGAGCTGATTCAGGTAGTCAGGGCAAAGAAAGGTCCTTCGATTCGCCTTTGTATGAGGTTGTTGGGAAAGATGGTGGCTTCATTCAAAGAGGTTCCCTATGCTCAGTTTCATTCAAGACTTCTGCAAAACAGTATTCTGTCTGCCTGGAACAAGAGTGTCCAGACGCTAGATTTTTCAATGCGTTTGTTGCCAATAGTGCGTCAGAGTCTTAGTTGGTGGTTGATACCCAAGAATCTGCAGAAAGGGAAATCCTTCTTACCAGTTAACTGGAAGGTGGTAACAACAGATGCCAGCCTTTTGGGTTGGGGAGCAGTCCTGGAAGAGACAACTGTCCAAAGGAAATGGTCCAGAACCGAGAGGACTGTACCAATCAGCATTCTAGAGATTCAGGCAGCGTACCGAGCCCTAAAGGCCTGGAAATTCAGGTTGCAGGGCTGTCCTGTCAAGATCCAATCCGACAATGCCACAGTAGTGAGGGGAGAGGCAAACCAGATATTAACTTGGGCAGAAAAGCATGTGCCATGCATATCGACAATCTTCATTCCAGGGGTAGAGAACTGGTAGGCGGACTACTTAAGTCACCAGCAGTTGTTCCCGGGGGAATGGTCTCTTCACCCCGACATCTTCCTGGCTATATGCCAGGGGATCAAAGACATAGATCTGTTTGCATCCAGGTTCAACAACAAGATCAACAACTTTGTGTTAAGTACAAGGGATCCACTTGCATGCGGGACAGATGTGTTGGTGACCCCGTGGGATCAGTTTTCACTGATTTACGCATTCCCTCCTATTCTGCTGCTACCACGACTTCTTCGCAAGATCAAGTAGGAAAAGAAGTCAGTGCTTCTTGTGGACCCAGCGTGGCCCAGAAGATCTTGATATGCATAAATGGTAAAGTTGGTAGGTAGGGGCCCCATGGACCCTACCACCACGTCCAGACCTGCTATTGCAGGGACCAGATTCTATCAGGTGGATGTAAGAAGGCATGAGGATATATCGCCTTTGGGCGCAGTGTGCTGCAGGCAGCAGTATAGTTCCTCAGGTTTTATTGCACCCTACTTTTGTTTGTGTCTCCCTCCCCTCAGATAGCATTGCTCTGGGGCATCCCATACAGTAAATACTGTGGCTCTGTGTCCCGTGATGTACGATAAATAAAATAGGATTTTTAGAACAGCTTACCTGTAAAATCCTTTTCTTGGAGTACATCACGAGACACAGAGGTCCCTCCCCTCTTCTACTACATGTATCTTTATTTGCTACAAAATTGAGGTACTCCCAGTAAGGGGAGGGGTTATATAGGGACCTAAACTTCCTGTCTAGGGTGTGCCAGTGTTCATCACCTAAAGGTGCCTATATAACCCAGTAAATAGTGTGGGTCTGTGTCCCGTGATGTACTCCAGGAAAAGGTTTTTACAGGTAAGCTGTTATAAAAATCCTAATTTTCCTAAAGTGCAAGGCATAAAGGAATACCATAAGACCATGAAAGATGTGTGCAAAAAAGGGGGTACAATAGCCACAGAACTGGGACCAAAATGCCCTGCACAGTAAAATACCTGGAAGTGTAGTTATTCTGGGTTCTGGATGTGAGGCTGCCTGTCTGCCGTTTCGCAAGGTATACTGGACACTGGAATGGTGTCCCAGCCTCGCTGTTTATGCACCCTGACTCAGCTGCATCAGACTGGCGTCTGACGTCACTCAGTCCGGCCGCTGGTGAATTGCGCATGTGCACTAGACTACTGGGCGCACGGTCCTAGTGCCTGTCGTCTGTGGCGGTTGTGGTGGACTTTAGGAGGCACAAGATGGAAAGTGTCTCTATGGTTGCCGCAAGCAGATGCTAACCCTAAATGGTCTCCGGTCACAGGGACATGGGAGGGTGGGCTGCAACCCCTGCGGCTTGGGCAGCCACACATCCCAGCTATGCTGACTGCAGCATCGCACAGCTCATGTCCCCAGTGGTCAAATGGAAAACTGCGGTTACATCCTGGTATAAAATGAGAGGAAACAACAAAGAAAAGAAAAAATGCATGTGCCGAAAACAAAAGTTCTAAGCAGATAGACAAATTTACATATAGAAGTCCAAAATACTTTGGGTCGATGCTGTTTTAATATATACTTTCTATAAAACATAGACTTAAAAACACATCTCTTGTTTGGGTCTATTTTATAGTTTATAGTTAGGGCAAACCCCATGTAGATTTCGAACTTAATACAACCAATACCACATACACATACACAATGACCATTGTGGGATATAATGCCAAGTTAGCACAGCACGTAGCCGGTAGTGTTTGTAGATGTTAATTGATATTGTAGTCTAACCAGGGATCAATGTAGCTATCACACCGGTCTCTCAAAGGAAGGGCCGGTATGCTAGCACCTCATTGATGCCTGGTGGCTTGGTTGCTTCAAGACGCTCAAGCCAGAATATTTCTTTCTGGAGAATGCGTTTATCCCAGTTTTCGCCACGTGGGTCTTGGGGTATCACCTCCAAAACAATAAAATGGACCAAGATGGTGTCAAATTTGTGGTACAGGCCCAACTGGCAGCTAACAGGAGTAAGCATTTTGGCAAATTGAGAGTAATAAATATGGTCATATATGCGCTGCTTAAACTGGCGAATCTTCTTGCCTACATAAAATGCTCCGCATCTACACACCATCAGATAAATCACTCCCTGTGTGTTACAGGTTGCATGAAAGCATGGGTAAAACATTTCCCCATTGGCAGATGGAATCTTTTGCCCATCTGTACCCATGGGCAGTAAGTACACTGTCTGCAAGTGGAGATTCCTCGATCCATCAGTGTGGTGTCACCATTTGGTCTGTATTGGCTTGTTATTTTGTTACCCATTGAGGGACTTTTACAAAATACAGTTTTTGGGGTGTTTCTAACATATTTGTGACGAATAGTGTCTTCGCTTAGGAGATGCCAATGTTTTTTCATACATGTACGAAGTTGTTTGTGCTAGGCAGAATATATGGTGTAAACTTGGTGGTCTGATGTTCTGAGCAAAATTTTGCCTCGGAATTGAGCAATTAATTCCTATCTCTATTTAGAGCTTTGTTGTATGCCTTCCTAAGTAGGCTTTTACTGTATCCACGTTGTCGCAGGCGTAGACGAAGCTCTGCTGCTTGAGTCCTAAACTCTGATTTGTGTGCAAAATTCCACCGAAGGCTGGATGAGAGAGATAGGGTGTCTATTCTGAGCATGTCACATTACTCGCAGTACTTTTCTGGTACAGTTTTGTGGCTAGATTGTTAAATTAGTCTCTATATATCAGTAAATCCAAGAATGATATACTTTGTCTGTGCCAATTCACTGTGAATTTCAAGTTAAACCTATTGATGTTAAGCTGATGCAAAAATTCCTGTAGTGATTTGACAGTACCTGTCCAAAGCAAAAGGATATCCTCAATATGCCTGAACCAGCAAATTGCTTGGTCCAGGTATCGACTAAATAGCTCACTAGAAAAAATCTCATGTTCCCACCACCCCAGAAACAGGTTAGCAACAATTGCCCATGGCAACGCCCTGTACCTGGAGGTAGTGGGAATTGAGAAATGAGAACCAATTATGCCTTAGAATGTAGGATAATAGCCTCAGCACAAATGAATAGAACTCCCATTGCTGATAATCTTGTTCCATTAGAAACATTTTGATGTTTTTTTTAAACCTAATTTGTGAGGGATACTAGAGTGCATCCGGGGGGATTGTCAATCCATCCAGGCATTTAAGGAGGTCTGAGGTATCTCTGACATAGGACAGGAGTCCAGTAATGTGGGGTATGAGGAAAAAGTACACAAATCTACATCTTGCATTCTTTGTAATGGAGTCGATTCCTGACATTATCGTCTCCTTTAGGTGTCTCTTTATTCTTGTGTATTTTTGGAACAGCGTGAAAAATAGCTTCCCTTGGAAAAGGTATGTTTAAATACTTGTATGTTTGTTTGTCAATTAGGGCATCCATAAATGCTGTATAGATAAGCTGTTATATTCCTGCTTGAATTGAGAAGTGGTTTCAGCCGTGATTGGCTGATACCACTCAACATTATTTAAAATGTTGAAACACATTATTTTATATCGTTGGGTCATGGGTACTATGTTTCCACCCTTGTCTGTCCTGTGTACAGTGTAACTGTCTTAATGCTTCTTGTTGTTGCATAGTGAGGTTAGAAGTGTCGATTGACATTGGCATTCTCCTAATTTCGCTAATCATGGCAACGAAGGAAAGCTGATATTTGGGGATTTGTAGTGAGGTCAGGGAATTGCATATTCTTGAATTGTGGGTCACTTCATGCTTGAGTATTTGATACTGAGCTAGATTCTCTTTGTGAGGTGTCGGTAAATTCCTGATTTTGTTCCAACAGGAGCATGAGATGCCTCAGTGCTTGAAAATCCTTAATTGTAAATTTCTTTGTTTTTTCCAACAATTCTCTTTCTTCCCCTGTTTTTTTTCAGGGTTCGAATATAAATTTATATGCAAGTTTCCTCGCAAAGAGGTACAGGTCCTTAATTACTTTGTATTTGTCCATTTTGTTAATAGGGCAGAAGCTCAGGCCTAGTTTTAAAACTGTTAATTCATCCCGAGATAAGGGATATGGGGTTAGATTAATTACACTTAATTCATTGTCATTAGTGCAGAGGGAGGTGCTTCCCCTAAAGGGATATCCTGACGTGTTATGTAGGTGCTAAGTGTCTTTTGTTTAGGTGCATCATTTGTTGCTGTTGAAGTGAATAGGAGCATTAGGAGGATTAGGTCCTCATTTCCGCTGCCCCTACTCTTGGGGTTAAAGTGACATTAGATTGGGATGTTTGTGACACACTTCGAGTGTGCAGTAAATGTACAGCTTGGGCTGCTATAAGCCCTATATAAGCATATTGGGATAAATCCGTGCTCTATGATCTCCCATCACCTCTTTTATGTACACTTTGTGACTGTCCGTGCATAGGTGAGAAACTAGAAGAATTATCTGGTTTCTTTTTAGTGCCGGGCATGACTGAATATCCACCACCATGATGACCCCGCTTTTGTGATCCGATTTTGGGAGAACCTGTCTTGGATCATGTTGTGCCTGTGAAACAGATGAAGAATCAGATTCAAAATCTTCTGACATATTAACATTTCTATGCATAGTGTTGGATCGGTTTCTATTTCCCGTACCTCTCCCTCTGAGCTGGTTATTCTATCTGTAGGCATATCCCTTGGCAAATGCAGTTCTATGTTTAACAATCTTAACTTGTTTTTTGGATATTATGTTTGTGTTTAGCCTATCTAGGAATTCCTTAAGTTCCCGATTTTTGCTTCTAAACTTTGCATGTGTTTTGATGTGCTCATATTGTGAATTTAAAGTGGCCAGTTCCTGATCCAGTAAGATTGTATCCAACTGGTATTGGATCAATAGCAGTTACATGCATTCCTTACTACACTCATTGAGAAACATTTTCCCAGGAATTTTTTAAGTTCCTGTGTTGTGTTTTTAATAGTTGGAAATATTTGAATTCTTAGACCCATTCGGACTCGTATTCTTTCGGATGTACTGATTAAAGAATTCCATGTGCCAATGCAGATTGGATTTTTTTTGAGCAATTGTCTTAGTTTGCCAAAATATTGTTTAAGATCATCATCTTCCATTGTAGGATGTTTCAAATTCATTCATAAGACCCACCTAGGCTGTACCAACAAAGCCCATGATGCCTCTTATGTCCCCTGGGCAATTTTTGTCTATGGTCTGCCAAACAAGATAAATGCAAAAAGTCAAAAAATTGTTTCTAAGTAGTAAATTATAGTGCAGTGGTACCCCCATGGGGGTTGCCGAGTTGTTCTATTTCCCACTGGCTTTCCCGGGCGCTCAGGACTACCCTTCCCTCTGACACCTCGGGTTCCATACTCACAGTAAAAGATCACACTCTATTGTAATTAAAGAATATAATAAGTTTACTGGAAAAGATTTAGTTGCTCAGAGAAACACCTCTCTGATTTAGTAATACAACAAATAAGTACAGTGAAGGTATTGTCAAAAGTTGATATAAACACACTCTATACAACTGACGTATGCGGACGTGTCTCCAAGTGGGACTAATGCTCAGTGTGATAAAATATTGACTCTGGGCACCTTCCCACTTCCCTGCAATACACTATACAGTGTTAACAAAACAATATAACACAATGTGATTACTCAAGAGCTCACCTCCTGTGGTGAAAGGCAGTCCTTTATATGTAGCAGCAATACTGCAGGGCCTTATAGTGAATAATATAGTCTCTTGTCTTCTTTCTTCAGTTAGCCATTATACTGCAGTATTTGTATTCCATAGGGTTTGCAGATGATAATGTAACGTAAAGTAGTGAACAACAGCAACGTCAATTATGCAATGCACTTATAAACTCCTTTCCTGGGAATGTACCCCCACCGTCAGTTAATTGTTAGAGAAGTTAGGCTTTGAGGCCTATCTGCGCACAGTCTAATTGAAAAAAAATGTTCTGTGGGACTACAGATCTCAGCAATACTATGAGATTAGTCTAAGTATGTGAAGTGCGGTATATAACTGCTGGGCAACAGCTCTCTCACCACACCAGGCTCTGGTGGTCTCAGTCCTGCTGTCAGCCAGCTCCGTTACTCTGCACCACTCCACAAGATGACCAGGACCCTCGTTTGGCTCCGTCAGGCATTCTGAATCCTCTGGTCAGATCACACCACTGCTCCAGCACACTGTGGTAAGACACTCTCACTGGTTGCTGTTCCGCACCGCATGATGCAGGCAGTGGCTCTTCAAACGCACACCCACAGATCCCTGCAGGCAGGCCGCGTGTCCCAGAAAGAAGAGACAGAAAATGGCAGCACCAGCCCTTTTATTACCTACCAAGCATGCAGTTCAGCCACTCGGTGTTCATGGGTAGGTGAGTGGGCATTGTGGATAGGTGAGTCATTTCACAAAGTAAAACAATTAAGTCACTTCCTGCATAGGCTTTTATGTGGAAATAAAAGTCCCATTCACATTATATGCCACTAGAGGGAACCAAATACCAACCTAACAGCATTGTTTTGCTTTATAACATTGCCTGGTGAAGAGCCACAGCGCTACACACTCCCCCTGCTTTAAATCTTTGGTCCCCAAAGATAGAATCCAAATTGCCTGGCAGCATGAAACACAACATGAAACAACAACCCTAATACCACCTCAAACTGGACAAATAATTACACACTTCTGGACTTTTTCTAATTAAATTGTACACATCATCAGTAAGCTCACAATCTATTTTTGAGAAGGCCAGGTACAATAGCCATATCCCACCCTTCAGTGTCAGAGGTTAAGGTAGAGTTGCACTCTATCCAATTGACCATAAAGGGTGTAGCTTCAGGATCGGCTCTATGAACTGTGGGAACCGGTTCTTCAGAACTCTTCCCCAATGTATCATACATGAGTCTCTGCAGTGGGTGCACTTTCCATCTCAATGTCATAGTTAAAGGACCTTCATCCTGCTGGGTTGAGTCTTTAACTTCGTCTTGTTCTTTTACTTGGATGTCAACATTGACAGGCGGATCCTGATTTTTATTTGCAGAGGCGTGTTTCAGCTCTTCAATTTCTGGTGTTGACACTATTTTGCCAAGAAAATCTATCAAGTCTCCAATCTCTTCTTCAGGAGCAATTGTTTCGGCTTCAGCATCTGTCACTTCCCTATTTCCCACTGTCTCCTTAATCTCCCGCTCAAGAAATCTCCTGTTCCCTTTCCTTTGCGACTGCAACGGGACCTTGACAGTCTCCCTAGTTCTTGTCTTTCCTGCCGGACTGTGCATTAAGTCCTCTTCCTCTGCCCAGAAATCTGCAGGCAAGGACACCATATCATCTGCTTCTTCCATCTCTTTCTCCTCCGATGATGACACTGGACTAAGAGTTTTTGAATATCAGTCATCTTCAGATTCATCACTCTCTTCGGCTCCCACTAGCCTGGTCTTTTTTGAACATGTACAGGTCAGGGTTGACCTTTTGGGAGATATCTGAGGAACTGCTGGAATTCTCATTGCATCCGACAATGGTAACAAATGATTTTGATGCTACATCTTCTTTGGTCCCATCTCTCCTTCTGGTTGGATCTGATACACCGGAAGTCCAGGGATCCACTTACACACAACATAAGGCTGTGACCTCCATCTGTCTGCCAACTTGTGCTTTCCTGGTAAGTCCAGGTTCTTTAATAGTACTCGATCCCCTGGCTGTTGGTCCTGAATTTTAACTCTTGCATCAAAGTTTCTTTTGTTCCTGGACTCCCTAACAGTAGCATGCTCTATTGCTTGCTCATAGGCTTGTCTCAGATTCTTCCTCAGTCTGTTCACATATCCTTTATGTGAGGTGAGAGGGACATCATCCAGAGACGTACCAAAAGCCAAATCAGCGGGGAGCCTGGCTTCTCTTCCAAACATCAACAGGTATGTAGAGTATCCAGTGACATCACTCTCGGTGCAATTGTATGCATGAACCAGTGCTGCTATGTGATTTCCCTAGTGTTGCTTCTTGTCTGGTTTCAGGGTTCCTAACATGTTCAGCAAGGTCCTATTGAATCGCTCTGGTTGAGGATCACCTTGAGAGTGATAGGGCGTAGTGCGGGATTTCTTGATGCCCAGAAGAGTACACAGCTGATGTACCAACCGACTCTCAAAGTCCATTCCTTGGCCCGAATGGATCCTCCCTGGTAGTCCATAATGTACAAAGAACTTTTCCACAAGCACTTTGGCTACTGTACTGGCTTTCTGATCTTTCGTAGGGTAGGCTTGCGCATAGCGGGAAAAGTGATCTGTTACCACCAGAATGTTACTTCTTCCACCAAGTCAATGCGCACCAATTCCAGGGGTTCTTGGCTCTAAAAATGGCCCATAGAGGCTGCCTTCACTGGCAAAGTCTTCCTTTGAATACACGTGAGACAAGAGTGACAGTAACTTTCAACTTCTCTTCAGAGTTGGGCCAATAAAATCTATCCCTAATTAGCCAGAAAGATCCTTCTGTACCCAGGTGACCATGTTCATTGTGAAGGGATGCTCGAACAGTAGCTTGGTGTTTCTCCAGGAGGAACAGCTGCCACCTTTCTTCGTTGTTCTCAACGAGGCAACATCAGTATAATACTCCATCTCTGAGTTTCAATCGATCCCATTCTCTGTATAAGATCTTTGCCCCATGGTTCAAGTCTCTTTAGTAGCAGCCCGGGGTTCTGATTCGTCTAGGCATGCACTACTAATCTGCCCAATGGGTCCTCCTCCTGATCCTTCCTCAGGTCCCTTTTTGACAATTGCAGCAAACCTTCTCCTCTTACTTGAGTCAGTCCACAATAACGTCTAGGGATGCCGGATGGGTGAACTCCTAGGTATTCTGCCGCCACCCCTCCACTCATCTTCTTATCCAGACCCTGACACAAAGCTCCCACTCCTTCAGTTACACAGACCCATTCTTCTGGTTCTTTTTCTTGCCTGTGGGGCCTGTGAGATTAGGCATCCGTATCTCGGTTTCCAACTCCAGGCCGGTACTTTAGACTGAACCGGAACCCAGCCAATACTGCTATCCACCTGTGCCCCCCATGGCATTCAACTTGGCTGTGGTCAAGATGTAAGTCAAAGGATTGATGTCAGTCTTCACAGTGAACTCGGCTCCGTACAAATAATCTCTTAACTTATCTACCACTGTCCACTTGAGGGACAAAAACTCTAGCTTGTGCACAGGGTAGTTCTTTTCCAATGGGATAAGGCTTCTACTCACATAAGCTATGAGTCTCAACTTCCCCGCCTGATGTGGATACAACACTCCTTCTAGACAGAATAAGCCAAGACTGGAGCCTCTTCTTTCTCCAAAATGCCTCCTCACATGAATGGATCTATTGGCTCTGTACAAATTCTCCTTTCTTGCAAATACCACCCCTTTTCATCTTCATCCCCTCTTCTTCTTCCTCCGTAACCTCATGCAATAACTCATTTAGGGGTCGGGCAATTGTTGCAAAATTTTCCACAAATCTTTGTTAGTAGTAGGAGCAGAACCCCAAGAAAGATCTCAACTCAGTTACCATCCTTGGCCAAGGCCAGCTAGTGACAGCTTCTAACCTCTGTGGGTCATAGCAACTCCCCCTGCTGAGACTACATGTCCCAAGTATGTAACAGAAGTCCGGTAAAACTGACACTTCTCTAGGGACAGCTTCAACCCCTCTTCATAGAGCCGGGAGAACACCTTCACCAATCGAGCCTCATGTTCTTCCAAGGTCTTCCCAAATACGATAATGTCATCAAGGTACACCAGGACCTCCATGAGATTCATATCTCCGACCGTCTTCTCCATAAGATGTTGGAATGTGGCAGGGGCTCCCGACAAACCCCTCATAGAAACCCAACAGGCATATAAATGCGGTATTCTCCTGGTCTTCCAGATGCATGGGAATTTGGTAGTACCCACTCTTCAAATCCAACACACTGAACCACTTGGCTCCAGTGAGGCACTGCAATGCATCTTCAATGTGGAGGGTGGTGTATTGATCAGGGATGGTGCGCCGATTCAACATGCGGTAGTCAATACACATGCGGAAAGACCCATTCTTCTTCCTCACTATGATAGGAGAGGCATAGGGGGTTCCTAGATTCTTGAATTACCCCTGACCTTTTTAACTCTACCAGCTGTTCTCTTAAGTCTTCCAGGTCGCTAAGCGGCACTCTCTGGGCTCTCTCACTGAACGGCTTGTCCTCTTGAAGATGAATTCTGTGTTTGGCACTCACTCCTTGCATATCCCACATCAAAATCATCTTTGGCGAATAGCTTCTCCCATCTCTTCAGCTGAGTCTTCACTCTTTCCTGCCATGAGGGAGGCAAGTTCTCTGAACAGTACTGCAGGTCCTTCTATAGGCTCTGGCTACTCTCCTCACTCTTCACTTCCTTCAGAAGTACGGGACTGGCATCGCTCACCTGTTCCACTAGCATCCGAGGCCCCAACATTATTAGTTGGTCAATCACATTCTTCAATTGAATGGGCACCCTCTTCTCTGTTTTGTGCAGGTCCCGCGTGGGAACCAACTCGGGAATCATCTCCAATCCTATTGTTTGGGCTCATCCGTTTCCAGTACTACAAATGGGCCTGGCTGATACCATGTTATTTTAATTTCCACAACCGCCCTACTCCTCCTTTCAGGGCTTTCTTCTCTCTGATAACCCATTGTTACGCTTGGTGCAACTGTGGGTGAATCTTATTGGTGGTGGACCCATCCTCGTTCAGTACAGCGAACAACAGTCTTCTTACTAAATCCGTGTTCATCCCCACCAATATGGAATTCCACCCAGCTCCAGTGGGTCTAGGGCACACAACAGCCAGTGTGTCAAAAGTCTCTTCTTTTCCCACAGCTGCAGGCCCAAAGGAGATTTGAATGGGAATATAGCCATTGTAAGGACATCTGGTGGTCCTAATTTCCCAGATCTCGAGCTCCTCCAGCTTATGTATGGGGATACGACTTAAGTGTTTGTCATAGAAATCTCGATACAACAGTGTAACTTGTGCCCCTGTATCCAGTAAAGCCTTAGTATAGACTCCTTCGAACTGCACTGATACAAGGGGGAAGGCCCCACTAGTCTTTACGGAAAACTCTCTGAATTCCCCCTAGAGTTGGTAGGATTATCCCTCTTCCTTTCCTTTATACTCCTAGTATTCCGGTCATTAGTCCTGGGCGATGTGTGGAGGTTCCCTTGGGTGGTGTCCACTGGGCGGGCCCTCTCATGAGCACTCTGAAGAGATCTAGCTGTGGTCCTAGAGACAGATGAAGCATCGACTTTCTGCACTCGGCTCCCTGACCCCGCTGTAGGGGTGCTTGTCCATCTGCTCGTCTTCCTGAGGTTTCGGGGCCCCCTCTTCTTCCTTTCTTCTCCTTTCTTCCTCTCAAATCAATCTTTAGAATTGATTTGATGCAAGATCTGGTCTACCGCTGTTGTCCCTTACTACCCACTACTCCAGGCTTGCCTCTGAACTAATGCGCACACCTGTGCTGCCACCACTGCAGTGACAACCTTCATGTGGTGGAAGGTGACAATCCACATCTGGTGGCAGGTGATGTGGCAAATGACAATCTGCATCTGATGGCAGGTGACATGGCAAGTAACAATCCAAATCTGGTGGCAGGCGACATGGCAAGTGACAAGCTGCATATTTAAGAGTTACAAACAGATGACCCCAGACGACGTCCAAGTAGACGAAACGCGCCGGGAGAACCTCACTGCTGCGATTATTTTGAGAAAGCGCTATGTCAACTGCAGAAATGAAAGTTTGATACTGTTTTAATAAATTTACGAGTTTTTAAGGAATTACGCTATTTCGGTTCCATTCTTCTATTCTGTATGATCGTTTTGGTGGAATGTGATCTGCTTGATTGATTGGAGGATATTTGGCATCGGGTTTGGTCTTGGAGGAGTTTCTGCACCGACCAGTTCTATGCTTCACGGTTCCCTGGAAGCCATCTGATCGTTTTCACATTAAAGCTGTTCTGACCCTTCGGACATATGTCCGTTTGGGTCATAGGCATCTGGTAAGCCTCAAACTTGTTCCAGGTGGCGGTGTTCACACAAGGGTGTACTGTGCACTTTTTGGACTTTCTGGAAGATTTTTGTTATTACTCTTCATGCTGAGGAGGACTGTTGGTTCCTCATATAGACATTGCACCAATTTTCACTGGAGGACTCTGCTAATTTTCCTTTTTTACTGTGTTTTTTTTCACGTGTAACATATATATATATACACACATTTAATTTGTATTGGGGCAACCCGATAACTAAGTATAAGTTTGCATCTCCTTTGCATAGTGGTCTTTGTTTGCACATTTATTATATTTATTTCACTTAGCGCGGCACTTCCCTTTATATTGACAAGCTGCATATGAAGGCAGGCGACGTGGCAAGTGACAATCCGCATCTGGTGGTAGGTGACGTGGCAAGGGACAAAAAATCATTGGGTGGCAGGCGACGTGGCGAGGGACAAAATGCATTTGGTGACGGTGACGTGGCAAGTGATACTCTGGCACATTCTGCATTATGGTGAGTTGAAATATTTCATTAGATATTACAATGTAATAATAAAAATAATGCACTTCAATCATCCTGACACCATATCAATGATGGTGCTGAGATGATTGGAGCACCAACACCAGCCATTGCCATGATAAATTGCCTGCGAAAAGCCGCATATTGGAGTTAGACTTTAAATTGCGTCACACAGCCAAATGCTGCTGGAATTATAGCAAAAAAACATTGCCACATTATGCTTTAAATTCAAAATCCCTGTCCATTTTACTGCACGTACAGTATTTACATTCTTTTATCCAAAACATTATTTTATATTTCTTTCAATCTATTATCTGTATGGCTGGAAGGGTCTGAGATCTAGTCTAGCAATTTTAGTACACTGTCCATGATGGATCTAAATGTCTTTCTATTTAAAATCTGCAGTCACGTGTTTATTTTTCCATTTATTTACATAAATTATGTTTTCTCTAGATAATATTCTCTCTAAAGCAGAAATACAGAACTATGAAACGACAGTGCATGCATGCTGAGGCAATTCATGTTCATAGCACTAGCACTAAGCACTGAATATACTCTTCAATAAATTGCTCCTATTCACATATTGGCTGGAACTTGGTGACTCTGTTCAGGTTCAGAGATATCAATCAGTGGAACTGTTTGGAAAGTGATGGAGTGTTATAAAACATTACAAAAGACCTTGATTTCTGGGCACGTATGAATACAGATTATGGCTTTTATATAGACTGAAGTACTGTTCTAAGCGCTGTCGTTCTAAAGGTTTTGTGCAGCGTAGAGTCTTGCCAAGAGCCGTACTTGCTTTCACACTCTATCAAATGTATTCCTATAGCTCAGTCACCACTCTAAAGAGCCTGCTTACTTCCGGCTGGAGAGACCAGAGCACACATTGGCTGTCAAGCCAAGAGAATACTGTCATTATTTTAAAGAGCTGTGTTGTTTTGCTGACGGTGTATCCTTTTTGTTGTTAAATAATCATTCTGATTACGTAACAAGAGTATGGAGAGAAATATGGAAGCTTTTTCTGAAAAATGCTAGTTACTTGGTTGCCATGCTCGTTCTCACTACTTTCTTATTCACTTACCTGAAATGGATATGTAGATCAAGTTCTCTGACTTTGCTCTGACGTTACTGGCTTTATGCTTGGTTTTTAGATGGTATTAAAGCCAGAGAGGCCCAGAGACAAGCCAGAAAAAAATTATTCTTCTCATTTGCCACCAAGAGGGTACTTTGTTATTTTTCATTAATAACTACCAATGCAAGAGGCACCTGTCCACTAACCACCAATGTAAGTGGGCAGTTCTTCTTCAATTGACTATTAGTGCAGGAGGAGGGAAAAAAAAAGTGGGAGAGACTTTATAGGCACAAACCATAATGAAGAGACACACTCACAGAAAGGTACAGTGTAAATATACAGTACAGTATATTATACATTTTATTATACAAAGTTGTTTGACAAAAACACATTATGATAAAACCAAGAGACTGACATTGTAATAGTGCATTGCAACTAGATGTTTTATGTGAATAGATTGTGGACCACATGGCTTCAAGCGGAGCTCCAGCCCCCCCCCCCACCACCCAAAAATTTTAAGTCAGCAGTTACAAATACTGTAGCTGCTGACTTTTAACACTTACCTGTTCAGGGATCCTGCAATGTCGACACCCCCAGCTGAGTTTTCAATCGACTCTCGGGTCACGGGTGCTGCCGCCATTATTTTATGTAAGGGAAACCAGCAGTGAAGCCATGCAGATTCACAGCCGGTTCAATACTGTGCATGCACGCATCACACCTGTCAAAAACAGTTGCCCCCCCCCCCTCAGCAAGGCGAGCCATGGGCGTGTAAGATCTTCTGAAATGGGCCGAGATTTTCCTTGCCTGCCTCAAGATGTCCTGGACCCCAGGGTATTTGACAACGAATCACTGCACGACCAAGTTTAAGATGTGTGCCATGCATGGCACGTGCGTGATTTTGCCCTGTTTCAATGCGCTAAGCAGATTGGCACCGTTGTCACACACCACTTTACCAACTGTCAAACTGAGCGGTGTTAGCCACTGATCTGCCTGTGAACGCAAAGCTGAAAGGAGTGCCGGGCCAGTGTGGCTCTTGGCTTCCAGGCACAACAGACGCAGCACGGCATGGCAATGTCTCACCTGGCATGTCGAATAGGTTCTGGGGAGCTTGGGCGGCGCAGCGGAATAGACGCTAGCAGCGGAAAAGGAGGAGTCAGCCGAGGAGGAGAGGGAGGAGGATGGAGTAGGAGGAGGAGAAGAAGAGCCAGGCCTGCATGCAATCTGTGGTGGTAAAACCAAATCTACACGGGTGCCACGGGTTACATGCTTGACGGCCGTCAGAAGGTTCACCCAGTGGGCAGTAAAAGTGATATACCTTCCCTGCCAGTGTTTGCTAGACCACGTGTCTGTGGTCAGATGTATCTTGGCACCGACACTGTGTGCCAGAGATACATTCACTTGCCGCTGAACATGGCCATATAGCTCTGGGATGCCCTTCTCTGAGAAATACTTCCTTCCTGGGACCTTCCATTGTGGTGTTCCAATGGCCACAAATTTTCGAAGGACCTCCGAGTCCACCAGTTTATATGGCAGTAGTTGGCGGGCTATCAGTTCTGACAAGCCAGCCGTCAACCGTTGGGCAAGAGGGTTATCCGGCGTCATCATTTTTTTACGCTCGAACATTAGACCCACGGAAGCCTGCCTTTTTGCAGAAAAACGTGAGCTTGGCGTGATGGAAGGTAGAGTGGAGGACAATTGTGAGGAGAGAGGAGAAGGAGAAGTAGAAGACGAGGCTGGACGGTGAGAGCCTGGAGTGTGGCTTTGTGTGCTCCGTTGCTCCCACTGGGCTCGGTGATGGCTACTCATGTGCCTTCTTAAGGCGGTCATCCCTAGGTGAGTGTTGGGCTTACTGCGACTAATGCGTTGACTGCAAAGATTGCAGATGGCAACGCTATTGTCAGCAGCGGACACGTTAAAAAAAAGCCCACACTGCGGAGCCATGTGCCGGTGTCCTGGGAGCGCCAGACGTGACATTAGCAGTCTGCTTTGTCCCTCCTGTGCAATGTAAGTTATTCCTGCTTCTCCTCCCTATCTACTGGTCCATATCTCCCTCTGAACTCCCCTCCTCTTCCTCTCTTGTGGGCACCCACGTGACATCACTAGACACGTCATCATTGATGTCACCTTCCCCACCGCTATAAGTAGAGATCTCGGAGTAGGCAGCAACACCGGGGACCAACCTCTTCCTTGGGTTGATCTGGGTACTGTTGTCAGACTGCTGAGTAGCGGTTGTTGCTACCTCCTCTTCCTGATTCAATGCCGAGAGTGGCTGCGCATCAGAAATGTCTTGATATGGATCGGAAAATAATTCCTGTGACTCAAGCGGAAGGTATGTAGTGGTGGTGGTGGTGTTGTTGGTGGTAGTGTCTTTGGGGGTGCACATAGCAGAGAGTGAAGAAGTGGGTGCAGATCGAGAGGATGAGGAGGGTGCAGAAGAGTAAGGCTGAGTGAGCCACTCAACCAAGTCTGGTGCGTCCTTTAAAGTAATTGAACGCACCTTCTGCAACTTCCCACTTTGGCTCAAGCCTGTTGCTCCTGCCCTACCCCTACCACCCCTGTGGAAGGGCCTGCCTCTTCCTCTGCTTGTCATTTTTTAAATGACCCTGTGACAAAACTCTCAGTCCCTATACTGATAAAGGACTGCTGCAGTATAGGGCAGCAGTCAGCAGTAGTGCACCTCAACCCTATATATTGTGGAACTATACCAGTCCTTAAGGAATAGCAGAATGTACCTCACTCAACCCTATGTACTGTAGTACCCTATACCTTACCAGTCCTTATAAGGACCTTTGTGGAACTAGTAGGTTGTGAATGATTAGCAGACTGTACCTCAGTCCCTATACTGATAAAGGACTGCTGCAGAATAGGGCAGCAGTCAGCAGTAGTGCACCTCAACCCTATATATTGTGGACCTATACCAGTCCTTAAGGAATAGCAGACTGTACCTCACTCAACCCTATGTACTGTAGTACCCTATACCTTACCAGTCCTTATAAGGACCTTTGTGGAACTAGATGGTTGTGAATGATTAGCAGACTGTACCTCAGTCCCTATACTCATAAAGGACTACTGCAGCAGAAGGGCAGCAGTCAAGTATAATATTCTTTCTATATTTGGAAGAAAGAATATTATACGTGTACAAGCCTATTACCATACCAGTCCTGAAAAGAACCTTTGTGGACCTAATAGTAACAGCTACTGATTAAACTGACTGTCCCTCACTGCCACACACAGCTTCCTGCCTGTCCCTATTTAAACTGACAAAACACAGGCTGCTGGAACAATAACTTGAATAGCACTCAAAACTATATCCTGTACTACTTTACCATACCAGTCCTGAAAAGGACTTTTGTGGACCTAATAGTAACAGCTAATGATTAAACTGACTGTCCCTGCTGCACACAGTGTCCTGTCCCTCTCTCTACACTGACAAAAGACAGGCTGCTGTAACAATCACTAGCACAGCAGTGCCTCAAACCTATATCCTGAACTACACCTAACACCTATAGCATGATACCAGTCCTTAAAATAACTTTTGTGGACCTAATAGCTAGCGATTTGGGTCACTGCAGTCTCTCCCTGCTCCACACAGCAACCTCTCCCTATAGTGACATACGAAAGAATGTAAAATGGCCGCCGGATCGGGTCTATTTACAGTGCCTTGCGAAAGTATTCGGCCCCCTTGAACTTTTCAACCTTTTGCCACATTTCAGGCTTCAAACAAAGATATAAAATTAAAAATTTTTGTGAAGAATCACCAAGTGGGACACAATTGTGAAGTGGAACAAAATCTATTGGATTTTTGAAACTTTTTTGACTAATAAAAAAATGAAAAGTGGGGCAGGCAAAATTATTCGGCCCCCTTGCGTTAATACTTTGTAGAGCCACCTTTTGCTGCGATTACAGCGGCAAGTCGCTTGGGGTATGTCTCTATCAGTTTTGCACATCGAGAGACTGAAATTCTTGCCCATTCTTCCTTGCAAAACAGCTCAAGCTCAGTGAGGTTGGATGGAGAGCGTTTGTGAACAGCAGTTTTCAGCTCTTTCCACAGATTCTCCATTGGATTCAGGTCTGGACTTTGACTTGGCCAATCTAGCACCTGGATACGTTTATTTGTGAACCATTCCTTTGTAGATTTTGCTGTATGTTTGGGATCATTGTCTTGTTGGAAGATAAATCTCCGTCCCAGTTTCAGGTCTTTTGCAGACTCCAACAGGTTTTCATCCAGAATGGTCCTGTATTTGGCTGCATCCATCTTCCCCTCAATTTTAACCATCTTCCCTGTCCCTGCTGAAGAAAAGCAGGTCCAAACCATGATGCTGCCACCACCATGTTTGACAGTGGGGATGGTGTGTTGAGGGTGATGAGTTGTGTTGCTTTTACGCCAAACATATCGTTTTGCATTGTGGGCAAAAAGTTCGATTTTGGTTTCATTTGACCAGAGCACCTTCTTCCACATGTTTGGTGTGTCTCCCAGGTGGCTTGTGGCAAACTTTAGACAAGACTTTTTATGGATATCTTTTAGAAATGGCTTTCTTCTTGCCACTCTTCCATAAAGGCCAGATTTGTGCAGTGTACGACTGATTGTTGTCCTATGGACAGACTCTCCCACCTCAGCTGTAGTTCTCTGCAGTTCATCCAGAGTGATCATGGGCCTCTTGGCTGCATCTCTGATCAGTCTTCTCCTTGTCTGAGCTGAAAGTTTAGAGGGATGGCCAGGTCTTGGTAGATTTGCAGTGGTCTGATACTTCTTCCATTTCAAAATGATCGCTTGCACAGTGCTCCTTGGGATGTTTAAAGCTTGGGAAATCTTTTGTATCCAAATGCGGCTTTAAACTTCTCCACAACAGTATTACAGACCTGCCTGGTGTGTTCCTTGGTCTTCATGATGCTCTCTGCGCTTTCAACAGAATCCTGAGACTATCACAGAGCAGGTGCATTTATACAGAGACTTGATTACACACAGGTGGATTCTATTAATCACCATCAGTCATTTAGGACAACATTGGATCATTCAGAGATCCTCGCTGAACTTCTGGAGTGAGTTTGCTGCACTGAAAGTAAAGGGGCCGAATAATTTTGCACGCACCACTTTTCAGTTTTTTATTTGCTAAAAAAGTTTAAAATATCCAATAGATTTCGTTCCACTTCACAATTGTGTCCCACTTGTTGGTGATTCTTCACAAAAAATTTAAATTTTATATCTTTGTTTGAAGCCTGAAATGTGGCAAAAGGTTGAAAAGTTCAAGGGGGCTGAATACTTTCGCAAGGCACTGTATAAGTTAGGGGGAATGTCCAAGTGTCCATGTGCTGTAATGTCTCAATTGGCTGTCCTGTACTCCATGATGGATGTGTCATCATAGCTCAAAGTTATTTTACACAGTAAACACGGAAGTCCGCCGGGCGAACGGCGGCAATAGTCCGCCGATCGGGCGGCAATAGTCCGCCGATCGGGCGGACCGCGAACAGCCGAAATTCACCGCAAAACGACCGCTGGGCGAACCGTTCGGCCATCCCTATTGAGGAGCCCCCAAATGGGTTTTGGAGCCCTATTATTTCAATGAAAAGAAAATAGGATTTTTGTACTCACCATAAAACCCTTTTTTCTAAATGAATTGAAGGAAACAGCACCCTTCTCTCTAGCTGCTTTTTCTGTTACCAGTTGAGTCCTTCAATGAACATCACAAAGGAGATTTTACAAGGAGTACAAAAATCTGTCTTAAACTACCCCTCCTTACCCTATGCTAGAAGACCTGCTAAGATATTCGTATTTCTTAAAAGTCTTTTTTCCTTTAGCACTAGAGGCACAGACATATATCCAAAGGTCCATTACCCCCAATGTACGTGTAACATTTGTAGCAACATATACAGCAAAACACAAGTGCTGCTTTTATTTTCTCTCCGTCTTTTGGATGACAGCCATGTTTAGCAGAAAATGAAGATACAGGCACATCTGAATGTAAGCTTGGCACTTGCACAAAGAATTATTGAAGTGAGAGGGTTTTTAAGTGCTAGGATGTTTTGTTATTGAAGTAAATGAAAAAATTCAATTCTTTTGAGACCGTGCCAGCATTCATTGCCACTTAAAGCCACTCAGTCTTGTCTTGCTAAAACACAGTTTATTAAATAACTTTTAGGCATGACATTCCAGAGGCAGCACACCTATTGCACACTGTCAGGAGCTATTCGTTACATGCATATTTTGCACCTGATCAACACAGTGAAGAGCAGATATGGACAGCTCCTCTTTAACTTTTAGAAGTAAGGTGACTGAAAAAGGACCTCTTGGAACATTGTATTCAGGATTCTTACATACAAGGTCCAGAAGTCATCGTAGTGGCGGCGCTTTTGCAGTAATAGGAGATTGGGTGGTTGCATGTACAAGAATAAGAACTAAGGTGTCAATGCTAACAAACTTAGCATTCCAAATTCTGTTTAACATGGTTTTTCCTCCACTGGTTTAAGGAGAATGCCCACCAAGAGCCTCACTGTGTCAATGTCAACAGAATTTTAAGATGCTCATATACTGTTCATGTATTATTAAGCAGTTTGGGACTGTCTGCCAATAGTCAGCCTAATGTACACTCACCAGACAATTTATTCGGTACACCTTGCTAGTACCGGGTTGGGTCCACTTTTGCCTTCAAAACAGACACCAGGGTGCCTTGACGAGGCTCTTTGGCTTACACATGCATGTGCAAATGTGTGCAGACTAAACCCCTGCTTTTAACACATACTGTTAGGTTATTTGGTTGTCTGCGGGCTGGTGGTATGTTAAACTTGTTTTTTTCCTTGGATTTATCCTTGGCCTTGTTTGTTCTAATGTACACTCACCAGACAATTTATTCAGTACACCTTGCTAGTACTGGGTTGGACCCCGTTTGCCTTCAGAACTGCCTTAATTCTTTTAGACATAGATTTAACAAAGTGTTGGAAACGTTCCTCAGAGATTTTGATCCATATTGATATGGTGCATTATACTGCTGGAAGTAGCCATCAGAAGATGGGTACACTGTAGTCATTAAGGGATGGACATGGTCAGCAACAATAATCAGTTAGGCCCCAAGAGGCCCAAAGTATGGCAAGAAATTATCCCTCACACCATTACTCCCCCAACACCAGCCTGAACCATTGATATAAGGCAGGATGGATCCATGTTTTCTTGTTGTTTTTGCCCAATTCTGACCCTACCATCTGAATGTTGCAGCTGAAATAGAGAAGTATCAGATGCGGCAAAATTTTTCCAATCTTCTACTGTCCAATTTTGGTGAGCCTGCATACCTTTGTTGTAACAAGTGGGTATGAGTTACTGTTGCCTATCATCACCAGTCTGCCCATTTTCCTATGATCTCTGACATCAACAAAGCATTTTCATCCACACAACTGCTGCTCACTGGATATTTTCTGTTTTTCGACCAATCTCTGTAAACCCTAGAGATGGCTGAGAGTGAAAATCCCAGTAGATCTGGAAATACTCAGACCAGCCCATTTGGCACCAACAACAATGCCATGGTCAATGCCACTTAAATCCCTTGTTTCCCATTCTGATGCTCAATTTCAACTTTAGCAAGTTGTTTTCACCACATCTAGATGCCTAAATGCAGTTGCTGCCATGTGATTGGCTGATTAGAAATTTGTAGGACCAAGCAATTCAACAGGTGCACCTAATAAAGTGGCCAGTGAGCGCATGTAATAAAAATCAGGCCACAAAGCTTACTTATATCCATTCACGCATCAAATATCAAAAGTTTACAATAAAAAATAAATCTGCAGCTTACATATAAAAGCACATGGCCTCTACTATTGAGTCCTGTGCTTTTTTTTTCATTTTGATTGGGCAATACATGTCAGTAGTGGCATCATTATGGGGCTGCACAACGCACCCGGGTGACACCAGGGCTGTCAACAGAAAGGTACCAGCAGGCCTCCTGTAGGGGTCCCAGGCACAGAGAGGAGCCTGGACACCAGGGGGATTGGTGCAGCAGGATAGGGAGACAATTACAGAACAATGCACTGTGCCTGTATGTCTCACTCCAGCAGCTGAAAGCCGGTTTCTCCCTCTCTAACTGGCTTTCAGCTGCTGGAGGGAGAGACACAGACACAGTGTATTATTCTGTAATTGTCCTCTTGTCCTGCTGCACTGATCTCCCTCCCTGTGCTGCCCACATCTGATTCCCCCTGGGTGCCTGGGTCCTCCCTCATTCCCCCGCAGTGCTACCAGCTTCCCTCTCTCACCAGCTGTAGTAGGCGGGTGGATAGTGGGGGAAGGGGCCAATAAATATGTAATTGACCAGCCCCTTCTTTTTCTGAATTGGACACAATGAGTGATTGATACAGATCACTCCTGAGGCCATTCATAAGTGAGCATAGTAAACTGTTTAATATGCTTCAATTTATGAATGGGCAGGAACCTCTGTCTCCTGTTCATCCATCTTCAGTGCAGCTGAGGCTACAGAGAAAGGAATTGAATAATCTGTATCCTCAATTCCTTTCTCTGTCTCAAAGGTGAGATATTAGGTCCCCCCTTAACAGGTTTGATAAAATAAAAATAAAAAATGGAACAGAAATATTGAAAAAAAATGTCAAATAAAAATAACAATTTTTTCTTAAATTGTAAAAAATAAATAAATAAATAAATAAATAAACGTTTAAAAATTGCAAAAAATTATTTTCTAAAAATTAAAATTTTTATAATTCGGGGGGATGTGACACCATGTTTTATGGCACCAGGTAACACCAAATCTAATTATGCCACTGCATGTCAGAAAATGTACAATATGTATTTGCTCCCAAAGTAGTTTTCAGTCTAGATTTCCTACCACAATCAAATCTATCCCGGTTAGTTCCAGAATCTGTAGGAATGCATATATCTCCTAGTACTTATGACCAAATGACCAAGCAGGTATGAAAGTCTTCCCGCCTCACCTTTTGCATTGTGTCGTAGTTTCCACCAAACCCTACAGCACAGTTGGAACGAAGATTACTATGGTCACTGGAAGCCTATTTATGCACAGGCAGTGAACCACAGTTTTGTGGTTCTATTTACAAGGCAAAAAAACAGCCAGCGACAGTGAATAAAGATTTATTCTGCTACACTGCCCTAAATCTGGCCACTAATGGTCAGTGTGCAGATCTCCTTTCATATATTGGAAAGCTGCGATGGACAATGCAATCCTATGGTTTACATTTAAGCATTTTAATGGAAGGGACATAAGGGACTAACAGTAGTAAGCACTTCCACCTGGTGGCACTAGGATCATTGGTTCGAATCCCACTTGTGGCACCACCCAAATAGAGTTTGCATGTTCTCTTTGTGCCAGCGTGGGTTTCCTCCCACACTCCAAAGACATGCTAATAGGTTAATTAGCTCACGTATGAATGTGAATTCAGGACCTTAGACTGTAAGCTCCTTGAGGGCAGAGACTGACATGAATGCATAATATATGTAAAAGTAATGCATAAATTGACAAAGCTATATAAGTACCTGTAATTAAAGGGATAAAGACAGAGGAATAAAAAATGAGCCAGAATTTGTATTTAAAAATCTGGCTCTCCACTCTTATGTTGTTCAGCCTTACCACCCAGGGAAAGCTGTGTGTGCTGTTATTGACTCGGAGCAGAAATGTAAGCCCAGTGACCTTTTTTATATTGGAGTTCAAGGCTGAAAGCTGACATTCAGTCTAGACTGCTGGAAAAAAAAGTCTAATATTTTCAATTAACAACATTTTTAGTTTTCTTTCATGTAATTTTGATAGCACTGTTATATAATCATTTTTAAATTTCTTATCAACAATGAGCTCAGGCAGAGGATAAGGGAGCTTTACAGCTGAATAATTATCAGCCTGGTACTTTTGTCCTGACACAAGGGGCAGCTGCCCTGAGCCCCATCATTGTTGTGTGGCCCAAAGCAACTGCCTCATACTTGCCAAGTATCCCAGTTTACATTCCCTTGCCCCTTGAAGATTTAGTCCCGTGCTGTGTCCCAATATCTCAGTGTGAAGTTATGTTACTAATGCTGCCCAGCTCTGCCCTATTGCTGTGTACAGATGACTCACCTGCAGAATGTGTTTACATGTAAATATCCATCATTGATAATTAAATAGAAGTGGAATTAATATGTAAATAGCCGTGGACTGGCAGAATGGATATGTAAATAGAGGCAGCATTCATATGAATATATGTTCCCATCACAAAGAAATGTGAACGCAGGCTAAAGGTCTCAGTTATATTGGTGGTCATCTTTTCATTACATTGGGGCTTGGTGTACAATCCTTTCATTCACACTAGTGGCCAGTGAGAAGGCCCCCCTTATATTGGTGGTCAGTGTAAATTTTTCATTACATTGGTGATCAGTGTACATTTCCCTTTACATTGGTGGTAAGTGCAGAAAAGCCCTTACACTGGTGCTCAGTGTAAATGCCCTTTAACATTGGTGGTTGGTGAAGAAGTGTCACCTTACATTGGTGGCCAGTGCAAATCTTCTTGACGGTGGCTGTCAGTGTAAATTCTCCCTCACATTGGCAGTCAGTGTAGAATCCCCCACTATATACTTGCAAAAGATTTCCAGCTTTGCTCTACATGATTCAGAAATTGGCAGTTTACTGCCTCCTAACTAATCCTATCCCCCCCACCACTGCCACTGATCCCATAAACCCCCCAACATTGCCACCGATCACACCCCCTCCCATAGCATTACCACTGATCCTAGGAGTTCTAGGATCCCTAGAAGTTTTCTGTCTATTGATGGGTCCCCCCACCTCCCCAGTCCATGGTGTGCATGCAGTGAGGAGATGATGATGTGCTGTAGCCTTTAGCAACCAGTGAGCAGTAATGGTGTGGGCTAACCACTTGTAACCAATCATTGAGTGGTAAGGATATGCAGCAACCTCTAGCAACCAATCAGTAAACAATAATAATGTGCAGTAACCTCTAGCAACCAATAAGTGAGTGGTAATCTTACACTGTAGCAACCAATCGTAATCGCTGCCTTATCCGATTCAGTAAACCGATTTTGAGTCTAGCTGCTATTTATTTTATGTCTCAGAGCATGTGGAGAATGAAATTACATAGAGGGGCTCACGAAAATGTTTGCCCAGGGTCAAATCAATCAATATTAAAGATGGTCCTGATGCCCTGGAAGATAAAGAATAGAGTGCTCTATTTAATATACAAGCAGTATTTTTTTTTCAAGATGAACATATATTGTATACCAGTTGTATATACAGTATATGTGATATTCTAAGTAATAAGTTTAAAGCTGAAGTTTAGCTTAACAAGTTGCTGGCCACTCTATAGCAGCTTTACTGCTACAGGGCGGCTGCTTAATACAGAATCACGTGTACACATATAATATATACACACACAAACACACGTGAGATTTGGCACTTACAGTTGGGGGGGGGGGGGTGCGCCGCTCAGTGGGTGCCGGTCAATGGGTGACATTTGTAAACAATGCAGAGCTCTGTCCTGTCAGCGAGGATGTACAAAGCAGGGAGTAAAATCCAGCACATCCCTTAGTAACAGTACCTGAATGTAAACACAAAAACACTGGTTAGGCACACAGTTAACCCTTTGATCGCCCTAGCCGTTTAACCCCTTCCCAGCCAGTGTCATTAGTACAGTGACAGTGCATATTTTTAGCACCGATCAATGTATTAGTGTTACTGGTTCCCACAAAGTGTCAATTAGTGTCATATTGGCTGCCACAATATTAAAGACCCACTATAAGTCACTGATCGTCACCATTACTAGTATTAAAAATAAAAAAAATTCCAGTCTATATACCATAGTTGTAGACGCTATAACTTTTGCGCAAACCAATCAATATATGCTTTATGGGGTCTTTATTTTTACCAAAAATATGTAGCAAAATACATACAGGCCTAAATTCATGAAGAAATTCGATTTTAAAACCTTTTTATTGAATGTGTTTTATAGCAGAAAGTAAAAAATAGTTTTTTTTGTTTTTTTTTAATTGCTGGCCTTTTTTTGTTCATAGCGCAAAAAAATTTAAAACCCAGTGGTACTCAAATACCACGAAAAGAAAGCTCTATTTGTCTATTTGCCTGGTTATGAAGGGGAGTAAACCTTCCAGAAGTCAAGTGGTTAAAAAATGTGTAAAGTAAGCAACCGTAATGAAGTATGTTCCACATTGTGCAGGCACATGTATCCTAGGGAAATCTTCACTACAGGGATGCCCGTCCTCTTCCTGGCTCTGAAGTTCCAGAGCTGTAATGGTCAACAGCTTCAGGTATTCAGGTAAAGCAGCAGTAGATGGTCCAATAGGGGGACAGCCTATTTATCTCATCCACTGAGAAAAGTTATTTAATTGATTACACAGTCAGTAACATGATCTGTGAATGGGGGAGAGTCTGGTCAGTCACAGGATTCTCTCCCTCATTCACAGATCCTGTAATCACTGAAAGAACTTTTCCCAATGAAGGAGGGAGTGTGTCCCCATAAGATTTTCTGTACTGCTGTCCTATCTGAAGCCCCAGAGCTGTTAACTTTTCCAGCATTCAGAGACAGGAAGAGGACAGGACATCCCTGCGGCATACTACAGTTTTAGTATGAAATAAGTCCACTGCTAACCTTATGGGCCCCACTGTAGGCCACAGGGCTGCTTATAAAGTCTATTATAGGATAATGGATACATGTACAATACCAGTTGTAGTAAAAGTCAAGTTGAAAAACAGCAATGGTTCATTTTTATTTTCCTTGCTGCTGTGAAATACTGGAATGTTACAGTTTCAATGTTTTCAGGAGGTGACAAGAGAGAACAATATTGTTACATATGTCAGATATACTGTATTCTCTTTCTCTACAAACATGTTCCAATTCTGCTTTTGATTAACCTCAACAGTTTGTAAGCCTATTATGTGTTTCAGAGGAACCATTTTACACTGCCACATTTACAATGCCACAATCAAAAGGTACAAAGAAACTTTGCTGGATGTTCAGAGGGGATGTATGACAGTTAAATACATAATGTCCGACCCACAAGCCATAGCCATCATTATCATCTATCTGGCAGTACTTTTATTTCTCCAGTTATATCAGAATGCATATACCCACACTATAGTACCAAAAGTATTGGGACGCCTGCCTTTACATACACATGAACTTTAATGTCATGCCAGTCTTAGTATGTAGGGTTAAATATTGAGTTGGCCCACCCTTTTGCAGCTATAACAGCTTCAACTCTTCTGGGAAGGCTGTCCACAAGGTTTAGGAGTGTGTCTATGGGAATGTTTGACCATTCCTTCAGAAGCGCATTTGTGAGGTCTGGTACTGATGTGGGCGAGAAGGCCTGGCGCACCGTCTGCGCTCTAATTCATCCCACAGGTGTTCTATCAGGTTCAGGTCAAGACTCTGTGTAGGCCAATCAAGTTCCTCCACCCCAAACTCGCTCATCCATGTCTTTATGGACCTTGCTTTGTGCACTGGTGAACAGTCATGTTGAACAGGAAGGGGACATCCCCAAACCTTTCCCACAATGTTGGGAGTATGAAATTGTCCAAAATGTCTTGGTATGCCGATGACTTAAGAGTTCCCTTCATTGGAACTAAGGGGCCAAGCCCAACTCCTGAAAAACAAGCACACAAAATAATTCCCCTCCATCAAATGATTTCAACCAGTGCACAAATCAAGGTCCATAAAGACATGGATGAGCTCGTTTAGGGTGGAGGAACTTGACTAGCCTGCACAGAGTCCAAACCTCAACCTGATAGAACACCCTTGGGATGACTTTCTCTTCTACATAAGTGCCTGACCTCACAAATGCGCTTCTGGAAGAATAGTCAAACATGCCCGATAGACACACTCTTAAACCTTGTGGACAGTCTTCTCAGAATAGTTGTTATAGCTGCAAAAAAAGTGGGCCAACTCAATAATACCCTATGGACTAAGACTGGGATGCCATTAAAGTTCATGTAAGGTAGTTGTCCCAATACTTTTGGTAATATAGTGTGTGTCTCGACATATGCCCCTACAGGCCAACCAAAAGTTTAGAATTAACCATGAATAATGTTCTTAGAATTATAGCTCTGATTCTGGCATGCATGACAATATGTAACATGTAAATGGCAATCTTCATTTTCGTTCAGACTCCCCACGACACCTGCATTTACATTCATGTGTATGTGGAGGTGACAGCACAAACATTTTTGGAGAGTGTAAATGCTTAGGTGTAACTTAATTTTTTTTTTTTTACACTTTTTTTAATCAGATTTAAACACACTCCCAGCAGCTGCAGTCATAGGGAGTTTATGCGAACCCATTCCCCACTGCTGCCATAGCTGTAAGGCTTGGTGACAACCATGAAGGAACTATGGTTTTTACCCAGGCTGGTGAACAAATATGTCTTCCTTTTTTCATCTTCATTAAATGGTAGGTGGAGGCAGGTTTGGCCCAAGGTGTAGGCAGAAGAGATGACCTACTTGGGTACAAAAAGGGCAAGGCCTGTAATTCTGCTAAAGTAGTTCACAGCCGATAGGGGTGGAGGGATAGCATTTTGACCTTTATGCCTTGGGTGCTAAAAGACCCTGTTGCAACACTGGTTTGTACTTCTAGGAGCTACAAGGACCATGTAGTCCTGGCAAGAAAAAAAGTATTTACTATACTTGCTTAAAATGTTCTTTGCTCTCTTGCAGAGCTACCTGGAATGGTCAGATCTCCAGCATCATACACTGCACCTGTACTCCTCAACACATCACCTGGTTCTGCAGAGTAAATGGTAGTGGGAGTGGAGTGTATTAAGTAAGAAGTACAGCCAAAGCGTGTTGGCTGTACTGCTCCTGTGCCTCACAGGAGTGCAGTTTGTTCTGCACTCCTGTGACCCATTTTCAGCAGACAGCGGGCTGAAGCCTGTTGTCAGCTGACATCACAGAGCCAGCCTGGGCTGGGACAAGATCGCACCAAAAGAGTCGGAAACTGCCCACATGCCTGGATTGACACCCTGGTTCAGCCTCTCGGCAACCAGCTGAGAGCCTAGGCCAGCCACTCCATCCCCCTTCACTGCCAAGCGCTCAAGTGAGCTCTCTGCTCACAGAGCACTGAGAACGGAGCAATCAGTGGTCTTTGATTGCTCGGTTCTCAGTCTTAGATCCCATACACACTATACAACTTTTGTTGTCCGATTTCCTTAAGATTTACCAAAACCATGTAGTGCAAGAGCCTGCCTGATTGCATACAAATTGAAACTATTAAAAGGTATTATATGGTTTTGGTAAATCTGAAGTCAAAAATCTACAGAAAATTGTAGAGCCAAAAGTCTCTTAACAACATTCTTTTGTAGTCTTTTGATGGGAACTATAGGTGGCATTGATAAAGCTCATTGCAATCGTATGTTCTTCTGTTGTCACCCTCAGTAAGCCCACCATGAGCAATAACATGCTGCCATTTTTATTTTTTTTTGCAAAATGACAATTGTTTATCATACACATTGCATTAGCAAGAGCCAATATAATAAAGTTGGGATTTACATTCACTTTATTACTATAAATATAATAAATATTCTATTTTGTTTAATTGCACTGAGAAGGAAAGCCATTCTTCTTGCTTAGGTTTGGAGTTGTGGGGAAGATCTATACCAAGCTTCTCTTTTAACACACGAGTAGTAGTGGGCAAAGAGACTCACGATGCTTTAGATTGAAAACACTTCACAAGTTCATAAATGATGGAAAAGACTAAGGTGAGACTAAGACGCTGTAAAAGCACCATCATAAATGTAATCCCATAATATAAAAAAAATAATAATAAAACAAAGCCATTTCTCCTCCGTGAAATCCTAGATCCATATTTCATACACTGTAGGAGAACAAAATCCCAGCATGAATTGATTGTATTGTGAAACACAAAGGTTGCACACAGCAGAAGAATGCTACCGGTACACCCTGAGAAGTAATATTCAATACTGGCAGCCAGCATGGAGCATTTAAACAGCTGAATGTTTCAATGACATTTAGAGCTACAATAAACCATTTCCAAAGGACAAGATTAAAAACAAAATAATATATATAAGAATCAATATTGATGGGTATGACACAAATCTGAGATTTATGTCCAGCTCATCTAATTACTGCTGCTGCAATACAACGGGTCTAGCTTTTATTGAATGTATTGGAGTATGTGTAGCCCACAGCATTTGTCAGATAATCCTATGGATTTAAGAAAGATGAACTCCATTCCCTTCCAATTTCCTCTGCTGACAGCACAAAATAGCTCTGTTTGTGCCGCATGTCACTCTGGTTTGAAAAGGTCTCAGCACCAACCTCCTAATACAATGTGGTTGGTCGATAGACAAACCCAAAGTTATTGACTTTTTTTTTTTGTAGTTTTTACAATAGTGCTTTATAAAAGACCACTGTGCAGATTTAAGGTTCATACAGCACTAAGATTCAAAGTGTAGCAGCAAAGAAGATGGATTGGTATAGATTTAAGGGAATTGCATTCCTTTCGGGTGCAATTACCCTCCAGCAATATAGCCTTCCACAAAAGTCCACAGCTTATATGGTAAGTACAGTTTGAGCTTAGGTTCACACTGAATGTGGGTTCGAAATCGTGTTCAGCTGATTCCGCATGATTTCATATCGGCATTTCAGACCAACTTTGGGGGACGATATGAGAAACATCTGTACAGGTTCATGCACAGATGGCTATTGAAATCACCCCCCAAAGTCTCCAAAAGTAGTGCAGGAACTACTTTTGAGAATCGGTGTGACGCCTCAAATTGGGACAGTGCTGTTGCCGGCAACAGGCTCCGATTTGGCATGCTATTTGACATGTCAAATTGGCCCAATGTGAACATGGGCTAAAGGGACTCTCCCACAAAAGTATCTATATCACGAGCTTCTTCAAGTACCACATCCTAGTTGTGGACCAGTGAAACAATATAGCTTTATTTTCTAAAACTAGTATATGTGGTAGTAAACTCTGTTTTATTCCTTTTATCTACAGGTAAGCCTATAATAAAGCTTACCTGTAGGTAAAATGGATATCTCCTAAAGGTGCACCATGATGGCACCGGCAATTTGTGCTCTGAAACAACAGCATACCCATGCTGTTCCTTCAGAGCTGTGTACCGCGGCTGAGACTCCTGCGCTCATGTGAGGGGGGTGACGTCATCATGGCTCCACCAGTCAGAAGTCTGGAGTCTGTAAACCCAGAAAGAAGACCAGGTGAAGATGGAAGCCTCTGCAGTGGTGCCAGCTCGCCGCTGGAGGACTTCATTTTAAGGTAAGTCTTTCATATTCATCAAAGTCTTTCATCTATTCTTCTTTGATATTGCCTTGCAGGGTGAAACTTTTTATTATTTATTTATGATGCCGAGTATGATAGGAAATGAGTTTGCTCCTCATCTCCATTTAGTGTCCATAATATGGTGTTTTCTACAACACACTTTTAGGCTGGGTTCACACCGCTGCGGGGGGAGAACCGGATGTGATTCGCACAGCAAATCACATCCGATCTCCGTAGCGCTGCGAGTTCAGCCATACAGATAGTATGGCTGAACTCGCAGCGGTCCCGCAGCAAACTCGCACGGGACCCTTTTTTGGGTCCGCAACGGAATCGGATCGCATGGGGGTTCACACCATGCGATCCGATTCCTGTGCGAGTCGGCAGATCGCACTGCGATATGCCGACGGATCTGGGGGTGTCATTAACATATCATTGACACCCCCAGCCGTCCGCATAGGGCAGTGTGAACTGCCGGCGGGAGTAATGCGATGCGGGAAAACGCCGCGGATTCGCGGCGTTCCCGCATCGCAGCAATGTGAACCTGGCCTTAATCTGCAGGCATGGATTGTGTTTTGCCACATATCATACAACTTCCAGCTTTCCATTTGTGTTACGGTGAGTGTTTCTAATTCAGAGACCTGGCCATTGTTTTGTTTGCTTATCATATGGGTTGTAAAAGCAACCTTATTTAGATCTTCCAATCAGGATGCACCCCGTAGACATTTGTTTGATGTAGTAACAAATTAGTGTGCCTTATATTAGTCTTTATTATATTTATTTATTGTTACCAGGCGGCATTCTCTTTTTCCTGGGACACAAATATGACCAATATGACTGTGTAGGACGCAAACAAAACAATATACTTAAACGTGAACATTGCCTTATAAATATTATTTTGTGTTATGTGTAATGTTGATTATTTGTGTTCATATGTAAGTTGTGCATGATCTTGTAAATATCACAGCCTAACAATAAGTTGTATATTGCTGGATGAATGACTTCTTTTGTCTAAAAATCCTTAGAACTAGGTGTGTATATGTAAATAATTTTATAGTGATTGGAATAGATTTCCTTTTTTTGTTCCCCCCCTTTCTCCCCCCCCCCCTTTTTTTGTGTGTATGGGTTTGAGGATGGATTGATGTGTACTATTCTAAATGTAACCTTTGAGAAAGTATAAGAAGAAGGTAAAAAAAAAAAAAAAGTATGTTATTATGCTCTCTTACAGCAAGTTATATAGTAGGAAAGCATACCTCAAAGTTGTGTTGTATACATTTTTTTTCATTAGAAACTTATTAAAAAATTAAAATCACCAGCCCTAGATCTAGTTCCTAGGTTTAGGACCTTAAAATCCAACGAGCCATAATCAGAATCCTGCTGATCATTACAGCCATACAAACCTGCATCTCTTAACTTTGCCTATACCTATAGTGCAGGGATATGCAATTAGCGGACCTCCAGCTGTTGCAAAACTACAAGTCCCATCATGCCTCTGCCTCTGGGTGCCATGCTTGTGGCTCTCAGAGTCTTGCTATGCCTCATGGGATTTGTAGTTTTGCAACAGCTGGAGGTCCGCTAAGTGCATATCCCTGCTATAGTGGATCTAAATCCAATTGCAAGAATGTTCTATAATCTTTGACTTTTGATATGATAATTTCAATATGATAATTTCAATAGTTTTAAAGCTATAGCTTCTTTAAAGAGGAGCTGCACAAAAAAAAAAAATATTAAAAGCCAGCAGCTACTAATATTGCAGCTGCTGACTTTTAATAATATCACACTTACCTGTCCCAGGTTCCAGCGATGTCGGCGGCAGATGACGAGCAAACGCTCGTCTCGCTGCAGCCACCGTCGCCATCCTCTGTCAGGGAATCGGGAAGTGAAGCAAGAGGGCTTCACTGCCCGGTTCCCTACTGCGCATGCGCGAGTCGCGCTGCGCTGGTTCCCCGCTGTGTCT
Source organism: Lithobates pipiens (assembly GCF_037356315.1). Lineage (NCBI taxonomy): Eukaryota > Metazoa > Chordata > Amphibia > Anura > Ranidae > Lithobates > Lithobates pipiens. The sequence continues at coordinate 155,792,670 of NW_027507903.1, forward strand.
CTGGGAACTGTGTGTTTCCCAGAACACAACGGGGGGCGGAGCCATGCGGCGGTGGGCGGAGCCATCCGGCGGTCTGGCCGGAAGTGGGTGCAGTTACCTGGATTATCCAGGTAACTGCACCCCCCTCCCCCCCGAAAGGTGCCGATTGTGGCACCGGAGGGGGGGAGGGATAATACTAGCGGAACTTCCCCTTTAGGGTGAAGAACCGCTTTAAATTAACACCTGTTGAATCCACCTTGAAAGTCCTTTTTCAGGCACTTCCTTGTCTGACAAAACAGTTTGTCTTCCAGTTGCTCATCTATGTTGTTACCCTTTTATGCCGGCTGTCTCAAGGGGACTGGGTTGTCTATTCCTACCAGTGTTTGACTCCTGTGACTCAGCTGAGCAGGGGCAAAGGCTATGCACTACATTACAGGTTGGCTCCTAATTTCTGGTGTTAGACCAGCAAAAATTTCATGCAATTTGTAAAGTTCACAAAGCCAGAGGATTTGCCATAAACCCAAACCTCTACCTTTTTCGTAAAGGTGTATCTAGGCTGGAGAACAGGGCACCACAACTTGGGATTTTGCTCAGTCATACTAGGCGAAACAGTAAAAAGATATTTCTGTGGACATCTTTATTTTAGTGCTGTTAGAGACTGCATGCGGAAAGTTGGAAGGGGTTATTTCAGTTCCAATTTAAAAGGAAACTACTAGTTTCTTTAACCCCTTGTCTAACAAGGTAGGTTTATAAATCTAATGGTAGTCAAGGGATTAAAACTAACATGGCCGCTGCTGCAGGCGTGAGCTTGGTATTGCTTTTTTAGTTGAATCCCAGCTGTCAAGTCTAGGAGGCCACAATCCCTTTTAGGGGACTCAAAAGGTGCGGCCAACCCACCCTTCGGTTGATCATAGTGCTGCCCAATTCCGCCAGGGAACCCGGGACCATGGTAATTGCACTTATTTCTGAGAGCAGGAGGAAATTAGGGGAATATCTTCTCCCCAATTTCCTTGAAGTCTAATGAACTCAGATTACAGTTATTATGTCACTTAATTAACTTAATCACTTAGTTAATAACTGTATTATTACAGTTATTATGTCACTTTCATGTTGAGAGCCGTCATTGCCTGGCTACTGTAGCTAGGGAAGCATCTAATCAAGCACAATCTTTGTTTGATTAGCTGTAGTGTGGGTCAGGGAAGACTTTAATAGACCCCTGATAGACCCCTGATATCTCCATAAAGAGGACCTGTTACCTGCCCATGCTATCACATAGGGGCAGGCTTGTTAGGCCCTTTGTGTAAGCTAAAACGTTACAATGGAAATAAATCATAATTAAACTATTTTTAAAGCCCCCCTATCACCCAAATACAAAGTGTGAATGCAGTAGTTCATGCAAGTGTATGCAAGCATGAATTGCACCACATATGAGTTATTACCATGAACATCAGAAGCATTGATATTGATATGCAATTTCAAGCACATGCCCAAATTTAATACTTGACGTGCTTGGTATCCATTTACTTGATGCAACCCCATATTTCATATTTTACCAAAACACTGGGTATTATATTGTGTTTGTGTGCACTAAAATTAATTGTATTGTATATTTTTCCTGAAAATTGACATTAAAAAAACAGTTACCTAAACAATCCAACTGCCACGTTATTCTACAGAGCCTCCGATTTCAGAAAACATACTTGTTTGGGAGTCTTAAGTAATTATCTGGCAAAAATGCAGATTTTAACATGTACAAGAAAATGTAAAAATTGCCCTGCTAGAAATGTGGTTAAAAAAAAAACTATTTCCTCTAGGTGAACTTTATACATTGCAAGTATTTTAATATATTTCTTTGCCAATTCTTACCTTGTAAGTATGTTTGTCTTATGTCATTTCTTAAATCGACTGGGCAGGGATCTGCTTTCAATGACACCACTAGAGGCCAGCAACCCCCACCCCCCAGAATATATTAACAAAAAAAAGGGGGGGGGGGTGGACACCAGCGTTGCAGTCAGCAAACCTGGGGCTGACAATTTTAAAAAAAAGTGGGCAGGCAGGGGACAAAAAAAATGGGTATACAGCACTATATGTTATGTTAAACACTACACTCAGAATCAAATGTTATTAAAAGCTGCATTAAACACTGCACTACACTGACACACTATACATTACATTAACACTCTACACTCACAGATAAAGTGAACACACTAACTCGCTAGTAGCAAACTGAGCCCTGCTCTATCTCCACTCCAACACAATGCAGAAGCCTTCTATGGGAAGTTACCTTTTATAGTGTGGGGTGGGACTGTGAGCACTGAGCTGTGATTGGAGAAAGGCATCATTGTCCAATCAGGCTTGCACCTTGACCAGCAGTCAGGTGCAAGGCTTCACCCAATTAGGGCCCTAGAATGCACTGTGAGGCACGCAGTGCAATGTGGGACACATCCAGCCGAGCAACCCGCGAATTCTGGTGTTTGCCGAATGGGTGAACAGGTGATGTCTGAGCCGAACTTTTGCTCAGCTCTAGACTTTTGCCCCTACCACCTGATCTAACTCTTCAAAAATGTAACTTTTATTGCAGAGAATTTCACTTATTTGACTTACAGCTCGGTACAGACATTTAAGTAAAAAAATATATAAAAACACCCTCAATTTGCAAAGCAAGCTTTGACCTTTTAAGTTTTAGTTTTTTGAGTTTAAGGTTTAGATATTCATGTAGCAGCAAACTTATAAGGTTATTTAAATATACTGTAATAACACAAATCTATTACATAACAATTACCTATATTCATTGTTTGGCGACAGTTGAGATTATTTGTAACCGAGCCTGGATTACCGAACCTTTACCAGGAAAGTAGGCCAGTAAGAGAAACAAAGGCTGCAAAAGACAATGATAATCATACCAGATCTGAAAGCTCTTCTGACAGTATAGAAAGAATTTAAAGAGCACCTAGCCCACCAGCAGCGGTGGACTGCATGTGAATTTTTTTTTAGGTGGTGTGGGGAAGGGTAAAGCTCCGCCAAATTCTTTTTTTTTTTTTTTTTTTTTTTTTTTTTTAGAGATTCTGCTTTAACATTTTTACTGAGAAATTAATATCAACTCTTAAATTATTATGCGATTAACATTTACACTTTATATTTTGAGTGTTGAGTGAAGTACAGTAGTGATACAGCCTTCCCTGGGCATTTAACTGCAGTCATGTGTCTTGAACCCTCTAAGGCTGGATTGAAACAAAGCTCTGTAAGGGATTTGATCTTCCATCACTGCACATTCTACCCATCAAGAGATTTTTTAAACAACAAAGAAAACAAAAAACAGATAATCAAAAAAGGATCATTATGTTAAAACACGAGGTTTATCCTTACACGGTCTGCGAAATAATGCTAGAAATATGATTGGTCATCATGGCCAAGGTTTGCACATTGGTTCCCATTTTACTTTTTTCATTTTTGCTGCTAGGCCCCGTTATGTTCTGTTTATATTCCCTTAGCAAATGAAGGTAAGCCACACAAGAGAACCCTTATATCTTAATTTGAAAGTCAAGTGGAGCTGATGTGAAATGATCGTATAATAAAAGCAAATGCTGAAAAGGTAGCTTGGATAACAGTAATCGTCAAATCACAGAATGAGCCAGAACAGCAGAATATATTGTGTATTTGTGTAATTCTATGTGATGCACTTAAAAAGAGAAAAAAAAGTATTTATGTACGACAGGGAATAAACCATGTTCTGGTAACTGTGTTGAATAATGTGAAGAAAGCTGCACATCGCAGCCAATATATTCTTTTTCGGATGAGTGACTTTAAAAGCGAGAGCCTTTGTACTTGCCAGGGGATAGGGTGCTTTATTTCCCAAGTGGGCTCAGGCCCTAGGTGCAAGGTAGAACAGCCATTATTTAACAAGACTAAAGTAGACTGTGTATGAGTTAGTGGGGAAAGATCTTACCACTGAGCACTTGAATTTTAAAAGGTCAAAAGATGATTAGTTAACAAGGTCTGGAGTATTAAAGGCTCCAAAACTGACTTTTTGTTTTAAACAAAAAATCAAATCTCAGCCGCTTACTCTTTGATTTTCTTATAAAAGCACCTTTGATATACAGTAATTAATTTTATTTGATTATATGCAGGCTGGATTAGTCTTCTAAAACCAAAAATTGCCAGAGCAGGAAGGCTTAAGTCTATAGATCATTCAATAAAGTAATCTTTACATATGCTTCAAATTGGCAGTATTGATTACGAGGCTGATCCAGTGTGATATAGAGCAGTAATTAGAGCTTCAGGCAGGGCAGTCTTTAATATAGATTGGACCCTGGGCAAAAATTTTCTTGGGGCCCCCCCATGCCATTTCCCTCTCCACCTACTCTGAGACATACAATAAATAGCAGCTAGACTTAAAATCAGTTTTCGGTATCAGATCAGGCAGCAATTGAGATTGGTTGCCAGCAGTTACAGCATATCATTACTGCTTACTGACTAGTTGCTAGAGGTTACAGCACACATTACGGCTCACTGATTAGTTGCTAGAGGTTACAGCACATCACCTCCTCACAGCAGGGGAGCATAATATACATAGGAATGCCGCCTATATTTGCATATCAATGCCACCAGCCGCAGCTATTTACTTAGTATTGTCGACCGCTATTTACATAAGAATGCCGGTTATTTACATGTAAACATAGGATCTGCAGGTGAGTCATCTGCACACAACAATAGGGCAGAGCTGGGCAGCATTAGTACTAGCACTGCACACTGAGATATTGGGACACAGCACAGGAATAAAACTTCAAGGGACAAGGGAATTTAAACCTGGATAGTTGCCAAATATGAGGCAGCTGTTTTGGGCCCCACAACAATGACAGGGCCCAGGGCAGCTGCCAATTTTGCCCTGCCTTAAAGACGGCCCTGGCTTCAGGCAGTCAGTAGCATTTGTCAGAATTGTTCTGACATGTATGTAAATCACCATTCAAGTGGGCCCTTCACTCTTCTAAAAAGAAGGCTCTAAAGCAGTGGTCATCACCCCTGTCCTCAGGGCCCACTAACAGGCCAGGTTTTATGTATTACTTTGGAGAGATGCAGACTAGAATCCTGCAATCACTGAGCAGCAATGATATCACCTGTGTTTTATTTCAGTTATCTTGCAAACCTGGCCTGTTAGTGGGCCCTGAGGACAGGGTTGATGACCACTGCTCTAAAGTATAACATGTAAGTCACTGTAATTGTCAGGCAAGTTTTGCAGAGGATTCTGGCTCTCAAAGCAGGTGAGGATAATCAGATCTCCTCCTCTGCCATCCTAAGGGTATGTACCCTTAAGCTTTGGACAACCTGGATGCATCACACGATCATCACCAAATTTCGCCAATAATGATCCAAATGATAACCATTTGCCTAAAAAAACACTGTAGCCTCTGTGGATACCCCCGGACAAGGTATTTAGGCTAGGTTAACACTTATGCATTTTTCAGAGCATTTCCCAGTTTGCAGAAACGCACTACTCTCCATTTAAGATGATTTAGTTCACATCTGTGGATTTTCAGCTGGTGCAGTTTTTGGAAAGGGTCAGGGACTTTTTCTCACAACAGATTGCGTTTTTGGTGCAATGTATTTCACAGGGACCACATCAGAAATGCAAGTAGTACATTTTTCACTCGTTTACGCTGCATTTTTTCACATGCATCAATGCACGCCTCCCCTAACAACCAAATTCCCAGGGTGCCTAGCAAACAAGGAAGAGGGACAAGATGGTGAAGACAGAGGTGCTCATCAGTCTTGTGAGGTTCAAAACCTATATAGTCCTATGGACCCTGACCACAAAGACAAGAAGAGGAATGGCAGATGGGTGGAGTATCTGAAGTGGGATTTTTTCCCCAAAAAGTAAAGTACTGTAAAATAAGTTGCTGTACCCATGCCAGTGTAAACTTTGCAAGCTCAAATGTATGCTGCCCCAAATTGCTGTTAATTCTGCTCTTGTCATGTTATGACCAAGTGTGTCCTCAAACTAAAAGCCATCATGTTCACAGATAAAGTTATGCAGAGTACATCCTGCTTTACCAGCCTTTATAGCATGCTGCATATTTAGGTGGATGGGAGTGTGCAACAAATGTCATGTATTAGCAAGGATGCCAAAAGCACACCCCACAACTCTCTGTTCCCTAGTGAGGTGATAATTAAACACCCTCCTGTCTACATTCAAAGAGCAACTAGAAATAGGCCTTAGTAGATGCTCACTGAGTGCAAATGCGTCATCACCTACAACAGGGGTAGGCAACCTTGGCCCTCCAACTGTGGTGAAACTACAAATCCAATCATGCCTCTGCCTCCAGGAGCCATGCCTGTGATTTTCAGGGTCTTGCAATATCTCATGGGATTAGTAGTTTCAAAACAGTGGAAGGGCCGAGGTTGCCTACCCCTGACCTACAAGGGCATAAAGTAGAGCAGGCCCCCTTGTTCTGGGTAGCAGACAGTTCTCCGGAAGTCCCAATCCATTTTCTTGCAACAGCTCTCCAAATAATGAGTGTGAAAAAATACTGGAGTCTGAGCTGCTCCCGTAAGACTCTAAGAACAAAGCAGCTATCTTGGTCCATTCTTCTGCAGTTGGCTTCTTGAAGACCACATGCTTCAGTACTTCCCATATGATTGAGCAGGTGTCCTAGACAATATAGCTTGCAGCAAATTTCCAAGCCATAAACTCAAAATGAAGACTTGACAGACTTGTCCTGTTGCAAGGTACCTGAAAAAAATGTCATTATGTTTAGCAGTGCAACAGTTGCAGACAAGGTGGCATAAAGCAAAGATTAGCTATAACAAGCACCTGAAAATGGTGAAGAGTGGTTTTGCTGCAAAAGTGTTCACCCCATATGGTTTTGCTAGTGATCTGGAATTCCTTAAGCCTGTTTTGGAAATGAGAAGGAAAGCTAGGATCATCAGTGTATGTTTGTAATCTGAGTGATATTAATAAATAATAGGACTTATTGTTTTTGGTTGAGGTTGGCAGCACGGAATGCTGCTGGGATCCTGCACCAGAGGAAAGTGAAGAGGACCCCAATCAAGGACCATCCTTCAATGAGACACCAACCACTATATCCCCTCTTTGTCAGGCTACAGAGGAGATTGTTGAGGTGGTGGAAGAAGAGCAGAGGTGGGCTGTAGGACCATATCCCCATTCCACCCCATCTAGGAGGAGAGGTCCTTCAAAAAAGATGACTCAGGGGCAAAGTGACCTATTATTTCATCTGCTGACTGAGATAAATTAAAGTTTTTTTAAAAAAAAAACATGAAATATGCGCTACACTTTGCTAATACTTTGGTCCCAATCCTTGATCAGGTGCCTCCTGAGCTTCAAACTGATATTCAAATTACCATGCTTCAATATGCAAAGTCCTTTGTCCCCCCCTGCCCAATCAGCCCCAATCCCCCCCAAAGGCACCACCAATGGGACCTTTATGCCTCTTACCCACACCAACCCATTGTCTCTAGGTACAAATCCACAATCGGGCCCATGTACGGTCAGCAATCCCCCCAACTGGGAAAAAATCACACGTATTGTATTATAACATTAATGTCAGCCTCAGGGGTAGTAGATAAGCATTCCCACTTAGTCAAAACAATCATTCAGTATAGCCTTTTCGCATCACAGATAGCAGACTCTGTGCTGTCTGGTGCTTCATCTAACGTCCCAATGGAAAAAAGCTCTACATTTTTATGGACAATGGGGATGGAGGCGCCTGGCAGGGCACTACCAACCATATTTTGTTTCTGTGCTGAAGACTGGGCATACAGTTGCAACTTCCAGGGCTGTTGACCCAGTCGTTGTTTCTTGATTTAGAGACTAATCTGTCCATCTTGTAGACATACTACGCAATCAAGAAACAATATAGGGTTTGCATCAAATATGAGTTTGAACTAAAAAGATGTGACCTGAGAGCTTAAAAAAGTTTTAAAGTTGTTTCAGAGTACCATTTGAAGTATTCGCAATGTGCAAAACACCATAAAAACAATGGTTATCATGTTATACTCGAAAGCCATGAATGTGTTTTTTATACATATATTGATTGTCGACATATTTGAAGTTGATTGTACACATTACATACATCACACAAAATGTAAAGGAAGAATGTTTCCAACTTATGAACATTTTCAAAAGTTGTCTATGGATATTTGTGATAAAATGTATTTTCAAAACTGGCTTTCCACGAGTTAAGTGCTAGCAATGTAAATTCCATTTAGATCCAAAAAGCCCAAAGCAGAACATCTCCCAGATACCAGATATTCTGGAGGAAAAGGAGATGAGCAGTCATCTGTGGACAAGGGTAATCATAGCAAAACTGCATGAAACAGAGCGTGCTCTGTATTCCAGGCAGTGTGAAGCAGAAAGAGGCTAACTGTGAGATTAAAAAATTGAAAAGCAAGTAGCACTGGAGAGGCAGGGGAAATATATCCAGACAGGACACTAGTACAAGTCTGGGGCTGCACATATTTCATTCATTGCAGGGAACATAAAAGTACATTAATTTCAATTCAACAAGAGGTCTTCCTTCTGCCATTTGCCTCTAATTTTGTAGTACTTTGGTTTTTTGGGACCAGGAAACCAGCATTTGGCTCTGAAAACAAGTTTAAGAAGTACATTTCCTTTTACACAGGGTGGGACTATCCCAGTACTCTAAAGGAGTACCACAGTATGCATGTTGTTGTTTTTAACAGCCTATTTGTAGGGGTCTGACTGCAATTTGGGCCCCCTTGTTATTAAAGTATCATTTGTGGCTCCCTGCCCTAGGGGTTTTGTACAGCTGAGCCTCCTGCACGGTCTGCTGCCATGAAGATATAGCTTTTTTGGAAATGTTAAGCTGAACACAAAGTTCCATGCATGTGATGTTTAAAGGCATATGTGTAAGCAAGATGAACGATATATGGCCAATAATATATTGTTATACATTGTAGATATTCTTCATCCACATTCTCTCAAAGAAATGGATCGTTCAAGAAACATGTAGAAAAACTTCATCCCTAATAACAGAAGTGTTATACAGGGATTGACATGAAATTACCTGTTTTTGCTTTTGAGGACTGGAGGTGGAAAATTGTGTAATGCTGGATGAAATATAAGGTGTTCAGACTTTATCTTTTTTTTTTTATCAGCGATAATGATTTAATTATCTTTAATAAAACTGTATACTTTTCGATTAAAAGATGTGATGTATAAACTCTTTAGAGTACTGGGGTAATCCCACCTTGGGCAACAGGAAATTACATTTGAATATGGAAAATGAGGATGATAGTACTCACTAAAACATGAGTTGTTGTCATAAAAGAAGTGTACTAGGAGAATTTGTTTATGAAGAAGTTCCTAAACCCTAGTCTTGACCTGATATTGAAAGGAAATATGAAGAATGGCACTGCTGAACTTTTTTTTCTTAAATGCTTGTTGCCTGGTTGATCCTTATTCTTTGACCTACTGACAGTGGGTATACAGTTAAGAGCTTCTGCCAATTCTTCAACTTTCCTGATCTGCTTATTGTCTAAAGTCATTAAAAACAGGCCAGCAAAGGTAGCCTCTGTATTTATCAATTGACATATTTACCATAAAAAGAGATCGTTAGCAGCCTCTATCTTTATCACTTGACATGTTCGCTTTAAAAGAAGGCTGCAATGGCAGCCTCCATAATTTTATTATTAAAAGCTACTTTAGGTTGGCCCCAACACATACCCCTTTTAGGCTGGGTTCACATTGGAGCGATGCGGGAACGCCGCAAATCTGCGGCGGGTTCCCGCATCGCATGCCTCCCGCCGGCAGTTCACACTGCCCTATGCGGACTGCTGGGAGTGTCAGTGAAACCTTAATGACACCCCCAGATCAGTTCGCATATCGCAGTGCGATCTGCAAACTCGGACAGGAATCGGATCGCATGGTGTGAACACCCATGCGATCCGATTCTGCTGCGGACCAAAAAAAGGGTCCTGTGCGAGTTTGGAGCGGGTGCGATGAGAATTCAGCCATACTATCTGTATGGCTGAACTCGCATCGCACAGAGATCGGATGTGACTTGCACTGCAGTGCAGCGCGAATCACATCCGGGTCTCCCAGCCGCAGCGGTGTGAACCTAGCCTTAACCTAAACTCTAAAATGTTATGTGCAAGTACAGCAAGGTTTTTGTTTTGTTTTGCAAGAGCATAGAAAGCAATAAAAGCTTGACAGATGATCTTAATCCTTCCCCACGCTATGCAAAACTACTTTAGTTATACTTTAACCACTTCAATACTGGCCACTTTCACCCCCTTCCTGCTCAAACCAATTTTCAGCGCTGTTGCACGTTGAATGACAATTGCATAGTCATGCAACACTATACTCCTATTACATTTTTTTTTTTTATAATTTATTTCACACAAGCTTTGGCTAAACAAAAACAAAAAAAATGTAATTTTTTTTTGTAAGTTTCTGTAAAATTTTTTGTAAATAAGTAATTTTTCTCCTTCACTGATGGCCACTGATGAGGCTGCACTAATATGCAGCAGTGATGGGCACTGATAAGGAGGCACTGACAGGCATCACTGATGGGCAATTATTGGCACCACTGGTGGGCACAGGTGTGCATCACTGGTGGGGCTGATGGGACTGCACTTATAATCAGTTCACCGATTATCAGTGCAGACCCCCCCCCCCCATCAGGAGAGACGCTTATTGGGTCTCCTCTACTCACATGCTGTTAGCATGAATAGAGGAATGCCTATAAACAACACTTCCTGATCAGCTGTGATTGGACATATATATATGTTATATATATATATATATATATATATATAATCTCCAAAAAAAATCCCAATAAACATATTATGATTAGTTTACATGAACATTATAGCATCTAAAATCTCTGGGATATATTTATAGCGTTTTTATTTTTTATCCTAGTAGTGGCATGGATCAGCGACTTATAGAGGGACTGCAATGTTGCATCGGACACCAACTGACATTTTTGACACTTTTGCGGAAACCAGTGACACTAATACAGTGCAAATATACACTGCCACTGTACTCAAAATGTGAAAATACAAAGTGCAGAGCTAAAAATACAATTCAAAATAGTGCAAATGTGAATATAGCATATAATAACTATAAAGAGCAGAGGTGCAAAAGTAGCTATGACTATTATACAATAATGATTTCATATGTGACCTACACAATACATAGTAGATACACATGTTATATTATAAAGTGCAGTAACATATAAAGTGCCAAATAATAAATCATTCAACAGTGCAAATGTGAAAAAGTTCATTAATGTCTGGAATTTAATGAAAAAGATCCCATGTGAGATATGAAGGCTGGATCAAATGCTTGATCGTGTGATAACCATCACCACAGTGAGGTAAAAGGCTTACCAGAAAGCTTGCGACCGCCCTTATTCAGGGGCTAACAATGTGCTTGTTGGATCAAGAATCCCATGAATGGATGTCCAGATGTCCTGAGCGTCTCCCACCAGAAACCTTCACAGACACTGGGCGATGATCAGACCAGATCAGATATCCTCAATACCAGGAAGTGCAGGTATGCAAAGAAGTAAAGACTCCAATAGAGCAGTATTGTCTCTTTAAGGTATTTTTAATGGTAAGTATTGCAGTGCTGCATACAAATATTCTGAATCAAATGCGAGTCTCCAGTACAAAATGGATAAAAAGGAATTCCTTGCAAGTAAAAAATTCACAAACGTGTGTAAGCGATCACGCGTGCGCAGCGTGTGTGAGCATAGCATCTCCACAATCATTTCATCAGATATGACACCATCAGGGGTACGCCCACATGTCTGCACCGACACTCTAGTTCATTGGGAAGACAAAGGAGCACTGCCATTGGTTAAGCCAAATAGCCCAAAAGCGCTCATTCGATAAACAAACCAAGCATATCGATGAGAAAAAAAAATGTTCCGTGCAGCCATTGGCAGGACTATGCGTCCTCATCATCCCAGGAGGGCGCAGACTGAATTAAAACAACACATGCTGCCATCTTGGGGTCAAAAATAGGGAAGAAGATTGTCTACACAAATGGTTATAAAGGCTTGCTTCCATGTGTTGCCAACAAGCCTTAGCTGTTCAACAATGTATATATGTCATTAAAACTGCTTCAAACTATTACAGAAGTCAAACACGAATGTGTTACTGATCTAAGTAAATAATAATAAGTAATAAAATTAAATTAAAATAAAAAAAATACGGTATATATATTTTTTTAAATAAGATAGGATAAAAGGAAGAAAAAGGGGCTAGAGCAGGACAAATATGCAACAGCAATCTATGCATATAGGAGGAGGACATCAACTATTAATAAAACAGTTGATGTCCCACTCCATATTCAAGCCCCTGGGCACATGGGACCCCAATTTATATATCCAATTGGTCTCCACCCTAGATATGCTTCACTTGCCATTGCTCCCATGCCAGTGGAGCACATATTTTTCAAGGGCAACAAAGGTAGTACCCCCCCCCCCCCCAGGGTCCCGGTTATGTTTTAAATTGTAATGCTTTGAAACATTATGCTTATCAATGCCCTTACAGATGTTAGTTATGGGCTCCCCTAGTCTGATATGCAGCATTCGGATGGTGCTCCCCACATATTCAAGACCACAGGGACACCTGAGGAGGTAGACGACACCTTTCGTTGTACATGTAATAAACAATTTTATAGGGTAAGTGGTTCCTGTGTCTGCTGGGGTGAATTCAGTAATCCTCCTACTTTGATGGATATTAATTTTGCAGGCCTGACACTTCCCACATAAGTAATACCCCTTTAGGTCCCCAAAGAAAGGGGGTCTAGCAGGCGGGTCAGGAAAATGAGGTGCTATTGTGTTCCTTAAATTAGAAGATAACACAGGGTCTATCAGACAATAAAATCTGCTCTAGTCTTAATAATCAGCAAATGCCTTTTAATAATCCTCTTAATAGCCCAGTATTGGCTAGACAATGTGGTGAAAAAGGGCAAACCATAATCATCTGTATTATTCCCTGTGGGTGATTTATCGCCCAACAGTTCCTGACAATCTCTATTACTAATTTCTACTGTAAGGGAATCTAGAGCCTAACTATTGTATCCTTTGGCTATAAGCCTTGTTCTTAAAACCAACGCATCCTTAAAAAAAATCTTCCAAATTAGTGCAATTTAGTTTCAAACTTAAAAACTGACCTTTAGGTACTGCCATCAGGCATTAATGGTGATGACAAGAATACAAAGGAATGTATCCAGTCTTTGTTTTTTTTAAAGTTGAGGTGACAATTCTACCTGAATCTTTGAGATCTTTAAATCCCAAAAAAATATTTCAATAGGACTTATTTCATGGCTGAGGATAATATCCCTGTTGTTCAAATGAGCCACAAATGCAGCTCTGATCGCCTATTGTGTCGTCAGAATGTCCGACCGTATGTACGGGGCATCATATTGTTTCCCTCACAATGACTATGTAACATACTCATATCATATAGTGCTGATCATTTTATTCCACATGTCCCATAGTGAACAATAATATCCAATGCGTTTTTGAGATATATGTGTATGTATGCGTACATGTTTTTTGCCCATGTGCGTTTGCATGCAGTTGGTCACGCATGTGCATTACATGTGTGTGTATATATATATATATATACACACACACACATATTTTATATTGCCTTTTATATGGTTCCCCTTTCAAAATATTTTTTAATGATTCCCTTCCTCATCATATATACTAAATATAATATACCATAGATCCATTGGAGTGATGTGCCATCAAGCTACTATGCTCCATCTGCATGCAGTGATATATTAGCTAATTGTGGTGCGCATCAATCTTGCTGTTTTTGCATCAGTTTGCCCTGTATGTCAGTCTTCTGTTTTTCCTTTTTTGTGTCCCCAGTACGCTGTTTTTATATTCATTATGTCATTTTATAAGCTCAGTGCTTCCCTTTGTCCTGCTCATGTCCACACAGTCCCACCCAAAGCTTGCCCACAAACTCTGAGAAGCTCTGCTTCTAGTAACCTTAAGGCCCCTTTCACACTGGGGCATTTTTCAGGCGCTACAGCGCTAAAAATATCGCCTATGTATCGCTTGAAAAAAATCTGGCCCCTTTCACTCCAGTGTGAAAGCCGGAGGGCTTTCACACTGGAGCGGTGCGCTAGCAGGACAGTGAAAAAAGCTAGCGGCCGCATACCGCCGCTAAAATGACGGTAAAGTGGCGCTAAAAATACCACTGCTTTACCGCCAACGCCGTTCCCGCCCCAGTGTGAAAGGGGCCTTAGTCTTTGATTGAAGAAGCAACCAAAAAATTTAAAATCAAGAAAACACTGCGCTGCCTAAAACAAAATAGAAAAATAGCTGCTAACACAACAACTGGATAAGATTGTGTCAAAAGGTAAATAGATATATATGGTGTAGCACTTTAAAGTGACTAAAACAACATGACTGAACAAATGTCAGTACTATCGTGTGCAAAAATGTGACAGAGACTAGTAGTTAATATTATGGCACACTAGATAGTGGCAAATAATAGCAACCACTCTTATGACACGCTGAATAGTGACAGGTACTGGCAACCAATCTTGTGATAAGAGAATGTCAGAGAAAATAGTAAACAATGGAAAAGTGACTGGTGTAATAACACTGAAATCACATATATATAAACACAAAAATTAAATAAACAAAAATTAAGCCGTCCAAAGACAGATTACAACATTGAAGCCAAAAACGCAAAAAGAAAATTAAGTGGCAAAAAGAAATATTTAGGTGAAAAGTCCATTGAGGATCATGCCAAAAGTCCCAACAATAAGTTTACACACTCTTCAAATGACTAAAAAACAAAGTGTCTGGCAATCATCAGCGTGACAAGACCACCACCAGTGAAGATGTGAGCTTACCAGATAGCTCAGACCCACCAGAGCGTATGTTCTGTGAGTGAATAAAGCTTAGAATGTCAGCAGACAACCAAAAAACTATCCCTGCAGACGTGTCCCAAAACTTTTGGAGAAAGGTCCATCTCAGCATAGGTAAATATTATGTCAGGATACAACTGATATGTAGAAAAGGATAGAGAAGACCATATAGTGTAGTTCCATATGACAAAAGGAAATTTATTAAAAGGTAGTACACTTGCATTAAAAAAGTGTTTCAAGCGCTTGTATAAAAAAAAAGGTGGCGGCAGTGAGGATTCCAGGGGAGGCCTATCAGCGTGTCATAAGAGTGGTTAATATTATTTGCCACTATCTAGTGTGCCATAATATTGACTACTAGTCTCTGTCACTTTTTTGCACACGATAGTACTGACATTTGTTCAGTCATGTTGTTTTAGTCACTTTAAAGCGCTACACCATATATATCCATTGAAGAAGGAACCAAGCTGTTCTGAAACGCGTTGCATGTTGATGACATTCACTTCCGGTTGGCTGGCCACACTGGTTGCTGGTCCCTTCCTGCTGATGTCACTTCCTGGATTCAGCTTCCATGCCGTCTCAGACAGCCTAGCTGTCTTCCCAGCATCCATGAGAGTTGTGGCTTCCATCTGTCGGCCACTTCAGAATATGCTGCCATAGAATCACACCTGCGACTCCTTGGGACTACCAGAACGCTGGACCAGCTGCCATATTACTAATAGTATGCGTTTCTACCCATCCAGCCTTTTGGAAGTGTTTTTAACCCTTTTGGGAAATATAAAGTTTTACTTCTGCACTTAGAGGCGCCTTTTTTTCTTTCCATTTCTCTAGCGTCATTAGTAATACCTATTGGAGGTGTCAACTCTATAGAGTTGAGGAGTCCCTCACATCATGAGAGCCACGTGAATCAGTGTTATTATGATGTGTATAATGCCCCTCTCCATGGTGGAGGTGGACAACCATATGGTGACTGCTGGATATGATGAAAAGCAGGTCTTGCCCCTACCAACCGGCCTCCATGGGTGTTGGAGTACTGTTGTGAGACCACCCATCTCCCATGGGGGTTAGGGGAAGTATGATGCACATATCCATGTGAATCATGAGAGGTGGATTGGTTACGGTTTCCACCAGTAGAACCAAAATTGGTCACTGGAGGGACCATATTCTGTCCCCCCCCCCCCCCAAGTTAGGGGGCGGCACAGAATTAGTTCTAGGTATGATTTGCCATTTAAAGACCACATTCTCCTTATAGTCCTTCATGTCCCTGTAACACTTCCTCTTTTTCTTAGCTTTTTTTCCGATTCCTCCTTAATTAATATAGTTTTTAATGCTTCTGATTTATGTAATCGGGTTAATTTTTAAAGGGGACCAGTTTATTTTTAATAACATTAATTTGCTAGTCTAACAGGGCAGCTTCCTTGATTTTTTTGCTATTAAAAATTGTAAAAAGTTTATGCCTACCTCGTTGAAATACTTAAACCATTCAGCAATTTCACTGTCCTCTTTCTGGCGGTTTACTTCCATCTCAGGCTCCTGGGCACCATATTTTCCTTTACATGTTGCTCCAGGAATGCTATATCCCATCTGGTATGACCCTCAGATATAGTTAAGTTCTTTAATCTTAAACAGCCAGATAGATCATCCCTGGGGTCTTCGTTGCCATCAAAGACCCCCAGGGTATTTATAACAAGCTGAGATCTATAATCAAAAACATCCATTATAGATGCACCAGCAGCAGATAAGGTATATCAAAAAATCATGAATAAGTGTAAAATAATATCCACGCAGTAAAAATGAAACAAGAACAGCAGCTTAACACTATAACTCAGATATTTATTGGCCACCAAGTCAAAATGTGAAAATATAAATTGAAGAGATAAAAAATACAATTCAAAATCATGCAAATGTGAATATAGCATATAACTATAAAGAGCAGATGTGCAAAAGTAGCTATGACTACTAAACAATAATTTCATATGTGACTAACACAATACATAGATACACAAGTTATATTATAAAGTGCAGTAACATATAAAGTGCCAAATAATAACAGTGTGAATGTGAAAAAGTTTGTTAACCACTTAAGCCCCGGACCATTTTGCTGACCAAAGACCAGAGCACTTTTTGCGATTTGGCACTGCGTCGCTTTAAATGACAATTGCGTGGTCATGCGACCTGGCTCTAAAACCAAATTGACGTGCTTTTTCCCCACATATAGATCTTTTGGTGGTATTTGATCACCCTTGCGGTTTTTATTTTTTGCGCTATAAACAAAAAAAGAGCGACAATTTTGAAAAGAAAAACAAATTTTTTACATTTTGCTATAATAAATATCCCCCAAAAATATATAAAAAAATAGTTTTCCTCAGTTTAGGCCAATACGTATTCCACATATTTATAATGTATTAATTTTTTTTGTAGTAGTCGTAATGGCGGTGATCAGCAATTTTAATCGTGGCTGCGACATTATGGCGGACACATCGGACATTTTTTACACATTTTTGAGACCATTGTCATTTATACAGCAATCAGTGCTATACAAATGCATTGATTCTTGTGTAAAGGACACTGGCAGTGAAGGGGTTAACCACTAGGGGGCAGTGTAAGGGTTAAGTATGTCCTGGGGAGTGATTCTAACTGTGGGGGGCGTGGCTACATGTGGCACATCCCTGATCTCTGCTCCCGATCACAGGGAGCAGAGATCAGTGACACTGTCACTAGGCAGAATTGAGGGATATGCTTGTTTACATTAGCATCTCCCCATTCTTCCTCTCCGTGAGGCGAGCGCGGTGACATGGCATCAAATTTAAAGGAACATACAGGTACGCCCATTTGCCCAGCTGTGCCATTCTGCTGACATACATCGGAGTGCGCCGGTTGGGAACTGGTTAATGGCAGGAATTTAATGAAAAAAGATTCCATGTGAGATATGAAGCCTGGATAAAATGCTTGACCATGATACCCATCACCACAGTGAGGTAAAGGGTTTACCAAAAAGACAGCGACCACCCTTATTCAGGGGGGTCACAAAGTGCTTGTTGGATCAAGGATCCCATGAAAGGATGTCCAGATGTCCTGAGCATCTCCCACCCACTTCTATAGGGCGGTCGGCAAGTGGTTAAAGATCCCCACACATTTACTTCCTTGGACTCTGTGACATGTATGAACTATGGTCTGTGGATAGGCATTGCTGTGTCATAGATTTCACAGAGCCTGCCTTCTGAACTACAGACTTGCTGAGAAGAGCAGTTTCAGGAGGCGGAGTCAATACAAGAATCACTGCTTGCAGGCAGCAAGGTACCATGGGATATGTAGTCCTTGGTAATTGAAAGTAAACAGCAGAGGAGAAGCATGCAGGGAATCCAGGAAGCTGTGGAAAGAGATGGCCAACAGGCAGGCAGAACCCAGAACATGGAAGGAGATTTTTGGAGTAAGCTTATATTGGATTGTCAATAATAATTTTGGTTTGTATGCAGGGCCATCTTTAATACTGATCGGACCCTGGGCAAACACGTGTCAACTATTTTCAGACAGTGTAGGCTCAAGGGGCAGCTGTTTTGGGCCCCACAACAATGACTGGGCCCAGGGCAGCTGCCCCTTTTGTCCTGCCTTAAAAACAGCTCTAATTGTTTATAAACCAGTATAAATCAGTGGATGCAGCGGCTGATCAGTGCCATCGGACTCATGCTGTCAGCATACATTTTACCGGGGGGTAATGAGGATGAGGGAATCCATTCAAGTGAGCGACGCAGGATCAGACAGGAGGGATATATACTCCTCAGACTCCTCCTTATACTTTTCTTTAGGACTTTGCTCTGTTCACATGACAAGTGAAATAACCTGATTTTCAAAGGAGGCCATTCACATATAGGAAGTCAGTTTGCGATGTGATTTTAAGAAGAGTCTTGTGCGTTTTTGAAGAGGTGTGATATAGTTGAATGGAACCACATGCAAAACGCATATCTGTTCAAAGATAATGCGATTCCAGTCCAATTTGTACTATTATTTGCTGTGTTTCTGGAGAGAAAGAGAAAGAAAGAGACCCCAAGCCATGAGTCCAAATTGCAGCTGCATCCAAATCAATGCTTTGGAATCACAGCTGAAACCGCACCAAGTTGCACTGGAGGTGATCCTTCAAATTGCAGTAGACCTCTTTTCCCTACTCCATAAGTCTGCAGTAGGGATGAGCCGAACACCCCCCGGTTCGGTTCGCACCAGAACTTGCGAACGACCCCCGCGTTCGGTACGAACGTTAGAACCCCATTGAAGTCTATGGGACTCGAACGTTCGAATTGGAAAGTGCTAATTTTAACGGCTAATATGAAAGATACTGTCCTAAAAAGGGTTTGGGGACCTGCCTCCTGCCTCAGGGGACATGGGTCACTGCAAAAAAAAGTTTTAAAAACTGCCGTTTTGGCGGAAGCACTGATTTTAATGACGATTAAAGTGAAAAAAAAAAAGTGAAATATTCCTTTAAATATGGTGCCTGGGGGGTGTCTGTAGTATGCCTGTGAAGTGCCACGTGTTTCCCGTGTTTAGAACAGTCCCTGCACAAAATGACATTAAACGGAAATAACACCATTTAAAACTGCTTGCGGTTTTAAATGTTATATCTGGTTCCTGCAATATGGTTGAAAATCAGTGAGAAACATGGCATGGGTAGCCCTCCCTGCCCATTACCAGCCTATTTGGGTCTTGTACGCATATTAAGGGGAACCCCGTACCCATATTAAATAAAGGAAATGCGTGTGGCCCCCAGGCCCTATATACTCAGAACAGCAGTATACAGGCGGTGCAAACAAGACAGGGACTGTGTAGGTTTGTTGTGTTAAGTTGAATCTGTTTGTCATTTTCAACCGGTACATTTTTAAAGTGTAGCTCCAGTCAAAAAAACTATCTTTAAGCTTTTTGGAAAACATAGGGAAGGGTTATCACCCCTGTATAATTTGTTTTGTCGTCCATCTTTTTTCATCTCACTTGCTGTTGTCTCCTTGCGTTTGCAAGTAGGAGATGTTTGTAAGTTGGATGTTTGAAAGTAGGGGCCTGCCCTATATTATAGCGGTATGTACTGGGTACAGAGCACGCAGACAACACGCACTATCTCCTAACACTACTGACTGCAAGCTCTATTATTAACCACTTGTTAGCCCAATGTTTGCATAAAGTGAAAGATGAAGTTATGCTGAGTAAATAGATATCAAACATGTCACTCTTCAAAATTGCACATGCCCGTGGAATGGCGCCAAACGTCGCTACTTAAAAAATCCCCATAGGCGACACTTTAATTTTTTTTTTTACTGGTTACATGTTTTGAGTTGCAGAGGAGGTCTAGGACTAGAATTATTGCTCTCGCTCTAACATTCTCGGCGATACCTCACATGTGTGGCACATGTGAGCACATGGGGACATGGGCGCTTTAATTTTTATTTTATTTTTTTATTGTTCATTTTACTTTATTTTAGTTTGACATTTTTTTCCCCAAAAATATATTTTTGATCACTTTTATTCCTATTACAAGAAATGTAAACATCCCTTGTAATAGGAATATGGGGTGACAGGTCCTCTTTACAGTGAAATCTGGGGGGTCAATATGGCCCCACATCTCACCTCTAGGCTGGGAAGCCTGAAATAAAAAATAAAAAAAAGATTCTGGCTTTGATCGTACTGGCGAGTTGGTAGAAGCACCGGAGGGCGGTGAGGGGTGGGGGGCGTCTATGGCTGGGTATTTCAGGGTATCACCGAGTATGGCTGGGTATCTCTGAGTATGGCTGGGTATGGCAATTTATGGCAGGGTATTACAGAGTATTGGCGGGGTATTGGCGGGGTACTACAGAGTAATAGCAGGGTACTGCAGAGTATTGGGGGTACTGCAGAGTAATGGCGGGTACTGCAGAGTATTGGGGGGTACTGCAGAGTAATGGGGGTTACTGCAGAGTAATGGCAGGGTACTGCAGAGTATTGGGGGTACTGCAGAGTAATGGCGGGTACTGCAGAGTAATGGCGGGGTACTGCACTGCAGAGTAATGGCAGGGTACTGCACTGCAGAGTATTGGGGGTACTGCAGAGTAATGGCGGGTACTGCAGAGTAATGGCGGGTACTGCAGAGTATTGGGGGGTACTGCAGAGTAATGGGGGTTACTGCAGAGTAATGGGGGGTACTGCAGAGTAATGGCAGGGTACTGCACTGCAGAGTAATGGCGGGGTACTGCAGAGTAATGGCAGGGTACTGCAGAGTATGCACTGGTATTGCAGAGTATTGGCAGGGAATTGAGGGGTTAAATTCGGTGAGCAGCGATGTGGGCACTGCAGATGCAGCCCACATCGCTGCTGACACCGATCTCTTTCCCCTCCGCTGTACCGATCGGTACAGAGAGGGGAGGGAGGAACAGGCGTCATAACATGACGCCGGTTTGTTTCCAAGTGATCACTCTGTCATTTGACGGAGCAATCACGTGGTAAACGGCCGCTATGAGCGGCCGTTTACTGTGATCCGTGATGCGACCCGGCGGTCACGGATGCTCTCGAGTGCGCACACCTCGGGGCACGCGAGAGCAGAATTCTGGGAGGCCGTTAATTAACGGCCTCTCAGAGTTAAACAACCCCCCTGAAGCCGTTAATCGGCAGTGGGCAGTTGTTAAGTGGTTAAAGCTAGATCACTAGCTATATAGGTGAGGTGAATATAGTGGTGTATACTGCGGTCAGGGCACAGACAACAACCACTACACAGCAGCAAGATAGGAAATCAGCCAAAAACGATTGGTGTGTACTGTGTTGAAGGTACACAGAACACCCACTGCTTCAGATGCTAAGTAACACACTACACGAGGCCGCCTCAAAGGCGGCCTTATATAGTGTGGGGCATGCACTACACAGCCTGAGCTATGATTGGCCACAGGCAGGATGCCTGTGGCCAATCATGGCTTTCCTCGCTGCCGGCGCTGCGATTGGCCAAGCATGCGGGGTCACAGTGCATGCTTGGCCAATCATCGGGCAGCAATGCACTGCGCCACCGCAGTGCATTGTGGTCCGCGCGCGCGCGTCACTCGAATTTTGACGCGAACGGCCCATACGTTCGGAATTCGCCGAACGGCCAATGTTCGAGTCGAACGTACGTTCGACTCGAACACGAAGCTCATCCCTAGTCTGCAGTTATGATGCATCCAGTTTTCTTCGTTCTTTTATTTTAAAGCTTTTTTTTTTATATATCCCCCTTAATGTGATCAGGGTACAACGACTCTATTTCAGCTTTTTACCACTTATGTAGAGGTAATACCCTGTATGTCTTATGAGTGCTTCTAAGTACATCTAGATAGTTATTTCCTTTTAATGCTATTTTCTTATTGTGAGCGTCACAAGGTGAAAATGTACAATCTAATGTGACACTTTTCTTGTCACTTTTCTACGACTTTGTTTTTGATACTTATCAATAAATTATTTTGGGGGAAAAAAGAAATCTGTAGAAAATGTATTCAAATCGCACTGCATCAGTATGAACCTTGTCTTCTGGAATAATATTATGAAATGTTATTTAAAAAAAACGAATATATGTGTGTGTGTGTGTGTGTGTGTGTGTGTGTGTGTGTGTGTGTGTGTGTGTGTGTGTTATGATCAATAATTCTTAGAGCCTTTAACTTCTTTGCTCTTTATTACTGGCTGTAGCAGGATGGCCATTGATGCACGGGGGTTAGAGGTCAGCAGCAGTAATTACTAAAGGATTGGAATATGGTCTGGGTCACTGTTCATACACAGAAATGCTTTAAATTGGAATTTGCCAGCTTGTCTTTGTGTGCTTTCTAACATCTGAGCACTACCTTGCCGAAACACAAAATAAAACAGTGACAGGGATTCTACAAAGCACAGTGATAAGTAAAAAAAAAAAAAAGAAAAAAAAAAAAGAAAATTCACTGCTGCCAAGTTGTCAGCTATCAACTTAATGAGGGTCAGTTAAGCCCTTGCTGTGTATTTTCTTAGTCAGTGGGTCTGGTATCCCAGCGACACTTGTTAGAGGATTGTGAGTGACAGTAAGGACAAGCACAATAGGTGGTGTAACATATAGGTTTGAAAAAACTGACGTTAAGTGTTCAAGGTAGAGCTTAGATGCAGGGGAAAAAAAAACATTGTAGAAATGCCATTTTAAGAACAGCTACCTGACTATTGCTGATATACACTTTGTCTAGGCTAACACATACATTGATGCGTTTGCATGGTCAGCATATAAAACTTACAGCATACAAAAATGTATTCTGTTAGGTCTTCGTTTTGATCTTCCAGTCTTAAATGTATCAGTCACAACAACTATAAAATATATCTGAACAGATACATTTCCTTCATATAATACAAGTGTAAAATAAACATGCACAAATAGTATTGTTATATTGGTGGGTATAGTGTCATGACTTGTTGCCTTCCATAATACAATTTATGACAGCGCTATTGTTCTACCTCCTGCAGGCTTTTTTGCCTGCAATATCAGCTTTGGCCACAAGATGGGGCCAGTGGCAAATGTACTATTTTTGCAGAACCTAGAAACCGTTCAGCTATAAAAAAAATACCCATCATTCTTTAGTCTAAGGAAGAGAAGCAGATGCACCATGGGAGTTCAGACTCCATCTTAAGGCTGGGCTCGCACCTCCGATGGATACAGCTCGCAGCAGGAGTCCAGTGTGTCCCTGTTCTTGGTTTCATATCTGAATTTTTGCCTCAATTCAGCCCTGGAACGGAGCCAAAGATACACAGTACTCCTGTGCAAGCTGCTTCACAGCCGCAATGGAGTAGTGTGAACCGACTCCATAGAGAGTCGGTCACAATCTCCTGTCATGTGAGTTGGATGTGGTAAAACCCGCATTCAATTTGCATAGGTGTGAACCCAGCCTAAAGACTGAGAAAGAACCAGCTATCAGAGCACATTTTGGACTAAAACTTGCATCTGATTTCATCCTCTAAATGTCAGCGAGCAGACAATGTACTGTATCATTTATATATGTATGAATGGTTTCTAAATATTTTCTGTTGAGGATCATTATATTATGTTCATGCGTCCTCATGAAGCTATATCTTGGCAAAATGCATTGACACACGATGACCTCATAATATTAGATATAACCATCTCTCTCTCTCTCTCTCTCTCTCTCTCTCTCTCTATATATACATATATATATATAGATGAGTAGTGCTGACTTCTGAAGAGCATGCGCTATGTGTTTTTCTCCATTTAACATTCCTGAAACCGCAGTTTGGTTTTGGGTTTAATTACACCAAATTATGGTCTCAGTACCAGTCTGGCTGGATTGCACTGTGTTCTGCTTGGCCATAGGTGGCGCTGTCATTGCTGGCAGGTGTGAACGCAGTTCAGCTGGGTGCATTGAGTGGCATTTTTCTCAGAACCAACTAAGTGGGCATATCACCCTGCTGTGCATTCTGGGAGAGGGTACTTAAGGTACTGACATCATGTGCTTCTGGGTTCTGGTCCAGAAGTTCTGTCTGTCTGGTCCTGGTCCTCCTGACCAGCCCCCATGGCTCTCATGGCCTGGGGTGCGGATCCATCCAAATCTCAGTCTCGGGGCTGGCCGGCCCGAGGCCAAGTAACTGGAGGGAGGATTCGGAGGTGGTCAGGTGCTGTCTCATCTGTGGAGAGGCCCAGCAACTGAAGAAGCAACCAGGGGAGGACTCTTCGGGAGAAGGACATGCAGAAGGCTGGCTTCTCAGAAAGAGCCTGGAGGCTTAGTTGAAAGACCCCAAGTGAATCTACACTTGTACGGTATCGCCGGGCCAGCTGCAAGATACTGGTACCGTATGAGAGTTCTCTAAATTGGTCTACATCCTTCGGTTACTACAAGTGTTCTACAACAAGTCTGTGGCAGAGACTTTATTCAACCGTTCCCGAAGCAAGTCTGTGGCAGAGGCTTTGCTTTGTCTAGGCCTAGTGAGAGGAGGTCTATCCGATAAGGGTGAGGATACAGTTGTGAATGGCTATTCTCTGGATTGTTATAGTGAGAGACTACCTGTTTTGACTAAGTTCCAAGAGTACCTGAACTTTCTACCTGAAACCCTCTAACCCTTATCGAAAGACTGTGTTTGTTTATTCCCTTTTTTGCAAATAAAAATTCCTCAAGCGGATCTGTCAGTTTCTGCAATTCTTGGGCCATCAACCTCGGGAAACCCTTAGACATACACGAGGTCAAGAAGGTAACGGTAAGCCCAATAAAATCAGCAGCTCCTTCAGGAGTCAGTGCTACATATACACAGCTGATCCACCTGGCACCACGATAAATGTTTTTCTAAAAAGTTTCTGTTTTTGATATTTTGTATAATAAAATGTATTATTTTATATACGACTCCATGTTTTGGCCTATATAGTCCGATTTGCTCTAGCTTTCTACTTTTCTACATAGTACGGATGCGGTGTCGCAATTTAAATGTATTTCCAATTACTTATCGCCATCTACAGCCTAGCCTGTTTATTGTATCTCTTGTTTTTTCTTAATAGTTTCACCCCACCCTGTTTTGTGAATAAAGCTTCAAAATGATACTCAGTCTGGCTTATTGTAGAATTGGAGGGTTTAGCTGCATGTTGAGCTACACACAGGGAAACGTGTAGCGGGGACAGAAAAACTATGGTCATGGGTCCAACTGTCACCAATGCAAAGAGGATGTATGGTCAGCCTGCATTGAATAGCATGTGTCCCCAGTTGTACAGTTTTGTTATTTCCCACTTCTCTACCTTGCCCTCAGTACATAGGTAATCATCTACCCCTCGTCTTTTTTCAAAAGTAGATAATATAGCCATTGGTGATATTCATATGTCTATGGCTTATCTGCATTTGTATCCTTACATAAGTTTTTTATTTTATTTTTTTACACTGTGTGCAATGCAGCTGTTAGCACATTATTTAAGAGGTGCATTTAAAAAAAAAACTGCATCCTATAAAACTGAATGAACATTCATTCTGTGCAAATAGGGGCACATTCAAATGTTACTAGGCTATTTTCTCTTTGGGTCTGGGGTGCTTCCTGGCCAAATTTCAATGTTTTGTTCCCCAAGACACTAAGTTATCACTTTTGCCTTATGACAACCTGCTCCATCATGCTGGAAAAGGCATTGTTCCTCACCAAACTGTTCTTGGATGGTTGGGAGAAGTTGCTGTCAGAGGATGTTTTTTGTTCCATTCTTTTTTCCTGGCTGTGTTCTTTCAAGCAACTCCAACACATGAATGGCCTCAGGATGCTTTACTGTTGGCATGACACAGGACTGATGGTAGTGCTTTTCTTCTCCGGACAAGGTTTTTCTAGATGGCCCAAACAATCAAAAAGGGTATTCATCAGAGAAAATGGCTTTACCCCAGTCTCCAGCAGTCCAATCCCTGTACCTTTTGCAGAATATCAGTCTGTCCCTGATATTTTTCCTGGAGAGAAGTGACTTATTTGCCGTCCTTCTTGACACTAGGCCATTATCCAAAAGTCTTGTCCTCACAGCTGCCTGAAGCCATTCCTGAGCAAGCTCTGCACTGGTGGTGCGCCGCAGCTGAATCTACTGTAGGAGACAGTCCTGGCGCTTGCTGGACTTCTTGGGCGCCCAAAGCCTTCTTCACAAATGCAGTGTTTTTTATTGCATTAAAGCGGGAGTTCGGCCTTTTTTTTTTTTTTTAAAGTCAGCGGCTACAAATACTGCAGCTGCTGACTTTTAAAATAAGGACACTTACCCGCCCAATGCGCCCGCAATGTCGGAACCCGAAGCCGATCTCTCGATCGTCTCTCGGGTGCTGCCGCCGCCATCTTGTGTATGGGAATCAGGAAGTGGAGCCTTGCGGCTTCACTTCCCGGCTCCCTACTACGAATCGCGCTGCGCAATAAGGATGGTCCCCGCTGTCCCTGGGACCCGCAGGAAGTGGCGTAAATATCCGCAGATTCTGCGGATATTTATGCCGGAAGTGGGTGCAAATACCTGTACTGTACAGGTATCTGCACCCCCCTCCCCCCTGAAAGGTGCCAATTCTGGCGCCGGAGGGGGTGAGGGTACCGATGAGTGGAAGTTCCATTTCAGGGTGGAGCCCCGCTTTAAGTTCATTTTCTTGGCAAAGAGGAACTTTGCAATTAATTGCAATTTATCTGGTCACTCTTCATAACGTTCTGGAGTATATGAAAATTGCCATCCTACAACTGAGGCAGACGACTTTGTGAAAATTAATATTTGTGTCATTCTCAAAACATTTGGCCATGGTTGTATGTATGTAGGGTTTTTCAAAGTAAATTTTCAAACTCCAAGATCATTCAGATAAATAGCAATAGGCTAGAAATAATTGAAATACAATGCGGAAATATGTAACTTTACATTTTGACAATGGATATGCTTTACTCAAGCAAAGCCATATCTGTTTTTCAGTGGGAATGCTTTACTCTACTATTCATTCTATTTATCACTCAGTGAATGTACACTGTATATTCATTGCACAACATTCAAACTATTCCCTGGTTTGAAGTAGGTAAATGTGGCTTCCTGCTTTGGAGCCGTTTTTAGCATTGTCATGTCTATATTTTATACATTTTGTTTTATAAATAAAGGCCAACATACCCATCAGCATTAGGAAGGGGGAGCGCTTCAAGAAAAGATGGCAGGGCAACCAAAGAACACCCCTCCCTACAACGCTGTCAGGTTCCAGGCTCTTTGGCACCCTCAGTGCCCAGGCTGGATTTCTAGCCCCATGGTGCTTATATAACACCTATGCGTGCTTGCCTGCTTCTCTGTGAACTGTTTTTCGAAGTCACTGACTGTGAGAAAGAGAACTGTCAAAAACAAGAAACCACAAAAAAATGTATTTTTACCTTTCAAGGCTCCAGCAATTTCTCAAGATGTCCTCTGGCATCTGCTCCAGCGCTGTTAGGAGAAGAGAGTTACATATTTTCCCAGTCAGGCTAGGCTGCTATTTGTAAGCTGTAATGAAAAAAAACAACATAAATAGAAACAACGAGCCATCAACTCCAAATGCTACCATCACATGCCTATGTTCGGCAATACTCAAAGCCACTCAACTTAGATATACAAATAGTAGTTATCTGATAGTTGCTATTTCCATAAGAATAGACGGCCCCCCTATGTAACAATGACCTGGCCAGCTGACAGACAGCATTGGCACATGGCTTTATATTACAGGATGGGTCAGGAGAAGGCTCTGGGCATTACAGAGGTGAGTTTCTGCAGCAACAGGATGTGCCGCCAGCTACTTGCGGCTGCTGTTACCTTTTCCTTTATCCACAGGTTGGCTTTAAGAAAAACAAACACTGTTGAGTTCTCAAGAAAACACAAAGGCAGAGGAAGAAATTTGTTTCTGTGGATATGTTATGAGGCTTTCTCTACTGGTCTGCCTCTGTAGTTTTGTCAGGTTCAAATATTCACTTTCCTTTGACAGTTTGCATATTTTGCCTGGTTTCAGCAATAAAAAAAAAAAACATCTTTTATACACTAACAAGAATCTGAGCTTAGGCATGGTGATTAATTTAAGTCAAATTGGGAAAAGGAAAGCCTTTGTTTGCAGTGAGTGCTGAATCCTAGGTATAAAGCAGATATGGGCACTGATCTCCTGAGCCCTTTTTATACACTTTAGAGTTTATCAGCTTCAGAAATCTGTATTTCACCATTGACGGGTCACAGCCACAGGAGTAAATTAACTTTTTCCTTCAATTGCACTGCTTGCTATTTGACAATATGGAGAAAACGCCTATTTACATGCTAGACTCATATTGGCCTTTTTTTTTTCTTCTAAAGATGCCTCTGTTACTATGACAGAATGATATTGTTGTATAGATTGTTCTGCCCTGACCTTTTACATGTGTACAAGCATACAATATGAGAGACAGAAGTAGTCATGATTAATCACAAGGGCACGCCAACCTCCATATCTTTACATATTCCTACTCTGCTAAAGAGAGGCCGGATGCAATTTGAGGAATTATCCACACATTGCAAGGTTCTGCTGGGCTGTGAATGCAATATTTAGCTTTGTGAAAAGTGGTCTTGCCATGGCATCTTATGTACAGAGAATATAAGTGATAGTATTGGCTAATGCAATCAGAGTTTTCAAATTGTAGAACGTTTGGCTTTAAACCCGAATAGGGGAAGGCTAAAAACCCAGTAAATTTTGTTCCTATTTGCCACTGGAAAGATTTCCCTTCACGAACTCCTCTTAAAATATATCCCCTCCCCAGATGATGTTCAAGTAGGCGAAACGCACTGGGTCAATTCTTATTTAGGCCATTGCGTACTACAGGCCTCTGATACTATACCAATTGGATGTAATGATATGCGCTAAAACTGCAAACTTGATGCAAGTGTTCTGTACTTTTAATACATTTCTTATCATCGCTGTTTTACACTATGTGGAGATCTTTTGTCTCTTTTGGATGTTTGGTCTGTTCCATGCAATTAAGAGGTGACCCGGCCTTATCGTTGAGGTGGCAGACCCTGGAAGTTGCTTTATGACCATCCCCCTGGTGATATACATCTATGTCAGCCTGTTTGACTCAGTGCCGTTGGTAACTGAGTCTATGATTTCTGATGAGCGCATTTACCTTTAGTGGTTTGGCACATGGTTATGCATGGTTGCTATTCCCAACTATCAGAAGACACTGGGACTGAAAAATTGGACTTTTCTAGACCATTCATTTGGACTATGACACTTTTTTACATATATTTTTCTACATACATTCTTATGCCCTTGGCACTTTTACATTATTGCACTTTTTGTATTATTGCATTGAATCTTAATATTGTATGATGCAAACGATATTTCTATGGTTTATACAGTATAGTCATTTATATTAGCGCAGAATGTTTACTATATATTATTTTGCACAATGATTTGTCATTTGTGGTGCTAGCAGCTTTAATTCCAGAGAGAAACCCTTTACAAAAACAAACCAGTAAATACAGAGGGGGAAATGATTTTTTTTCTTCTTCTTACCAAAAAATCATATTTTTATTAAGGCAGGGCTTGACAAATTTGCTTTGAGTCTAGGAGCCAGCTAAAAAAAAGTTTGCAGCCAGTTTTTTTTTTTTTTTTTAGTTTTTTGTTTTTAACAAATTTTACGGGTGGAACATATAACATGTTCCCGAAGGTGCACTTCTTCTCCATTTCACTGCCAGAGCCGTTTTTATTTTTATTTTTTTACACTCGTTTAAAAAATAATTTTAGGCCTTAAGATTACATAAAACCCTCAAACATTATATTTTTTCTGAAAGCAGACACCATAGAGCAATGTTTCTCAACTCCAGTCCTCAAGTATTGGTAGTCACACATTACAGCAAAGGTCTAGGAAGCAAAAAAAATTCAGTAAGACATCACATTGAAAGTCAATTTTAGGGGGGACGAAAATGTAATAAATTACCCAATTTTTGGGTAAAATATAAAAGCCGAGGTTACACAGAGTAAATCAAAATGGAACATGTCAAACCTTAACCACTTGCTTACTGGGCACTTAAAACCCCTTCCTGCCCAGGCCACTTTTCAGCGCTGTCATGCAAAACTCTACCCAAATGAAATCTTTGTAATTTTTTTCTCCCACAAATAGAGCTTTCTTTAGGTGGTATTTAATCACTGCTGAGTTTTTTATTTTTTGCTAAAAACAAAAAAAAAAAAGACCAAAAATTTTGAAGAAACACAAAGCAGTTTTATAGTTTGTTATAACATTTTTCAAACAGGTACAGCTGTAAAAATTGGGAGATCTGCCCCCTGAGGACATCAGGTGTATCCTAACGGATCCAGGAGCGAGATACCTTGATGATGTAGAACAGTTGAATATCAGATGCTTAGGATTATAACATCATCTGGGCGCCAACCCTCCTAACATGCGTAATACCCCTGCAGGGGCTACTGCAGCTGGTGAGTGGGGAACCACAAGGGGGAGCACCGAAAGTCAACTGGATATTTTTCTGTGTTCACTGCAATAGGAAGTCACTGAGCACTTTATAATCACCAAAGACTTTGGTTTTGCTAGCATTGCATGGTTTCGGATGTTATAATCTGGACTTGGTTCATTTATCTTACATTTGCATATATTTTATAATTTATCTACTAATTTTTTTATGCAATTTATTGGTGTTACTTCTGCCACGGTATGAATATCATGGCTTATCACATTGTTAATATTTGGTATGCCACATGGCACATTTATGACACATGTACTTTGTAGCAACTAAGGCGTTTAGCACTCGGTAAGGCGACTTAGTATTTTCTTTGGCGTTTTTGGGACTTTTTGTCTATCACATTTATTTGGTTTAGCCACATCACTTTTTACTATATTTAATTGATAGTACTGTCATTTCTCACTATATAGGGATTACTCTTTTTTATATATTTTTTTACATTCTAGTCCCTTTGCGGGGACCTAGCAGTGTAGGCTGCATACCCATTGCCCTTTTTTTTTCCTAAACACGGTTGTTTTTATATATAAAGGATGAAATAAACCAAATACAATTCTAAAAAACAGAGGACAACGTAGTTCCGGGCCCTGGGCAGTTTACTTGTTGGATAGAAGAATTCTGGTGACTGCACTGCTGCTAGAATGCTTCCACAAACCCGGCACTAATTATTCTGGTCTTCGCTTGCCCATCTGTGGACCCGGAACCGACATAGCAGGTGCCGTCAGGTACATGAGCTCCCCTTCTTGTTGCTGACCCGGAAGTGACATACATGACATCACTTCCATGTCCCCATTGACAATTTCCCCGGCCACTAAGGTCAGGAAAGAATGTAACGGTGCCATGTGCATTGCATTACATTCAGTAGAGTACTGGGGAGACATCCAGGGTCTAAAAGTCTCATTAAAGAAAACCTGTTACCAAAAAAATCATCACAAATGATATCGCACACATATGGCTGAAAATGTTGACTGCAATACATATTACATATTGCCATGCACGCCGGAAAAATAATTCAATAATTCTAGCACCAGACCTCCTTCGTAACGCTTCACTGATGACCTATAGGGGGCTTTTAAATTGCGGCCTATAAAAAATACAGGGTACTGAAGTTTGTTGACATTTCAAGGTCACACACAAATTTAAGGTTTGACATGCTGGGTAACTACTTACTCAGTGCAACCTCGCCTTTTATACATTTTTATACTTTTGCACTAATATTGCGTGTCATAAAAAAATGGAACTACCATTATCTTATTCTCTAGAGCACAGGTGTCAAACTGGAGGCCATCCAGCTGTTGCAAAACTACAATTCCCATGAGGCATTGCAGGGCTGACAGTTACAAGCATGACTCCCACAGGCAGAGGCATGATAGGACTTGTAGTGTCACAACAGTTGAAGGGCCGCCAGATTGACAACCCTGCTCTAGGGTGACATAGAGCTACATAAGTGAAGGGGTTTTCTCACTTCTCTAAAACCGAGTGTAAAGTCCAAAAGTGATACAAAAGTGCTCCAAATGACACTTCTAATGTAGTTGTGCTTAAAAGAGAAGTTCAGGTTTCTTAAAAAAACAAAGACCAAAAAAATAAAAAATAAAAAAGACTGGGATAGACAGTTGATCACTCTGCTTTCAGCCTTCACTAAGCAAAAAGCCAGTAACTGTTCATCACCCTCTCTCTGCTCTGCCCCCCCCCCCCCCAAGCGCTCACTGGAGCGCCGGGCTGTGGAGAGGGTGGGAGTGGCTAGACCCTCTTTGGTTTACTGAGAGGCTAAACCAGTAGCCAGTCCAGGCATCTGGGTGGATCCCAACTGTAAAGTCCAGTGCAAGTATGTTCTGAAAAAAACAAAATCAACAGTTCCTACAAAAGAAAATTATCATTGCACATCAAACTACAAACACTTAAGTGTAACAGTCCAATCCAAGTACCCCTTTCCAACAGTGCAGATCATGATTAGTCCAGAGACTTCAAACTGTGCTCCACTCTTAGTCATGCATTAGGCAGTGCTGTAAAAACATGCTCTCCTCTGATTCCACACATCCCCCTTAGCTCACTGACACTCAGCAGATGCTTTGACCTAAACACTATGTGGGTCAATCTGCGCTTTGTTCAACCACCTGCCTACCAGGCACTAACATCCCCCTGCCCAAGCCCTTTTACAGCTTTCAGCGCTGTTGGACTTTGAATGCCAATTGCGCGGTCATGCTACACTGTACCCAAACCCATTTTTTTATCATTTTCATCACACAAATAGAGCTTTCTTTTGGTGGTATTTAATCACTGCTGTTTTTTTAATTTTTACAAAAAAAGACCAAAAATTTTGGAAAAAAAAAAGTTTTTTTTACTTTTTTCCGGTCAGTAAATTTTGTAATTTTTCGCCCTCACTGATGTGTGCTGATAAGGTGGCACTGATAGGCTGAACTGGTGGGCAATGATGAGGTGGAACTAATATGCCACACTTATGGGCACTGATGAGTACTGATAGGCGGCATGGATAGGCAGTACAGATGGGCACTGATGGGTGGCACTGATTGCCAGCACTGACAATGCACTAGCATGGCTAATGGGCACCGATTTGTGGCACTTGTGGGCACTGATTGCTGCCACTCGTGGGCATTGTTACACTTTATTTTTTTATTGTAATCAGGGCACCGATCATGATCAGTGCCCTGATTACATCCATAGATGCCCCCACTTTGTCAGTGTGAGGCGAGGAGAGCAGATTACCGGCATCTCCGTGTTTACATGTGACCGGCTGTGATTGGACACAGCCGATCACATGGTTAAAGCGCCGCAAGACACGACTCTTTACACAGATCGGGGTCGCGACGTGTCTCCACTCTTCTCCATGCTTTGTTATCTCCAACCAGTCACTCGGTGATAAAGGTAAGAAAACACTTTCATAGTGTCACCAACTTAATACTAAAAATTGTGATGCACAAAAGGTATTAAAATAAAAGGCACATATGCCTGTGCACAAGCCGGCAACGAGCGATTTCAGAAGTGTGCTCGTTTATCCTGAGCAGGCCGCCTTCTCCCAACATGGAGAATCAGAGTGCGCTCCACCAGCCAGAAGCTTAGTCACCCGCAAGTGACGTCAGAGGCTGCGTTACCCCGCCACAATGTTTCACCATCATCAGCATCTTCAGGAAGCTCTTAGTTTCCAGAAGAATCAATTAGAGAGGCAGAACCCAACAATTTAAAATCAAATACACAAACACCAATAAGAGGAAAGTTATACCCAATATTGTGATATATCCTTCCTTAGTTGCTCCCAGTGGATATCAGCATAAAATGATACAGAGAAGAGGGAAGGCTCATAGTGCACAATTAGGAATTTTGCGCTACATGTAAATTCCTCATCTTAGAGTACAGCACAGGATACAGTATTCTTAGACCATGGGTTATATGCTGGCTTCCCCTTAGGCATCTAGACACTGCCCCCCCCCCCACCCCTGCCTCATTCTGACCCCCATTCCAGGCTGAAGCCCAGCTCCATGCACTCTCTGCTCACTGGGCAGGTTGGACTGGACAGCGCCTGTTGCACTGACTCCAGGTTCCCAAACAGGCAAAACTTATCTCCCCACTTCCATTACTGATCCTCTCCCCGATTCTATCCCAAATCCTCCCAACCAAATCCCTCCTTCCAGTACAAACCCAAAAAACACCAACCTCCTTTCCTTCTAAGACAGGGGTGTCCAAACTTTTTTCAAAGAGGGCCGGATTTGATGAAGTGAACATGCGCGAGGGCCGACCATTTTGCCTGACATTCTTTGAATCGTTAAAATTCGGTCTAAGTGTGTTCGTTCGAGCTCTAATACACTGCCCAACAAGAATTCTCTTGCCTTTGTGGCTGTGTGTGGGAAGAAATGAGCTTGGGCGTATTTGTACATACTGTATTAATTGGCGTATAACACACACCTTCACTTTAAGAGGGAAGTTTCAGGAAAAAAAAAAGTTTAAATAAAGAACTGTGAAGCAAAATAATGGTCAGTGCCCACCAATGCAGCCTAATCAGTGCACATCTGCAGACCCACCTTTGCCAGGAACACACCCACCACAGCCAGGAATGCCCCCACCATAGCCAGGAATGCCCCCCCATAGCCAGGAATGCCCCCCCATAGCAAGGAATGCCCCCACCATAGCCAGGAATGCCCCCACCATAGCCAGGAATTCCCCCACCATAGCCAGGAATTCCCCCACCATTGCCAGGAATGCAGCACCATTGCCAGGGACACAGCACCATTGCCAGGGACGCAGCACCATTGCCAGGAACGCAGCACCATTGCCAGGAACGCAGCACCATTGCCAGGGACGCAGCACCATTGCCAGGGACGCAGCACCATTGCCAGGAATGCCTCCCCAAATGCCTCACCATTGCCAGGAATGACTCACCATTGCCAGGGACGCAGCACCATTGCCAGGGACGCAGCACCATTGCCAGGGACGCAGCACCATTGCCAGGGACGCAGCACCATTGCCAGGGACGCAGCACCATTGCCTGGGATGCAGCACCATTGCCAGGAATGCCTCCCCAAATGCCTCACCATTGCCAGGAATGCCTCACCATTGCCAGGAATGCAGCACCATTGCCAGGAATGACTCACCATTGCCAGGAATGACTCACCATTGCCAGGAATGACTCACCATTGCCAGGAACGCAGCACCATTGCCAGGAACGCAGCACCATTGCCAGGAACGCAGCACCATTGCCAGGAACACAGCACCATTGCCAGGAATGACTCACCATTGCCAGGAATGACTCACCATTGCCAGGAACGCAGCACCATTGCCAGGAACGCAGCACCATTGCCAGGAACGCAGCACCATTGCCTGGGATGCAGCACCATTGCCAGGAATGCCTCCCCAAATGCCTCACCATTGCCAGGAATGCCTCCCCAAATGCCTCACCATTGCCAGGAATGCAGCACCATTGCCAGGAATGACTCACCATTGCCAGGAATGACTCACCATTGCCAGGAACGCAGCACCATTGCCAGGAACGCAGCACCATTGCCAGGAACACAGCACCATTGCCAGGAATGCACTGACGAGCGCCAAAGGAGAATCTCCTGTTTACACGGCGGCTTCTTTAATAGAAAGTCCCGCCTCCTTTGATGGACAGAAAAGTCGTCCAATGGCAGTGCAGGAGAAGGACTTCCTATTACAGAGGCCGCCCGTAAACAGGAAATTCTCCTGTGTACGGCGCTCGGTCCTGTCCTCCCTGTACCTTCCGAAGCATATATAACAGGGGTAATGAATTAAAATTAAAGGAGGTCCGGTCGCCAAAATTTTCTTTGGGCCGAGGTCCGAATCTCAAGTCTGTGCTACGACTCAGAAATATTGTAGTAACTGTATATCTATCAAAAACATGAGAAATGTACAATTTCCTTAGCATTTCAACAATATTTATTGTCAAGTTACATCTGGTGATCCCAGATCAAGTTAAATCTGGTGTCCCCATCACAGTGCCCCTTTACATCAGGTGTCCCCATCACAGTGCCCCTTTACATCAGGTGTCCCCATCACAGTGCCCCTTTACATCAGGTGTCCCCATCGCAGTGCTTCTTTAAATCAGGTGTCCCCATCAGTGCCCCTTTACATCAGGTGTCCCCATCACAGTGCCCCTTTACATCAGGTGTCCCCATCACAGTGCCCCTTTAAATCAGGTGTCCCCATCACAGTGCCCCTTTACATCAGGTGTCCCCATCACAGTGCTTCTTTAAATCAGGTGTCCCCATCACAGTGCCCCTTTACATCAGGTGTCCCCATCACAGTGCCCCTTTACATCAGGTGTCCCCATCACAGTGCCCCTTTAAATCAGGTGTCCCCATCACAGTGCCCCTTTAAATCAGGTGTCCCCATCACAGTGCCCCTTTAAATCTGGTGTCCCCATCACAGTGCCCCTTTACATCAGGTGTCCCCATCACAGTGCCCCTTTACATCAGGTGTCCCCATCACAGTGCCCCTTTACATCAGGTGTCCCCATCACAGTGCCCCTTAACATAAAATAAGTGTCATGCTGATGGGCACATTTTATATTAAGGGGCACTCTGATGGACACAACAAAACATGCCCCTTGACTTAAAATTTGCCCATCAAAGTGCCCCTTTTAATATAAAATGTACCTATCAGTGTTGCTCTTAAAATAAAATCTGCCCATCAGCGTGCCCCTTAACATGAAATAAGGGTCACACTGATGGGCACCTATTATGTTAGGAGGCATTCTGATGGACAATTTTTATTTTAAGGGGCATGCTGATGAGTATATTTTTAATGTGCACATCGATGGGCATATTTTGTAGGGCACATTTTGTTGTACCCATCAGCGTGCCCCTTAACAAAATATGCCCATCGATGTGCATATTAAAAATATACCCATCAGCGTGCCCCGTAAAATAAAATTTGTCCATCGGATTACCCCTTAACATAAAAGGTGCCCATCAGCGTGACCCTTATTTTATGTTAAGGGGCACGTTGATGGGAAAATTTTATGTTAAAGGGCACTCTGATGGGCACATTTTATTTTAAGGGACACGCTGATGGGTATATTTTTAATGTGCACATCAATGGGCATATTTTGTTAAGGGGCACCTTAACAAAACATGCCCATCAGTGTGCACATAAAAAATATATCCATCAGCGTGCCCCTTAAAATAAAATGTGCCCATCAGAGTGCCCTTTAACATAAAATTTTCCCATCAGCGTGCCCTTTACAAAAAAAAGCCCCTTAAAATGTGCCCAACAGTGTGCACAACACTGATCACTAATAGATAACTAATGTGCCCACATACCTTAACTGCAGGAGTGTGGGCACAACTGAAGCTGCCTCTCGATGAGATCCAGGACCCGGGAACCGCGGGAAGCAGGGGGGCGGGGCGCGCACGTGACGTCACACCCCTACTGCCCATGTCTCTTCAGCTCCGAGAGACGCGGCCAGGAGCAGGGGGCGGGCGCATGCGCGCAGCGTCACTGGTTGCTGGGGAAACCCGCGGTCCCAGCAAACCAGTGATTGCTGTCGCTTGCTACACTGGCGGCATGGCGGTCCGGGCAGAAGCGCTGCTCTGTCCGGACTCGGACCGCCATTTAGTGACGGCTGATATATATCTTTTGTGGCCCCGGCGCTGGGAGATCCTCGGGGGCCACAAAAGATATGTATGTCCAAATAACCAGGCGGGCCGTTCAAAACCGGGCCGCGGGCCGCAATTGGCCCGCGGGCCGGAGTTTGGACATGCCTGTTCTAAGAGATCCATACTTGCCAACTGTCCCAGTTTTGATGGGACCTTCCCGAGATATGAACGATATCCTGCAGATCTGGGTTAAGGGACAGTTCTCAGCAGAACGGGGTGCAGGAAACCTGTGTTGCATGCTACTTTCCTCCACCACACTCAAAGTGCACTGCCGTTACAATCTGCAGAGGGTGTCAATATTAACGGCATCCCAAACGCTGTTTGCAAATACAGTGCATTTGCCTGCCCCGGATCACATGGTACAGTAATACCATGTGATCTGGCTGCTGTGCATTTTTTAAAGTAGTGCACTTTTGGTGTTATCTGGTGTGATTTCAGCCTATTCAAACCAATTGGCTGAAATTGCACTGCACCTGGGTCACAGCGCATTCCTGTGCAATTCATGGTGTGAACCAGCCCTGTGGCCTGGAGCCCAGTGCCAGAACAAGTTCCTGCACTTGGTTCCACTAACTTTCCTAGCAGAGGCAGTGGGGCACTAGCCTGGGGCAATTGCCCCGCATCTCTTGCAGGGTGCCTGGGGTCATGCCCTCTATGGCAGCCAGCATCTCCTTGATTTGGAGGGGGGAGAGGATGTGTTAGGGGCGCTTTAAGAGGGAAGAGAACTTGTGCTGGAGGGAAAGATTAAATATCTGACCCCCTTCCAATACAAGTCCTCTCCCTTTCTGAAGTACCTCCCCAGCACATATCCTCTCCCCCAAATCACTCCTGATCTTTGTAAACTTGCTCCCCTCACCCCCTTCCTCATGTCCCTCTTCCCTGCAAATGTCATATATAGTGTATTTACTACAGACCTCAGATCAGCACAGATCAGAGTGGCGTGCTTCCTTCTTGCCTCCTGTCTCTGTACAGGAAAACATCAAAACCAAAGAAGAGGGGGCGGGTTCAGTGCGCTCCACTGTGCTGTGTTTGTGTAAGAGGCAGTCAGCGGGGAGAGATGCTGGCTCCCATACAGAGATTTGCCTGTGGCGTATGGGACCCCAGGCAGTTCATACAAGCCATGGGCAGGTTTTACTGACTCCCAGGGATGGTTGGGAGGTATGGCACTGTGGCCTTTACACGGGGCACCAAATCAGCCTGGCGGGGCAATTGCCCCCCGACCTAGTCCACTCCTGCTAGGACTGCCCTTATAGTGTATCCATATAACCCTGCCCAATCTGAGGCTCCATATTTTTTCAGACAGCAATAACGAGTGATCAAGACACAGATGTGAGGGACGTGTCCTGTGCTATTCTTCAGAATAAGGAATTTACACACATTTATACAGGGCACAGGATTGGTATTCTTAGGCCATGGGGTGTATAACCAGGCAATTAAAAATCCAGAGGTGAGCAACAACTTAGCAACAGAACTGTATACACAAGGGTTTAGAGAACATGAAAAAAATTCTAAGCAGCTTGAAGCCCCTCATAGCTAAAGCTCCAATCAGCAGAGATCTGAACATTCACCTGTAAAAACATGTGAACAGAGGACCTGTCAGATCTGGAATACAGATGCCTAATGCTGGTTCTGATGGGAAAGGAAAAACTTTTTTCTTAAGGGCATATGTCCTGAAAATTTGTTTGATACACCTGGCAATGGTGGCACAGGAATAATGATGTCCTCTGCAATGACCTCAGTAGAACAAAAAAGGACTTAGTCTTGCAAAAAGAGGCAGTAGCTGCCAAGTAGACGCTGACTGCCCTTACCGCATCCAAGCAATGTAAGGCTATTTCTTTTTCGTGTTTTGGGACAGGACAGAGGGATAGGATGGCAATGTTCTCAGAGGTGAAAAGGAGAGGCCACCTTTGGTAAACAGGTAGGTTTTGGTCTCAAAAGCACCATGTCCTGGGTTTTCTTGTTTCTCAGATAAAAACCGGGAGACACCTACACACTGGAAATATATCTTTGTTTCATTATTTCTAATTTCTAATTTATGTGGCAGCTAAGATTGCATTGAGCAGTGTAAGCCAACTGCTGCCTTCTAACCGGCACAATTATCATACTGCTTGTTCCGTTCTTCCTGTATAATTAGATTTGTACACTGTTTTGCTGTTGTTCACTCCTTTCTTTAAATAAAGGTATTGAGAAAAAAAAACCTTGTCCTTGTGCAAAACTAGAAAACTGTTTACAAGAGAGCTGCTAACTCAGAAACATGCCTAACAGATGTGATGGCAACCAAGAAGGCAACCTTACAGGTGAGGTCTCCCAGAAGAATTATCGATAAATGGTTGGGAGGGGGGGGGGGGGGTCTCTGAAGAACCAATAGCAGCTGATTAGGATTCCAAAAGTGACACAGAAAGTGGAATTTCTGGGAGGAGGTTTCTGGAGGAGGATGGATAAGGCAGAAAATCTGTCCCTTGAGAGTACCCAGGGACTATGACTATTATAACCATTTTGTGGTGTCTATCAAGCTTAGTTTTTTGTTTAAATCTATCCATAAGTACATTAATTTGATCCCTAAAATCTTTCAGATAATTACTATTCAGCCTAATTCTCAGTTGCCCTTTTAGAATACACGAGATCCACGCTGAATGAGGACATGTAGGGATATACATGATGTGTTGTTCCAGTCTTGTTTCCTTGAAATAAGTTGTGCTAATCCTGCCATTTACCGTATTTATCAGCGTATAACGTGCACCTTTTTCCCCTTAAAATCAGGAAAAACCTGGGTGCGTGCTATACACCGATCCCCTGCCAATTGTGAGAGGAGCGAGCTGCTGAGATACAAATAGCCACGTGTACTTGGCTACCCTCGGCTCCACTCACAGTCATGCCCAGTCCCGCCATTGGCTCTGTGTTATGTCCATCATAGGGCGGGACTGTGAGAAGAGCGAGAGCCGCCGGCGCCATTTTTAAACTAGAAGGCTACACTCATAAGGATGCAAATGACACTTGAGCAAGGCTACACTGACAAGGCTGCAATGACACTGGAGCAAGGCTACACTGACAAGGCTGCAAATGACACTGGAGCAAGCCTACACTGACAAGGCTGCAAATGACACTGGAGCAAGGCTACAATGACAAGGCTGCAAATGACACTGGAGCAAGCCTACACTGACAAGGCTGCAAATGACACTGGAGCAAGACTACACTGACAAGGCTGCAAATGACACTGGAGCAAGACTACACTGACACAAGGCTGCAAATGACACTGGAGCAAGACTACACTGACACAAGGCTACAAATGACACTGGAGCAAGGCTACACTGACAAGGCTGCAAATGACACTGGAGCAAGGCTACACTGACAAGGCTGCAAATGACACTGGAGCAAGGCTACAATGACAAGGCTGCAAATGACACTGGAGCAAGACTACACTGACAAAGGTCAAGAATGCTCCCTCAAAACAGTCTTCTTTCTACCTCCCTTCCAAGGAGCATTCCAGCACACCGATGCCACTTTGCGTATTGCACAGGGGCACCTTGTAAGTGGTGCCTCTCAGTGCAGACAGCATGTACTAGCTATGGAATGCCATTGCCGCAATCGTCCAGTCCAGTGGGGGTTTGGGTACAGCCTGCAAAGTTATTGTTCTGGAAATGCCCATCTGGATAGTTGTGTGCACAGACCACGCCAGCAGCTTGTCAAGGAATTTTGATTGAAGAAAAAAAAAAAAAAAAAAAAGATAGCACACATGCTACGAGTAGGAGGGGTTATATATTGGGTTGGCATTGATTTTTTTGTTTTTTTTTGTTTGCCACTTTCACACTCTATCCCTCTTCCCTAAAAAGTTTTAGAAACACTTTAAATTTGGGTAATAAGCATACAATAGTAGGCATGATAGTGTGTTTCAAACCATTTTACTTGCAGTATACATATATACATACAGAAATAAGGTCAGCAGGAAGAATCAGTGAGCTGTAGGAAACACAGGAGATTTATCATCCCTGAAGTGTCAGTTTCCTAGAGGATTTTGAATAGGGTTGTTACTGATTAAAATTTCCCTGTTCGATTAATCGACTAATTTCGATTAATTATAATGCACACACAGATCCAACTACTTTTAGCTGATTTAGCACCGTTGTTATGGCAATGGCTGAAGCAGGACATAGCAGGGCATGGCTAGGACACCACACATTAAACTCAGCCTTACCGTGCCCATAATCGCAGCCTCACTGTAGTCAGTTCCTTGCCTGGATTACACAGTCTGCGCGCATTTTCCCGCTGTGTCTCCGAGCGGAGTGTGAAAACTTTGGCCGCCCTGAAAGAGATGCCCGCAGACTGTATGACATATAGTGGAGGAGAATGACGAGGAGGAGGAGGAGGGAGCAGAGCAGCCCCAGGGCATGCAGCCTACCGATCAAAAGAATTTTGAATGATTAAAAAAATTAACGATGAATCAAGGAATTAATCGTTAATTTTCACAGCCCTAATTTTGAAAGAATGTGGCTGAAGAGGAAGCATATACAGTATCTCACAAAAGTGAGTACACCCCTCACATTTTTGTAAATATTCGATATCTATTCATGTGACAACACTGAAGAAATTACATTTTGCTCAATGTAAAGTAGTGAGTCTACAGCTTGTATAACAGTGTCAATTTGCTGTCCCCTCAAAATAACTCAACACACAGCCATTTATGTCTAAACCGCCGGCAAGGAAAGTGAGTACACCAAGTGAAAAATGTCCAAATTGGGCCCAAAGCGTCAATATTGTGTGGCCACCATTATTTTCCAGCACTGCCTTAACCCACTTGGGCATGGGGTTCACCAGAGCTTCACAGGCTGCCACTGGAGTCCTCTTCCACTCCTCCATGACAACAACACAGAGCTGGTGGAGACCTTGTGCTCCTCCACCTTTTGTTTGAGGATGCCCCACAGTAGGGTTTAGGTCAGGAGACATACTTGGCCAGTCCATCACCTTTACCCTCAGCTTCTTTAGCAAGGCAGTGGTCATCTTGGAGGTGTGTTTGGGGTCATTATGTTGGAATAATCGCCCTGTGGCTCAGTCTCTGATGGGAGAGGATCATTCTCTGCTTCAGTATGTCACAGTACATGTTGGCAGTCATGGTTCCCTCAATGAGCTGTAGCTCCCTAGTGCCGGCAGCACCATGACACCCCCACCACCATGCCTGACTGCAGGCAAGACACGCTTGTCTTTGTACTCACCTGGTTGTCATCACACACACTTGACACCATCTGAACCAAACAAGTTTAACTCGGTCTCATCAGACCACAGCACATGGTTCCAGTTAACCATGTCCTTAGTCTGCTTGTCTTCAACAAACTGTTTGCAGGCTTTCTTGTGCATCATCTTTAGAAGAGGATTCCTTCTGGGATGACAGCCATGCAGACCAGTTTGATGCAGTGTGTGGCATACAGTTTGAGCACTGACAGGCTGACCCCCCCACCCTTCAACCTCTGCAGCAATGCTGGCTGCACTCATACGTCTATTTCCCAAAGACAACCTCTGGATATGACGGTGAGCATGTGCACTCAACTTCTTTGGTCGACCATGGCGAGGCCTGTCCTGTTAAACCACTGTATGGTATTGGCCACTGTGCTGCAGCTCAGTTTCAGGGTCTTGGCAATCTTCTTATAGCCTAGGCCATCTTTATGTAGAGCAACAATACTTTTTTTCAGATCCCCAGAGAGTTCTTTGCCATGGAGGTGCCATGTTGAACTTCCAGTAACCAATATGAAAGAGAGAGTGATAACACCAAATGTTTATACACCTGCTCCCCATTCACACCTGAGACTTTGTAACCCTGAATCTCATGACACCGGGGAGGCAAAATGGCTAATTGGGCCCAATTTGGACATTTTCACTCAGAGGTGTACTCACTTTTGTTTCCAGCAGTTTAGACATAAATGGCTATGTGTTGAGTTATTTTGAGGGGGCAGCAAATTTACACTGTTATACAAGCTGTACACTCACTACTACATTATAGCAAAGTGTCATTTCTTCAGCGTTGTCAAATGAAAAGAGGGGTGTACTCACTTTTGTGAGATACTGTATATTCTTCTTTTACATGGATAACTTTGCTGGGAAAGTTTATTATAGTGACAGAGTTTTAG
This sequence comes from Lithobates pipiens, assembly GCF_037356315.1. Classification (NCBI taxonomy): domain Eukaryota; kingdom Metazoa; phylum Chordata; class Amphibia; order Anura; family Ranidae; genus Lithobates; species Lithobates pipiens. The sequence continues at coordinate 155,836,686 of NW_027507903.1, forward strand.
TAAAACGACTAATCAGGGAACACCCTTCACTTTCCCTTAAATCATGAACTGCGATTGAAAATCAAATTTCTTACAGCTACTAGTGTGTGCAGTTATATTTTATCATCATAGTGCTGCATAAGAATGTGGTCAAGTTAGGTCTATACATCTTATAGTAAATGTTACCCACTTTAAGCTTTTAAGTAAAGAGCAGACATGAGAAAACCCACCTGTGTCTTTGAACTAGTTTTGCTTTGTTTGGGGACTAATGCATTCATTGACCAATACACATGCCTTAGGCCAAAAGTTCAACAAAGGTAACAGTAGGGATCTTTTGGTATACACCGCCAAGTATGACCTTTTCTTTAACAACCTCTTGGCAGCTCTCTCGTTCTGGGGCAACGTCATCCCACTCTTGGGGCGCTTTCGCGGTGTTCGGTGGTACGCTGTCCCTGGGACACATCTCGGTAAAGAGCCATTACCCAGTTATCGGCATTCCTTTCCTCACGTTGACAGTGTGAGGAGAGGAGAGGCTTTGCCTCACAGGGGAGATTTGCACAGATAATCAGGCCACCGATTATCAGTGCAGTCCCAACAGTGCCCCGCACTGCTGTCTATGAGTGTTGAATATTGGTACCTTCTCATCAGTGCAGCATATCAGTGCCCATCAGTGCAGCCTCATCAGCGCACATCAGTGAAGGAGAATTTTTTTTTCGTATATAGAAGTAAAAAAAAAAAAAAAAAAGTTAAAGAAAAACTCAAAATTTTAATTTTTTTTTTTACATTTTTTTTTTGCAAAAAATAAAAAACCCTCTGGTGATTAAATACCACCAAAAGAAAGTTCTGTCTCCAAAAAATTATAAACTCTTCTAGGGAGCTAAGTGACCACATTCCAATGACAAATTTCCCCTAGAAAAGAAAAGGTTACCCTTAGTAATAAATCAAAATCTGTACGATAACCAAATAACAGACACAGACCTTTTGTACTTATTAATGTTCATTTAAACATGTTAAAAAATACAGTCACATTAAAAAGAACAGTTAAAAACTGTAGCAGATGACATATGAAAATATTATGTATATATTTATACATTCAATCTACAATATTTGACATTGCCGATACAGATTTTAGAGCTGTTAATGGCCCAAAACAGTATACTGCACAGCTTCATTAGGAATCATGGGTCTGCAGTTAGTACATGTACACTGTTAACAATAGTCCCATTTTATGTACATAATAAGCACACATTTTTATTTATTGGAACAGTCAGCAAAAAAGAAAACTGGTAAATGTTTATAAAAGGAATTCTGTAACTTGTTTCAGTGTAGTGTTCAGCTAACTGGTTAACACGTTCATTGTTAGGATTAAAATAAAAACCCACCATATACAGATATCACATCTTGTAGACCTTACTACTGCAAAGCTACGTAGAATTTTTTTTACATACTTATTTTATTTGTACCATGTTACTCAAAAGCACAAGTTTCATAATCCAACCTGAACCATAATACCAAATTTCTGACAAATCTGACACTAAGTTAGGGCAGTTAAATTGAAAATTTGGTAAATTAACAGTTTGTGTTATGTCTGCCTGGCAAAATACAAATGTACCTCAGAATTTAGCTGTCAGCTTGCAAATAAAACTATGCTATTAGACACACAGGTGTGTGTGTGTGTGTGTGTGTGTGTGTGTGTGTGTGTGTGTGTGTGTGTGTATATATATATATACACACACACACACACACACATATATACATACATACATATACACACACCAACCTCAAGCTTTTCCTGCGCAGTGTGGTCCCTAATACAATTTACTGGTGTACTTACTTTTAATACAGGAGAATACTACATACACACACTAGTGTCAAGGTTCCTTAGCACAATATGATCCTTGCTATAATCTACAGATGTGCCCCCATTGAATACATTGAGGTTAACTCCTTGTCAACCTAATAGTACAGAGATATGCAAGGGCCAGGGTTGCTTAAAGTGGTTGTAAACCCTGAAGGTTTTTTTACCTTTATGCATACTATGCATGAAGGTAAAAATCTTCAGTATGCAGCTGCTCTGCAGCCCCCCTAATATCTTAGCCTGATCCAGCAATATACATGAAAACAGTGGCTGTTCTGGCTATCTGCCACCTCATTGGCTCGCAGACAGCAGCGGGAGCCATTGACTACCGCTGCTGTCAATCACGGCCAGTGAGGAGGAATCAGGAGAGGAGCCGAGCCCCATTCTGTGTGTCTTACGGATACAGACTGGGGCTCAGCAGCAAGCATGCACAAGTTCCCCCATAGCAAGCGGCTTGCTATGGGCACACTTGACAGATGGAAGGAGCCCAGGGCACCCAAGAAGAGAAGGATAGGGGCTGCTCTGTGTAAAACCATTACATAGAGCAGGTAAGTATAACATGTTTGTTCTATAAAAAAATAAAAATAAAAAGCCTTTAATATGATTTAAGACTTTACATGCCATTTAAACTGGTAAGCCATTGATAAGCACATAACCAAAAGCAAGTTCCACAAAGGGGGCTGCTAATGACAATGGCCCTGTTACTCTGCATCCTATTAACGGTTGATCAATTGCTTATTTATTCTTCCTATGGTTTTGAAGCATATACTATGCCCAATGACAAGCCTATAAGCAACTAACTTTTTTAGTTCCTATGTTCACTTTCATTGTTCCAGACATAAATACTTATGTTGTGTTTATGACCTAAAATAATAAACTATGTCCCTAGGTTTGACAATCATCACAGCATTTGTCTGTAGGTCTCATATGGCACAACCAAATCTGCCTATTTTCCAAGGGGCATAATGAATACTTTAGAAGCATGTCCAATTAGAAGCAAAAAAATAAATGTATGCAACAACCAGAGTTTATAAAACTCATACATTTTCTACCCCGATTCACAATATCAAGTTTGCCAGAAAGAGGTAAAAGTGAAGCTATGTTGTTGAATATGAAAAGCAATATTAACACTTGTAAGCAATTAAGGTTTTGTGTGGTTTCCCTGCGAAGCAAGGCAGTGCCATTGCTACTTTGGTTTGTGACGCTGTTATGTGAAAGCTGAAATGACTAAAATTATACTATTTTTTTTCTAGAAAAGTAAAAAGGAGGAAAAGAGCAAGAAAGAGAAAAATCAATGAAAAATGTGTCAATCAAGAAGTAGCTAAAACCCACTCACACTGGCACTTGGAAATAAAGCAGACAATTCAAATTGATTTGCCTTCTCTTAACTATTAGTGTCATTTCAGCACACAATGCATCGGTTCATAAAAGGTGTGATCGTGTAATGATAAAACAGCAGACATTAAGCCATTAAAAGCCAAGGCACATAGTTAAAGACATGCTGCTGGAGAAGAGTGCATGATTATTGAAGAAGGGGAAAGGTTTTACTCAAACTATGGAGGGGAATGAATAAAAAAAAAGCACTTTCTGTGTAATGTTTACCTATTCAGTAAGCAATTGGAAAGTGTTATGTTGTTGGAGGATGTTAGAAAATACAGAAAAATGAAAATGGTGTGATTATTGAGTTCAACTCAATAGAGCTCATGTAAACACTGCAACTATAAGGTATCTGTAAGAAATCGCAAAAGGCCAGTAATCTGAGAAGTAGTAGTAAGCATTACACACACAGTGCTAAACATTATGGTCTAATGAAGTGGACCAGAGGTATCTAAAGAAGGCACCATGCACAGTATCATACGAATGATGCGGAAACCTGTTGGTTATCAGTTTCCCAGGCCAGCCTTTCACTGCTACATGAAGCACATGTTTATCTTTTCCTTGAAACACAATTCGAGGACAATACCTACTTGCCAATTCAAAGAACCAATGCAACACTCCTATTTAGTTTATAAAAGAGCTGCTACAGGTTTTCAAAATCTGCACTGGATCCTAATAGTTCCTGATACTTTTCAGCACTAGCACCCGCTAAAAGCTAAATATTAAACCCATTATTTTGAAAGGCTTGTTATGTGTAAACGAGTTAGGGGAAATGCGTTCAATCTGTTGTGATTTTAATTTAGATGCTTGACCTTATTGCATTAGCTTTTGTTTTTGCATGGGATGCACTCAACACCTACATCTCACAGCTGGTACAGCACTTTCAAAATCAATATAGCTAAAGTGCATAGTGTCAAATGGTTACAATAAAGAATTTTACGGCATGAGCAGGCTGGAGCAGTTGGAAGACACACCATTAAATCTAAAATAACCTGGGTAGAATCTATAGCAGCTAATACAGAAACATGTCGCACTGATAAAGTTTGACAAGTGCGTTAAAGTACTCTACAAAAATCATGTCATCCTATAATGAGCTGAAGACCAGGTTACTTTACAGATAATAAAATACTCCCATATTTACAGCACTGTCACAGCTGCCAATGTAAGAAAAGACAAAATAGATAATTAAATAAACTTAATTTCAGTCAGCAAATATCAAAATTTCAAGCAGAGGACTCAAAAGAGTGAATGCAGCCAGTAAAAATTGAAAAATATGTAAGGAAACACACACAGTATCATGCATGGGTCTACTCTAAGTGCTCCCTTCAATATTACTTCTCAGAAACAGTGAAAGGTTAATTCGATGCCGACTACACTGGCTCTTGCATGCTTGGGATGCAGGTATAACCAAATGAGGGGTTGTTGCGTTATAAACTGCTATGAGTAGGGACTTAAGGATAGCTTAATGTAGTTTAGAGTCCTGCCTAATATAGTAGTACTATATAGATATAGGAAAGAAATTCAAATGGTATTAATAGAGATAGGTAAAGAGAACTGTAAGATTCCATACAGTTACTACTTTGAATGCCACTATTGGTGCAATAAATATTTTCAGCCTGTTCCCAGCTGCATTCTTACATTGAAACACTTTTTCATAGAAGTTTCTTAACATTTATGTATCAAAAACCTTGAAACAACTAAAATATTTTACCAATAGCAAACAGATTAGGCTAGGTTCAGGCACTAATGTACTGTAGCTAGAGTTTTAATAAATATTTCAAAATAGTATGTACAAAAAGGCTACATTTTAAGGATTCTAGACTGTAGAACCTAAAGTCTAGAAACTTACACCCATGCGTATTTTAACAAAGCTTGCATGTTGGTTGTGTTACTTTGTGATTTTCTATTTCAGATCCTCTAACACAACCCAAAGACTCATGTCTAAACTGTTCTTTCAAAGACAAAGAAATAGGCTGTCTCCAGGCAACCAGACTGAGATTGCCGTTCACAGCATCACAGACTCGTGCATTATTAAACCGTCACGACGACTTCGATAGGCCGGAGCATTGACTCCAGATTTGGAATGAAGATAGTGTGGTGGGTTTCCATGATCACCTTGTGAAGAAGTTCTTGGCCTTACTGAACTGTTAACCGACAAAGATGAAAAACTGTTGACTGGACTTGCAGGTTGCTGCGAGTCTGGAAATCTCTGTATATTTGACAAATAACTTCTTGCAGCTTCCGTATTTAAAGGCTGTCCAAATGTCTGAAAGGATACATCTGGGAAGAACGTATGGTCCGCAACATAGTCTACTGGTGGAAGAATAAACTTTTGTTTTTCTTTATTGTTAAAATTGCCTAAACGAAGAGTGGCATTTTCATCTGCAGGTAGGACTTCAATTCTACTAGAGGGTGACATACCAGGGTTTTGTCTAATGTTAGAATTGACTGGCATTTTATCAGGAGGAACATCAATGCTATAACCATAAGATTTACTGGATGGACTAGCCCAATTTACTGGTGAATGAGGTTCACTGTTCAGACGGCTCATTGAAGATTTAGCACTCTCCATATAAAGAGGAGGACTGCCGTAAGATGGTGGTGGAGGTTGCTTTTGAATGTAGCTGTCATTAGTACCCTGATATAGTGGAGCACGTACTAGAGAATGTGTTTGCATACTGATTCCCGAATTATTCTCAATTAACCTAGCTGGACTAGAGCCTTTAGAAGGATGCCGTGAGGAAGTGGCACTGATGTACATTGTATTCCTTGGAGAGGCCAGATCTGCCGAATGCCTAGAATTTTCAACCTGATTGTCATTTTCATTCTCACCTCCAGAAACATTGTCATACTGAGATGCGTTTGACCCACGTTTATTTCCCATATCAGCAACCCTATTTCTGTGCTTAGCAGTCAAATTGCGGTCAGCCTGGACTGCAACATTATAGTCTGGTGGGTTAGCTTTTGCTTCACCCATGTGTTTCAGAAGAAGCTCTTTATTTTTAGACTCTGTAGGTACTTTCCATTTCGGAGTGACTTCCTTAGATGCACTGGATGTTGCATTTGAGTTTTGGTTAGCAGCAGCATGATCATGGTATTTAATGTTGTCCTGAGACAACGTGTTGGGATGTGGAAACTTCTTATAATGCTGATGTTGTTTAGGTTGCTCTGTACGGAAATCAGCAGCTCCTCTTTTTGAGGACTTGACGTTAGACTTTTCAGTGGAATTCTTCATTCTCCTTTCTCCAGTTGGCGACACTTGCTGGGGTTTGTTCGGAGATGGTACTTTCTCAGGTTTTACTTGAGATGGAAGTTTGCTAGTATTCTTTTGCCCATTCATAATATGATTCATGTGTACTGGTGGTGGTGGTTCAGGAGGAACTTGACCCAGCGGCTTTTTGGGCAATTCTTCCTCTTTACCTAAAATAGAAGCATTAAAAAAATTGTTATTTAAGCAGCAAATTGAGACAACCTGCATAAACTTGTTTGACTGTGCTGTGTTTCATGAAAACATTCTGATGCAGGTTACTCAACACAATTCTAATGATAGTTAAAAGCATTTCTAAATCAAAACTTCCAACATAAAATTTCAAAACGGTATGTCTGATCACTGTAATTTAAAAACACCAGGAGACACCAAATTAAAGGCAAACAGTAAAAATATGATAAAACATTTACACAGAATCCAGAATTTTTCCCCCCCCAAAATTATGAATAGGGTGGGGAAAGATTAGAACTTCTGTACAGCTGTCCGTATCCCCATAACAGAGATTTGAAAGCACTTGTTATTCTTGTGACACATAAGAAATAAGGCTAATGGGGTTTATCAGGAAATGAAGACAGACAGAAAAGCAAACCTCACAGGAATTCTAAAGCCTTGCACACGCCACTATTTTTTTCATTCAAAAACTGACAGCTCAGGTCAGAGCCACTGTACTAACAATCCAATGTTGGTACAGCGATGTCCCCTGCTCCCCATGACCTTTTTTGGTCATGAGCCTTCGACAGAAGCCTGCTGAATGGCCACCTTCTGTCGAACTGGCTGCCATACACACAGGCTAAATGTCGGCCGGTTTCTATTGAACAGGCCGATGCTGGCCGACATTTGGCCCATGTGTACTAGACTTTAGCTTTACAGTTTCCACCAAAAAGGATTTTCATTTTCTGCCTCTGTCCCCACTGGAAAGGTTTTCAATCAATCACTCTCTGTCACTTTTATCCCATCACAATGACAGAAAATGAAGGGAAATTAACTCACGGGGACATAGGCAGCAATGAAAACCCCCTTGATTATCATTCAATGATATATTTTCCAAATGTATTCAGAGCGTGAACTCTTATGTTCCGATTACTTGTCCAATGCCGCATCACGGCATGTGGTGCCATTTAACTTTCTTTTGTTAAACTAACCTTATGTATGCTGTAAAACACACCTTATGTCTAAATGATGATCCCAGTTACATTTTGTGTGTTATTATTCAACTTTTAGTTCAGTAAAAATACTGAAAAGAAAAACCCTCCCTACCTAATCCAAGACAAAATAAAACCAAATTTGTATTTCATCACACGCAGCGCACCATGTTCAACCACTTGTGATCTGTAATAACTCGTGGAGAAAATTACATATTTTTCTTCTTGATGGAATTTTTTTTTGAACATTCTGTCCCTTTTGTTTCCAGTCAGCATCATACTGTACTGATAAGTGTCACGTACATACATAGGCACCATGCTGGGTAAACTTCCAAGAGCACAGCATAATAAACTGCGTACCCACTATTATGTTACTTTATGTAACATATTCACTGTATATCTTCTAAAATGGCACCATTGCTATATGCTGGCAAGGCTTAATTCATAGGTTTCGTTCACATTCATGTAGTTCCTTCAGTATGAAGAAACATGTTGTTTAAATGAGCAGTTTTTATCTTTACCCATGGCAGATTAGCATTGGTTTACATGTGCTTAAATCTGTCAAAGCTTTCATTCTGGGCCATCAGAGGCTGCCACACAGAAATTCCATCTTTACTTGGCACAACCAAAAACTGCTGGCTTAGGTGACTCATTTAATATCTAAGAGCACCCTAAAGTGAACCTGTTGCAATGATAAATGCTAAAACAAATGCAGTAAAAAGCCAACGGAATAACCTGTCAGTGCATAGTTATACATGCATATTCTAAAAAAATAGTGCAAAGTGGCCATGAAAAGACCAACTTTCTCATGGTCAACATGGGTTGCCAAACCTTGATAGGTTGCTTGGGTACCAGGCCCTGTAATGATTTTTTAGCGTGAAAAAATGTATTCTGGGAAGCATTGCACTATCAAAGCAAACAGGTAAGTGTCACATCACAAAATGATTCAAAGTTCATATACAATGACATGCAGTGAAGTGTGGTGTGTTTCATAAAATGCAGCAAGTCTATTTTTATGCAAAGCACCACAGCCCACCTCAACACAATGTTATGGTGGATACAGGGCACACAGAAAACGATTGTGGTCTGGGTGCCCTTGCATTAAGCCTGCACCATTTTAAACAGTATGACTGACAGAGTGAACAAGCACTAAACATTAACATAAGCAATTTATTGCATCTGTGCTATTAGTGAGGATGGCCCATGGCCTTTGCTTCTGAGGCTCTCTGTACTCCAGAGTCCAGGGGCTCTAGTGAGGGCACAGGATAAAAAAAAAAGGAGAACGTAACACTGCTAAAGACAGTGTGTGGGGTGAGTGCAAAACTGAAGAGCCGACAGAAGTGGTGCATGAGCCATGAGAATGATGATTGCGTGCAGGAAAGTTTCAGCACTATTGACAGGAAAGAGAAGGTTCTTTAACCACTTCAGCCCCGGCAGATTTTACCCCCCCCCCCCCCCCCTTCATGTCCAGAGCACTTTTTGTGATTTGGCTCTGCGTTGCTTTAACTGACAATTGCGCGGTCATGTGATGTTGCACTCAAACAAAATTTACGTCCTTTTTTTCCCCGACAAATAGAGCATTCTTTTGGTGGTATTTTATCACCTCTGCGGTTTTTATTTTTTGCGCTATAAACAAAAAAAAGCAACAATTTTGAAAACTTTTTTACTTTTTGCTATAATAAATATCCCCCAAAAATATATTTAATACGATATGTAGTCCTCTACATATTTTTGGTAAAAAGAATAATGCAATATGCATATATTGATTGGTTTGCACAAAAGTTATAGCGTCTACAAAATAGGGGATAGTTTTATGGCATTTTTATTATTATCTTTTTTTTACTAGTAATAGCGGCGATCTGCGATTTTTATCAGGACTGTGACATTATGGCAGACACGCCAGACAATTTTGACACATTTTTGGGACCATTGGCATTTTTACAGAAATCCGTGCTATAAAAATGCATTGATTACTGTAAAAATGTCACTGGCAGGGACGAGGTTAACACTAAGGGGTGATCAAGGGGTTAATTGTGTCCCCTAGTGTGTGTTCTAACTAAAGGGAGGAGTGGACTGTGTAGGGGAAGAGATAGATCGCTGTTCATACTCTGTATGAACAGACCATCTGCCACTTCTCCCCTCAGAGAACTGTAAACTGTGTGTTTACACACACAGATCCTTGGGAGCCTAGCGGTTATCATGAACGCTGGGCACCTGCATCAGCTCCATGGGCAAGCAGGGGGCGTGCACGTGCCCCCAGTGGCCACAAGGAAAAGTGAGGTTACATAACGTTGTTTCACCCAGCCGTGCCATTGTGCCACAGTACAACTGCGGCGGCTGGTCGGCAAGTGGTTAATGCAAAGAAAAGCTGGGAGAAGAAAAAAAAGAAAGAAAAAAAAAACAGAAATCTATTTACTAAGCACTTTTTTTTGTGGTTGAACTAGATGGACTTGTGTCTTTTTCAACCTAACTATGTAACTATGTAGCATAGGAAAACTGTATTGAAACAAGAAGGGTATGTCCACAGTGCTCTTCTCTTTTCATACTACGTAGACAGAAAGAAGCCATCTCACTGCTAAAATTGATGGGTTTGTGTGTGGACAGGATATGGGGGACATGGCAATGAATCTCCTATCTCAAAGTAGTACTTAGTTCTAATAGAATGTAAGCTCTACAAGGAGGGCCCCCCGTCCCTTCTGCATTGAACTCTACTGTAATTGTGCTGTCCCCCCTCTACATTGTGAAAGCACTGCGTAAACTGTTGGCGCTATATAAATCATGTATAATAATAATAATAATAATAATACCCAATCATTTATGGTGTAACCTGAAACATTGGCCATTCTGCAGCCCCCAAATCTCAAACCAACCTCGCCTACTACCAGAATTGCGGGGTTCCTTTTCACACATTATTTTTTTATTCATGCTGTACATGGCTTTACCCACACTGCTGTGTCATTCATTTACAGTCTTCCATAAATCTGTGAATGGAAGATAACAGCTCGGCAAAAGAACATGTACTTCTCATGTGTGGTTACATCCCTTCAATTACAACCCATTGATTACTTCCTCCAGCTCCATAGCCAAAGAAATACTACCATACAGACCTGAAATTGGACAAATAGTCTGCAGGAGCCTGGGCACTGATGAAGGTTGTAATGAAGGTTGCAATGCTAAAAATTAAATATAAAATGCACATTTTTCTTTTGACCATATGGATGCATTTATTTATTTATATGGAAGATGTCTTTAAAACCCATCTTCAAAATAAAACTAGCCATAATCTGTATAGTTTTCAATTAGGTTAAAATTATGTACATCCCCCATCCTATTTATAGAGATATATGCTTAATTTTTCTGCTGTTGAATTATTCCCACATGTCCCTACCAAGTGACTGGTTGTACAGCTGCCCAACTTCACACCCCAACATGAGCATTGTGTTCCTGCTTAGTACAGCCTGCGCATTGGAGTCCTGTTTATATGTACCCTGCCATATGCCCACCCTTCTGTGCAGCTCTACTACATTCATTGCTACAAGTTTATTACAAGGAGGGAGCTTAATCATAACCACAGACTGATCTCTTAATATTGCTGGGGATGTTTCTTTTGATTTATTAAGTATTATGATTTTTTTTTTCCCCACAAGACGAAGTAGTAACGACAGTTGTCATAAGATTTGTGTGCTGTATGTAAAACTTAAAAGTTGAACTGCTTCCATTTGGTTTTCCCTATTCTTCGGCACTGTGATGTCTTGCTCACACATATGGAATCACAGAGAATATTTGCATTTGCTATGTGTGCTTTGGTACTGTTGGGTCATCTGCGCAAAAAACTGAATCATTTAGCGTGTCCTTTCACAACTAAATGAGAGGAATCATTTGTTCAAAAGAGTGAGAAAAAAACATTAAGAGGAAACGGCACTCTTATAAAACAAAACCTTTTAATCTAATCCATCTTTGTCTTGGATGGTATTTAAATGTATGTCCCATTTGTTAATAATGTCACTCCTGCAGTTCTTCAGGAGTTTATGTTAAGCTTGCCTCCCATTCCAGAGTTTATGCTGATTCTGAAATTTAAATACCATGTGAAGTCAGATTTAACACCTGAACTCACAAATCCAGCAAGTCAGCGGGTAAAATTTAGAATAAAAGCTGCCCAATTACCTAGAACTCAAAGTTAGAGACGAGCTGGGTGTTTTTATAATTTCAATAATTTACAAACTATTATTTTAACTACAAACACATGTTGAATGATAATAAAAATCTTACAAAGAATTTCAAAGGTTTGCTGTTCTGTGGTTGCATGTCCCCCTCTGGTGGTAATATACTGCTTAGCACCTGTATTGTTTTGCTTTAAAGCAATTTCCTAAAGACCTCCGTTAATTAAGGTTTAATTTTAGCGAGAATGGTCGATTCTTCTGCTTTGTTGCTTGATGTCAATGATGGATAAACAACGTGCGGCCAGATTTCAAGAATGTAATAAGTTGCAAGTAAACAAAGCCGAATTTTAATGCACTAATGTTTTAACGTTCGCGTGTTAAAGTTGTAATTTGCAGTCTACGACATTAAATTGAAATAGCGCAAAACTGAAAGAACTAAAACAGGGCGAATGCTTTAAAAGAAAGGTGCATGTTTTAGCTTTAACTGCGAGACAAGACTGTAGTGTATTAACAAGCCCTTGCTTTAAAAAATTCACTTCCTTAAGACTAAATGCTCCTTCAACTATCACAGCATGGATTAAGTCTAAAGAAAGGGCAGGCATTGCTTTATTTTAGTTAAATGTCACGAGAAAGCACCTGCTTTCTGTAGTGATAAAAAACTGACATCCTGCTGCAGCATTTAGCAGTCATTATAATAAAAAAATAATGTGCTGAAAACTGCCAGAGAAATCAAAGCCTCTTATGCCCGGTGGCTGCTGTGGGAATATGGCACTATAACAGAAAATGCCTACAACTACAGCAGAAAGTGTGAATATAGATTTCTACAGCACTGTGCAACAGAAGAAAGATTCTCGCAGATATAGAGCAGTGAATGTCAAAAGAAAACATTTTAGGCCACTTCAAAACCGTTCCATTGTAGTCTACATTTTGCCCTGAAGATCATCCCAGGTGGGTTAGAAACAGAAGGCTGTTCAGTCTTTAATAAAGGTTAAAAGTTTGTTGTTTTGTGCTAACATCTTCTCGGCGAGCCCTATAAAAGTAAGATGAGTATGGCTTTTAACAACAGAAGCAACTCTTTGTAATGAGACATTACGTTTGATGTGATACTTGTAAAGCTATGTAAGAGTATCTTGTGGTGTTTTCTATGCAGAGCAAATAATGCCCGATTTACAGAGTCACTGTGCCCACGTGTTCTTAGCAGAATAGAGGTACTCAGATGCTTGAAGGTGGTCATATTTTCTGAATATTCATTTGTTCTTGTACAATGCATACATTTACACATGATTGTATTCTATAGGAACAGCAGACAACCACAATGACTTATCTCTGCACCAAGATAATGGGATATCGGTTGTAAATATTCATCGCAGCCACTCTGGACCCTTTTTCTCCAACTGTCACTTCGAAAGATAGTCTGTCACAGCTGTATGCCCCCACAGATTGCCAGACTATTCACATCAGAAAGACAAAAGGCAAGCCTACAAGAATGTATCATTTAAAATGTCTCCCACTCTCTTCTCTTTTCCTCCTTTTCTAGTCTGCTTTACTTTTCTGTCCTGGATTCACACTTATGCAGTTTTAGTGCTTTTTGCATTTTGCAGATTTGCACTACAGTCCATATAACATGGTTTCCTATGGAACACGTTCTATAGTGCAAATCTTCAAAATGCAAAAAGCATAAAAAAATGCATAGGTGTGAATCCAGCCTTACATGCCAGAATCGGGTACAACCAGATCTATATTATGGCACAACATTTTTTTATACAACCTTTTCTAAGCACCCCACACATAAATCGGCTCACATGCTAAGACAGCTGTCACAACAACAGTGACCTGTGCTGCCTTTACATCTCAACACCTCTCAACAGTCATGTATGTGCAAAACTGACCTTGAAATATAATTTTGTAAAGTTGTAAAATCTAATAAAAAACATACTGAAACAGAATACCAAAATTTCACACAGGAAACTTGGACATTTGTGAACAGCTGTTTGTTAGACTGAAGGAAGCATGAATTACCATATGAAAAGGAACACAAATATGGGAGGGTTTTTGGAGGCACCAATACAAGCAAATAATGTAATAAAATATACATACAACGTTTATTGCACATTCAATTAAAAAACAATATCTAAATACAAATTCATACAACAGATACACATTCTGTGTGAAAAGCAAAGAGATCTCAATCTATCAGGAAAGCATTGGAACCTACAGACTGTATCTGTTTATTACGAATTTTTATTCAGATATTGGTTTTTGTGTGTGCAATAAACTTTTGTATATTTTATTACATTATTTTCTTGCATTAGTGCCTCCAAAATCCCTACCATAGTTTTTTTTTTTTTTTTCTTTGGTTAGTCCTGGAATGTGGCACCAGAAATATTGGGCAGTTTAGGCATTTCTGATAGATCTGATCTATTACCATATGAAAGCTTAAAGGGATTGCAAAAGGCTAAAGGTTTTTTTTTTTTTTTTTTTTTACCTTAATGCATTCTCTGCATTAAAAGGTAAAAAACATTTTAGGTGCAGCTCCCTCCAGTGCCCCCAAATATTTATCTAAATCTGACCTTGGTCCAGCGCTGCACCTGAGAGCAACGGCCCTGCTCTCTCATTCCCTCCTTACTGGACTCAGTGAGAGCAGCAGGAACCATTGGCTCCTGCTGCTGTCAATGAGATCCAGTGACGAGGGAGTGGATGGCAGGGCTGAGCCACACTGAGGATGCACTACAAGTGTAAAGTGCCCTTGAAAGTGCACTGAAATGCACTTGGACATGCAGTCGCTGTAAATCTGAGGGGTAGATCTAAAATGAGGGGAAGCTCTGCTGATTTTATTATCCCATCAAGTGCAAGCTAAAATGCTGTTTTTTACTTTCCTTGCATGTCCCCCTCGGATCTACAGCGACTGCACTTCCAAGTGCAATTTCAAGTACGGTTTGCACTTGTAGTGCAAAGTGATCAAATGGTATTCAACTTTTTTCTCTAGGAAATACTTATTACCTATGATTATCAACTTCATCTAGTGCCCATAATGCTGCGTGCATTTCAGCAACCATAACAGACCATACCTGACTGCTCATCTTTTACAAAATAGCTGTGATCACCAACAAACAGGCTGCTGATCACATCCAACCACCATGTAAACTTGGCGGCTCCTGTGATTAGCCTGCTGGTCATAGCCACAAGTCTATGGTTTGCCTCCTCAGCTGGCATCCCTTGCAGAGTCCATGTCCCTTCTCTTCACCCCATGCTAGTGATCAGTGTGCTTACTGCCAATGTCCCCCTTAACCCCTGTCTCTCCCCTACCCCTCTTGCAGTGTCATCCGGCTTCTTACTGGCCGTCATTGTGTCAGTTGGGACTTGTAGGAGCAGCTGCTGTCAAACACTGATTCAGGAGAAATACAAACAAGTAATAATGTCCTCTGTATTTCTTCTGAATCACCTCAGACCAGTGTTTACAAACACTGCTCAGACAAGATTTAGAAAAACTACAAAAGCAAAATTATTCAAGTGAAAACTGTGGTGCACAATGCTCATTACTGTATTGGTTGCATTGGGGATGCACTGTAACGCACTGCTGTACTTGCTGGTGCTGTGGTAACATGCAGCAAAACACCTGGTTTACTGCACGTTACAGCAAAACTAAGTGTAAGGGTTCCTTAGGAGCTTCATTTGGGTATAATGCTAAAAAAGGAAACAGTGCTTAACCACGTGCACGTTAGGGATGTTCTTAATATAGACGCAAGGTGGAAAATGAACAAAAAAAAAAAAGAAGAAAAACCTAAAAGAAAAACACAGCTGCTGTACTCGAAGTGTCAAACAAGCATTCAATACTCACACTAATACATTTTATACAGTGCTACATGCAATGCCTTTAAGAAAATCAGGATGAAACACCTCCTTGAGGAGGGCCAGGAAGTAACGTCATCACGCACAGTACACCCGGAAGTGACATTGTATACACCCGGGAAGGATCAGGAAGGGACAGGCTTGGCATGAAAAAAAAACAAAAAAACTTTGGAGTAGGTACCTGGGGATTTTATGGAAAATAAAGGTTTTACACTATGGCGGTCTCCCTTTACTCCCTTCCCTATGTGGCATGAGTTCATGTGGCTGAAATACATGTAAAAGGGAAATGAATTGCTTGATCCTGGTGGAAGTGGATTGTGCCAAATAAAATCTGTACAACAAGCGCATTAGGACTTGCCTATAGTGTGTGGTCATTTATATTTTGTGCGTTCTGTATGTTGGTGGTGGAAGATCACTGGAGCAAAATATTATGGACTGCACTGGTGTTTCTCTGAGGAATGTGCACGTAACACATGCAAGAAAGTGACTGCATGGACACTTTGGGGCCACAGAGCCAGAATTTGTGGAAAATAGTGCCATAAGATCACTTGAAGTGTGGACATTTAAAAATTTGAATAGTTAGCAAAAATGTTGTACAGACTGGGAAGTTTTTTCTAGCATTGCACGTAGCGCTGTATAAAATTAATTGGTGTTAGTAATATTATCACTTTGCCCTGAATGCGCATGTGATGTGTGTGAAAATATAGTTCCGATACACATTTGAGCAATGATCATGGGATGTAAAAATCAGTTGCACAATTCTATAGGTTTTGTGTTTTTTAAAACAAATATATGATTTGGGGGTCTTTTATTAGCCATTGAAGTCGTAAGTAGAAAAACAGTGGAAAAGCGCAAAACATTTTTTTTTTAAAAAGGTGAAAACGAGAATTATCTGGATACCTGAAGCGGATAGCAGATCCGGCAGTGAAATGGTTAAAGAGATTACCAGCCATACCGAACGTCACACTACTGACAACTCAGCAATTCCTAACAATTTTTGCTAAAACCAAAATGAACTGCTGGCACTCATACAAGAAGCAACCAAGGGAAATAAGCTCTCTGGTGGTAAAAACACATTTCAAACACGTTCCTGTAACACATGAAATGTTTAAATAGATTTTTGAAAGGTGCTAAGCAGCAGTGTTAGAGCGTTACTTTATGAAGTGTGAACTTGACTTGGAATCTAGGTGCTTAGCAGCCGTGAAGCCTGTGATATAGTTAGGTCGAATACGGTGATAAATACCACACTCCTATCTCAACAATATGAAAGGCAAAAGAAAAATTGCAGCACTAACATTTAACTCAATTTAACCCCAAAGAAATATATTGCATCCTTCTGCAAACTACCCCCATGCCTCAGAAAAATACACTAAATTGATATTATGAGAAGACAGACAATCTGTTTACTAGAAGCAACAATACATCACTGCATTCACTGTAAAATGAGAGGTTGAAAATTAGTTATCCCACAAATCATGTAACTACAGCACTTAGATAAAAACGTACACCAAATGACACAGAACACCAACCCTTAAACATTAAAGATTTCTGAGCAAGACAGGTTGGACCATCTTCTAAACTCTGGTCTCCAAACAGAAGTCATAAAGCCCCATACACACTATCAGATTATCTGCTGAGTTTTCCCTTCAGATTTACCAAAACCATATAATATGAGGACAAACCTTAGGAGTTTCAATGTGTATGCAACCTTCTACTACATGGTTTTGGTAAATCTGAAGGAAAAACTCAGCAGATAATCTGATAGTGTGAATGGGGCTTAAGTGAAAGTTAATGAGGTATTTAGATAAGGGGAAAAAAAGTGGGAGTGTTGTCTTAAATTTGCATTTAAACATTAGCTTACATTTCTCAATCTGATCTAGAAAAAAAAAATGTATGAATTTGACTTGGCTGCTAGAATCAATAACTATAATTGGCACATTCTTTATTTTAAATGAACAAAAAAAAAAAAAAAGTACTTTTACTTAGTCTTTCTGCGTTTATAAGCACATACACACATTGCTGTACTTTATGTAATACATATAACAGGGAACATAAGAAGATAGTTTGAACACTACTATGTTTTTTCACATTTCCCTGGCACCAAGATCAGTTGCTGACTAGAAGGCCACAGGATGGCACTAAAGTTCATTTTAGCAGCGGCTTTACTGTGTAAAGTGTGCCTGTTTCTTGAACAGCTAATTCAGAATGGTGTTTTATATAAAGTAACAGTAAACTCAGATTCATTGATCTTTAGTTTGCTATACAATGGTCATTTTTTCATTCACTTTTGTGAAAAACTGGATTTTTGTCTTAACTGTAAAATCAGTTTCTTGTTGTACATCACAGGACACAGGGAGTTAAAGCATTTGTTACCCCAACATTTAACATTCCTGATATATGCCTGCTGTACCATGAACTTGTATGAAAAAATTGGATTTTTGTACTCACCGTAAAATCCATTTCTCTGAGTGCATCGATTGACAGCTCCTCCTTAATCTTGACCATTGGGTTATATCACCTTGGCAGAAGTAGTACTAGGCAGAACAAAAAGACACCTGGCTACGCTTATGGGCTGTGCTCAGTATATAACCCCCCTCCCTGCTCTAGGTATTCAGTTTAGTAACAAGCAGTAATTGTAGTATCAAACTCCATGGGTTTATGGGTGGGTTGGTGCTGTGTCCATCAACTCAGAGAAATGGAGTACAAAAATACAAATTTCTCTTTTGTTCATCGACAGACACAGCGCCTCCTTAATCTTGACCACTGGGATGCCCAAAAGCATTGCCAAAGAAAATGAGGGTTGGGCAAAATAACACAAGGCTAGCCACAAGAGCCCTAACCAGGACACAGGAGCCTTAACTGGGTCACAGGAGCACCAACAGAAATAAAATTTTAAGAAAAAAAACACCCCTCAAGAGGGAACCCCCTCTTAAACAGCAGCCTGCAAAACCTTGCGTCCAAAAGAAGCTTCCACGGATGCCAAAATATCCACTTTATAGAATCTAGTGAAGGTATGCACTGACGACCAAGTGGCCACCTTGCAAACCTGCGATACTGACGCTTGACGACGGAAGGCCCAAGAAGTACTAAGCGCCTGAGTAGAATGCCCCATGATAGGGAAAGGAGGATAGAATAGGCCTGAGTCAGTCTGTCTGATCCATCTGGAGATGGTAGCCGAGGAAACAACCAGCCCTTTATACAGGGACCAAGCAAACAAAAAAAGTGGCAGCCACTGAATCCTTTCCGATGGTCAGACTCCGATACACTCGAATCGCATGAACCACAGCCAAGGGATATAAAGCAAATTCCTTGGGATGAGCTGGCTTGGAACACAAGGGCCGCAACACAATGTCCTCATTCAAATGGAAGTCGGAGACAATCTTGGGCAGAAACGATGGGCAGGGACAAAGAACCACTTTATCCCTATGGAGCACTAAATAGGGACGACAGGATAATGCCACAAACTCCGAAACCTTGCGGGCCAATATCCACAAGAATGCCATCTTCTGGGACAATGTAGGTAAGGGAATCTCCCGAATATTCCCAAATGGAGGTTTCTGGAGAACCGATAGCACTAAGTTTAAATCAAATGGTGGCAAAAGAGACAGGCGGAGTTACATGCCGGACTCCTTGAATGAAGGTACGAACTAAAGAGTAAGTGGTTAGGGCTCGCCGAAAGAAGACTGCCAAGGCAGACACCTGGCCCTTGATGGTGCTCAAAGCCAACTTCGGATCAACGCCCCGTTGAAGAAAAGCCAAGATCCGAGCCACAGAAAAGGATTGAGGTTGAATGGCAATCAACTCACACCAAGAAATGTACTCTTTCCATGTACAATTGTATATCTTACTAGAAGTCGACTTCCTCCCCCTCAACATAGTAGGGATCACTGATCCCAACAGACCTCTATCTCTCAGTACCTGGCTTTCAATTGCTAGGCCATTCAAATCAGTTACTGTAAAGCAGGATGGAAGCTCAGCCCTCGGTACAACTGGTCCTCTGAGTAGTAGCATCAAAGGGACATTTACGGCCACCAGAAGACTTTCCCCCTTGGTCCTTCGCAGGCACCACAGAAGAGGAAGGTGTTGGCCTGCAGTGGCACTAGGA
The DNA here is from genome assembly GCF_037356315.1 of Lithobates pipiens. Classification (NCBI taxonomy): domain Eukaryota; kingdom Metazoa; phylum Chordata; class Amphibia; order Anura; family Ranidae; genus Lithobates; species Lithobates pipiens. The sequence continues at coordinate 155,856,424 of NW_027507903.1, forward strand.
CTGCGGCGTCTACTAGAGGAACCTGCAACATTGCCACGAGCCTCAGTAACTTCCTGTTAAACTGAACCTGCTGACGGGACCAACGTTTGAAAAGAAAAACTACTAACCTGCTCAGCATTCCCTCCCGAGTCAGACCCAGGTAACCCAATTCTTGGGTAGTTTGGACCTCACCCGAACCTTTACAGGAATTATACCCACAAAAGGAGACACAGGGCCACTCGAAGTGTACCCAAAGGGTTCACTTTATGGACCCCCTTGACGCTCACAAAGGAGGTCCATAAATATGCAAACCAGTGAAGATGTCCCCCCACCCCACCTTGGGTGAGGTCAGACCTTCATGCTGGAGTTTTGTCAGTGGATCCAGAGAAGCCTGCTAGGCTTACCAGACCAAGATTGCTTGGAAGTTCCAGAGGAAGACTTGAGAGATCTGTTGCCTTTATCTGCAGTCCCGGGAGCCCAGAAGAATTTCTTATGGGCTGAGAAGGAATGTCCCCGTCTGCGAGGAGGCTCCTTCCCTTTCCTAGATTGAGGCAGGAAGTTACTCTTCCCCTCTGTGACAACCCTTAATGTTGTCAGCCAGGGTAAACCTATCAAAATAAGGCAGATAAGGAAGCGAGGTGACTTATGTGTACCAAAGGACACAGCGAAATCAGTGGGCCTGTCAGCCACATCTTCCATCTTTAGAGTCTCCCACACCGCAGTAACAAGTGTGTCCATCAGCACTTTTTCACTTGCTGCTGAGACCACGGAGCACTCATCCTAATCGGACGGGTCGGGAGGGCGAGATATTAAACCCCCCTGGATGGGCCACAACCCTGGCAGCATCAGGCTCAGAATCAGATGAGACAGACTGAGCAAGGGAAGACGGGGGACGCTTCCTCCTGGGTCTTTGCCCACATGCTAATTCCACCCGAGATGCCAATGACTCAAGGACCACAGTCAGCGCAACCATGGGAAGCTGGGGTTCCGAGGGACCTGCCACCTCCATGAGGGGATCAATGGTTGAGATGTGACCCTGAGGCTCCATAGGAAAGAAGACCATGTAGTACAAAAGGAATCTTTGGCACCACCAAGGAACACACCAATGGCCAGGGTACCTATCAGCAGAGAGGGAGATACACAAGGACCCCCAAAGACTCACCTTCCCAGCCGGAAGAGCGCCATAATTTGGACCCAGCAAACACCAATGGTAGGTATCCATTTCATCCATTCTTGACAGGAAGAGGAGAAGACAGGAGGAAGAGGAGGAGCCCTGGCATCTCCACGAGGCTCCAGCCATCTCCAGTGTCTCCTTAGACTAAGGAAAAATGGTCATTAACTACACAAACAGGCCGTCGGCCGGAGACCTGTCAAACCAAGGGAAAATAGCCGCTGTGATGTCATCGGACCACCCAAACATGGCTGCCGGTCATTTGACATGCTGAAGCATGCTGCCAGTATCCTCTCTCTGCCTTCAACACCGCTGTACCCTCAGCAAGGGGACCCCCATCCAAAAGGTACTGTACTCCCACCAGGCGGGTGAACATTTAAGGGGGCACCGCTGTGCACTCAGCACTGGGACCCCAAAACTGCACACTACCTCAAACTGCACACACAGCAGGGCATGCACCAGGTCCGACCATCCCTGGAGGGTACCCGTGTCCACCCCAAACCTCACAAAAGGAGAGGGGGTACTGTACTTGCCGATCCATGTGAAGGTGACTGTCCAGACAGAACTCCTCACCACCGAAGTAGGGGGCTGTCGGCAAAGGGACCGATGCGACCATTGCCGCTCGTATGTGACTGTGCAAGACATTTAACTCGCGGACCAGCCTCTGACTATTGAGGCTATGTTGCAGCCAACCTAGCACATACCTGCAGTCTGCACACGCTCACTGGCTGGACTGGGGAAACCACTGGATCTAGATTACCCAGCCTGGCAGTTGATTGTAGATCTTCCAAGAGAAAATGCATGGAAGACAGACAAAAAGCTAACTTTTCTAGGACCAAAAGTTTCCAGAAAGGAGCTAGGTCCTTACTCCTGAATAGACAGAAATAACCTGAATATCTAGAGTAGGGAGGGGGTTATATACTGACTGAGGACAGCCCATGGGCATAGCCAAGTATTTTTTTTCTGTCCTAATCCTGCGGAGGCGATATAACCCAATTGTCAAGATCAGGGATCCTCAAACTACGGCCCTCCAGTTGTTGCGAAACTACACATCCCATGAGGCATTGTAAAACTCTGACATTCACAGACATGACTAGGCATGATGGGAATTGTAGTTCCTGAACAACTGGAGGGCCATAGTTTGAAGACCCATGCTCAAGATTAAGGAGGCGCTGTGTCCGTCGATGAACGAAAGAGAAAGTAACCAGTTCACTTTGCATTACTTCCTTTGTGTGAAATCGCCGGTGTTCCTGCCAGTCCTCATGCTTTCTTAATAAAAACTGACCACATTAAGCAGGAGAGCACACTGTGGTCAGTACTCTATGCTGGGAACTCCGTCTGCTTTCCTCCATTGATCAAACGTGTCACGACACGTCTCCCCTGCACAGCCTTCCACTGGGAAGTTCAGTGCCCTGCTGCTTCTCCTCCCCCCAGCTCCAATGCAGCTAGGAACATATGGAACAGAGGAATGCAATACTTCTAAAAAAAAAAAAAAAAAAAAAAAAGGAAAAACTGATTATTTTTTTATATCATCTATACACAAATGTTTTGCCTTTCATCTCTATTTCAAATTGAATGGGTGGTTTTACAAGGTGATCATTTCCATCCACTTTAAATCTTTAAAAACTGGGTTATATAGCTCCCATCAGGTGATTGGACATTGGCAAATCAAGCAAAGCTGCAAGTCTGCCTTGCAAAAACCCCTCCCACACCCAGCCTGCTTCAGTTATGTAGCAAGCAGTGTAGAGTTGATCACAGAAAGGGGGGTGGTGGTCATCTGTCCTGTGATGTACTCTAGGAAACCTATTTTACAGATAACTAGTTGCAGTCTCACAGGAGCCCATACAGGGTGGGTAACAATAATTGATGACCTACCCTGCACAAGAATCAGACTCTTGATGGTACTCAAGGCCAAATGCTGATACAGGGCAGACTGGAAGAAAATTGCAACACTTTTTAGGTACTTTCTAGGATGGAACTTTCTTTCCATGCACCAAGCAAAGTCTTCCAAGTGCGATGGTAGACCTTGCGGAAGGTCAATTTTCTAGCTTTAAAAAGTGTAGGGATGACAGTACATGGGCTTCAACAGCCATCCTGTTAAGCCAGTAACCAAGAAGGTGGAAAATCAATCCTTAGGTCAGGAACTCTGGATGATCTGGCAGTGCCCACAGAGAGTCAGGAGCTGTACTACATCTGTGTGCCATGGTCTCTTAGACCAGTAGATATAGGGTTTGTACTCAAAGACCAAGGGTTAAATGCAGGCTACTCAGGTGATTGGACACCAGGGTGACAGGCAAGAAAATTGCCTGTCACCCCGGTGGGGCAAGCGCATCATATTACCCTACCCACTCTACCAGACTCGAGATTTTTAACAAGCAATAATGTGTGACCCCAGGAGACAGAGGGGAGGGTTCTGTTATTCAAGATGAAGAATTTACAAGCAATTCAAAATTCCTTTTATCTTAATCAAAGAGTAGCAAATACACAGCACTTGCCTTCTGAAACCATAGGTTGTCCCCAAGCAGGGGTGGTCAAAAGCACACCAAACAGAACCACAAAAACACATAGGTTAAGAACCTGAAAAAAAACAATCAAATCACAGCTTGAAGCCATAAAAGCTTGCATGAGTCTAGGCCTGAACATCCACTTGGTAAAACCTGGAAAACTAGTGAACAGAGAACTAGGTGACAGCTTTGTACATCCAAGATGCAGATGCTTGATGCTGGAAGGTACAAGGGACCCAAACAGACTAGGTGAAATGAGCTCTGATAGGTAAAGGAGATATCCTTTCCTTAAGGGAGAAAGCCCTTAAAATAAGTTGTTTGATGCACCAGGCAATGGTGAAGTGAGAGGCAGGATGTCCCTTTCAAAATCCTAGAGAGAAAACAAAAAACACAGTTTGGCAAACAGAAGCCATAGCTGCCAGGTAGAGCCTAACACCACTAACGGGGTCTATGCAGGGAAGAATATCTGCTTGGAGAGTTTAGGAGCAGGTTAGTGGGAAGGACAATAGCCTCACTGAGGTGAAGGAGAGAGACCATCATGTGTAAAATAAAGACGGTCTTGGCCTAAGGACCACCTTGTCATTGTGCCTTAGGAGACGAGACTGCTTGAAAGGGCTGCAAGCTTGCAAACATGCTTACCAGACATAATGGCCACCAGAAAGGCAGCCTTACATGGGAATTCTTCCACAGGGATATTTCTAATCTGCTGAAAGGGGAAGGGGGGGGCTCTGGAGTACTGAGAGCACCGGGTTGAGATCACAAGGTAACACAGGGGGCAGAATTGGGGGATTTATAAGAGCAACTTGACACAAGGAGTGTGTTAACTAGGGACTGTGAAGCAAAAGGTTTCTGAAAAAGAATGGATAAGGTAAAAACCTGTCCCTGTAGGGTACCCTGGGCCAAACTGAAGACCAAATTGAATGAGGGCCAGAATGCAAAGAACTGAGAATTCTCTGGAACTTGCCCAACAAGTACAGTGGAGTCTCAGATCATGTTACAAAGTCATCTGAAAGTCAGTGGGGTATATTAGGCAGCATGTAAACATGTTGACCATGAAGTTGATGTGATGAAGGCAGAAAAACTAGGCACCCCAGTTTATTGTGTATGGAACTACGTATCCGCAGACCGGTCAGCGTGCCAATGCCGACTCATGTCCACAGCCAAAAGCGTCTACAATGGGCAAGCAAGCATCAGAACTTGACCACAGAAAAATGGAAAAGGGTGTCCTGGTCTGATCAATAATGTTCTCTTTTACATTATGTGGATGGCCAGGTGCATGTGCATCGCTTACCTGGGTAAGAGAGGGCACCGGGATGCACTATAGGTAGAAGACAAGCCGACAGAGGCAGTGTGATGCTTTGGGCAAGTTCTGCTGGGAAATATTGGTCTTGCCATTTACGTGAAAGCAACTTCGACACAAACAACCTACTTAAATATTGTTGGTGACCAAGTACATACCCTCTTGAAAGTGGTATTCCCTGATGCCATTGGCCTCTTTCAGCAGGATACTGTGCCCTGACACACTGAAAAAAATGGATTAAGGATGGTTTGGGGAACACAAGTTTGAGGTGTTAGCTTGGCTCCCAAACTCTCCAGATCTCGATGGCAAAATAAACGACAATTGAGCATCTGTGTTATGTGCTGGAAAAACAAGTCTAAATCATGGAGCCCCCCCCCCCCCCCCCTTGCAACTTACAGGACTTAAAGGATCTGAAGGTTTAAATTTTAAAAAGAATATAACAGATTATGTAAAAAGGAAATCAAGGAAGAAAGAATTCAAAACAAACGACAGATTGCAAAAGATAATAGGACAAACCCCAAAACATTCTTCAACTATATTAATAGTGAAAAGTAGGGTGCACTGAATGGAAATTTTGGTGGCAAAAACCGAAAATCAAGGATGCACTAGGCAAAAAATCTAAACAGATACTGAAAATTACACTTTTAAAAAAATATTTTTATTTTTTATATATAATTGTATTATATTCAACTTTTCAATTAATATCAACAGAGTAAATTAATATTGTTGGCACCTTTAGTGCAAGAAGGGTCAAGAAAAATGCAGTCTGCAGTCTCTTGTATCATGTCTGCAATCTCTTACTTAACCACTATAATACAGGGCACTTTCGCCCCCTTCCTTCCCAGCCCAATTTTCAGCTTTCATCACTCTAGCGCTTTCAGTGACAATTGCGCGGTCATGCTGCACTGTACCCAAATGAAATTGTTATCATTTTGTTCGCACAAATAGAGCTTTATTTTGGTGTTATTTATTCACGACTCAGTTTTTTATTTTTTGCGATATAAGCGCAAAAAAAGCGGAAATTTGGAAAAAAAGCAATATTTTCTTTTTTCTATTTTGAAAGAAATCCAATAAAATCACATTTTGTCATAAATTTAAGCCAAAATGTATTCTGCTACATGTTTTCGGTAAAAAAAAATTCCGTTAAGTGTATAATAATTGGTTTGTGTGATCACGGACATATGTACGCAAATGATCATGTACAGATGTGTGCAGGTGATCACGTACATATGTGTGCAGATAATCATTGGGACATGTGATTTTAGTGGGACATATGTGGGGGACATGTTTTTATTATTAGGGACATGTATGTTATGGGGACATGTGTGTTTTGGGGACATACGTGGGGACTGTGTTTATACTGTGTTGTGTGTTTACACTATACTGATGATCAGTGAGTAAAAAGCTGTAAAAAACAGCTCATACTCACTGATCAGCCGGCTGCAGCGTTCTGCTCTCCTCTCCTCAGTGATGACTTCTGTGTGAGGAGAGGAGGAGCCGATTGCCTAGCAACCGGCTGTTTGTTTACATCACATGACGGCCGTGATTGGACACGGCCGTCATGTGATCAGGAGGGCCAATCACAGAGCCCTCCTGCCGATCTGAGATGTGTCGTGTCCGGGTGACACGAGCACATCGGGATCGCGCCGCTGCGCGGGCACGCGCACGTGCGATCCCGCTACTTCTGAAGGACGTTCCTGAACGTCCTATCAGGAGTAGACGGCTCCCACCCGGCCGTATATATGCATTGGCCGGGTGGGAAGTGGTTAAACACACTGCTAATAGTATTAGCAAAATTTCCATTGTACACCTCTAGCAGACATGATACAAGAGATCAATGCAGCCTCACCAGTGCCCGTCACATGCAACTTCACCAGTGCCCATCACATGCAGCCTGCTTGTGCCCATCACATGCAGCCTGCTTGTGCCCATCACATGCAGCCTGCTTGTGCCCATCACATGCAGCCTGCTTGTGCCCATCACATGCAGCCTGCTTGTGCCCATCACATGCAGCCTGCTTGTGCCCATCACATGCAGCCTGCTTGTGCCCAGCAGACTCACTAGTGCCTGTGCCCAGCAGCCTCCCTAGAGCCTCTTGCCCAGCCGCACCAGTGCCCATCATATGCAGCCTGCCTGTGCACAGCAGCCTCGCCAGTGTCCGTCACATGCAGCCTCGCCAGTGCCCGTCACATGCAGCCTCGCCAGTGTCCAGCAAGTCCCATCAGTGCCTGTCATATGCAGCCTGCCAGTGCCCAGCAATCCCACCAGTGCCCAGTGACACACACAGAGATCACGGCGAGGGGAGGAGGAGAGAGGGAGTGGAGGACTGAGCGCGGCAGGATGACACTCCAATAGTGGGCGGCACCCAGGGTGGGAGAAGCCCTTTTCTGGTATCGGCTGTTTTTTTCATTCGGCCGAATGAAAAACAGTTTTCGGACGATATTTTCGGCAGCCGAAATTTCGGTGCAGCTCGAGTAAAAAGGTCAGGGCTGAGCATGTAGGCCCTTTACAAAATAATCCAGGGTGACTGGGAACGCAAATTTATTTAAAAAATTTTAAATTTATTTACACATTCATTAAATACATTCTTCAGTCCAGAATGGGGGTGGTAGTGACACAGCCCCAAATGATCCACAATCACTCAAAAGTGATACGGTCCAAAAATATTTAGACAGAATAAAGGTGGATAAAGCACCTGGACCAGATGGTATCCACCCACGGATCCTAAAAGTATTGAGCTCTGTCATTTCAAAGCCATTGCATCTAATTTTTAGGGACTCATTAAAGACAGGATAGTACCAAATAGTAGCACTGGATTGGCTTAGGGCCAGTGTGGTGCATATATTTAAAAAGGGAACAAAGTCTTTACCAAGTAACTATAGACAAGTTTAGCTTCTATAGTTGGAAAGATACTGGAGAGTTAAACCACTGCAAGCCGATATACATTGGCACAATGGCAGCGGTGGGCAAATGAGTGTACATCCCCTTTAATTGGTGGGGCTAGTGGGCGCACACCCACCACCTAGAGCATGACTGTGCCCGGGGGTCCCGCGGACTTGACGTCCGTCGGTGTCCCACAATCATGTCACAGAGAGGCAGAACGGGGATATGTAAACAAGGCATTTCCCTGTTCTGCCTAGTGACATGACAGGGATCTACTGCTCCCCGTCATCGGCAGCAGTGATCGCTGTTGTGTCTCTGGTAGCCCATCCCCCCACCGTTAGAATCACTTGCCAGGACACACTTAACCCCTTGATCACCCCCTTAGCGTTTAACCCCTTCCCTGCCAGTGTCATTTACACAGTATTCAGTGCATTTTTATAGCACGGATTGCTGTATAAATGACAATGGTCCCAAAATAGTGTATGGGCATCCGCACCAGTTTTGTTTAAATATACAGCTATAATATCCATTCATTCCTATAGAAAACCAAGCAAGCTAGCGCGACATCACTTTGTGCCATAAAACAAAACAAAATCTGCTAATAGTAAGGGAAAGAATCAGAATTTATTTAGATTGCAGCCGTATTCTCTTAAGTGCCACAGTATAAAAAAAAATAAAAAAAATTAAGATTGGTGTTGGTTGCTCTGGGCAACAGATACTTTTCTCACAAAGGCTTCGATGATCAGCTCTCAGTGGGATGCAATATGGCAGGTTGATAAGAACATACAATGAAAAGACAGACGTAGATACCTGTCACACCTATGAATTAATGTTAGAAAGAACAAACAGGCAGTGGCTGGGTGTGACAAGAAGTAGCAGTTTCCATGAGAGCTGTCATGCATGTCATTTCTCATACTGTCAAACACATTTTTTTAAACCCTACGAGGAATCTTTTTTTTTTTTTTAAACACGACAGGGAACATTTAAAGAAACTGTAAAGACTGAACCTGGATAATTTTAGGGCTTTACTTGAAATTCACAATTCTATTAGTTTAACATAAAGTAAAAAGTAGACAGCTCTGCATAAAAAAATTGCTGCAGGAAACTAAAGAAAACGAATGCAAATGACAGGAATGCACCCAGTTTTCAGAAAGCATTTTTTTTTTTTTTTTTAATATTCTCCAATGTGTGTCTACTTGCTTTCATAGATCACAAATGTAATTTTTACAACCCTTGTATGTACATGTGCTGTAGAATACTGACACTCAATCATTGTCAACAAAACAGGATGTGCTTAACCACTTGACCTTCGGAGGATTCATGACCAGGCCATTTTTTACGATACAGCACTACGGTTACTTTAACTGACAACTGCGCAGTCCTGCGACACTGTACCCAAATAAAATTTATGTCATTTTTTCACACAAAGGGAGCTCTCTTTGGTGGTATTTGCTCACCACTGCTTTTTTGCGCTATGAACAAAAAAAGCGAAAAAAAAATAAAAAGTTTTACTTTCTGCTATAAAACCCATCTAATAAAAAACATTAAAAACTCAAATTGCTTCATAGATGTAGGCCAATATGTATTCTGCTATATTTTTTTGGTTTAAAAAAAAAAAAAAAAAAAACAACAACTATGGGATATATTTAAGGAATTTTTATTTATTCATTTTTATACTAGTAATGGTGGCGACTGGCAACTTATAGCAGCACTGCGATATTGCGGTGGCCAATCGGAAACCAACTGACACTTTGGGGGAACCAGTGATCAGTGCTAAAAATATGCCTCGTCATTGTACTAATGACATTGGTTGGGAAAGGGTTAAACATCTAGGCGAGCACAGGGTCAACTACGAGTCTAAAAAATGGGTAGTGGCGCTGCTAAATAGTATGAGATTTAATACATTAGTCCATGAATAAGTCCTTGAAGTGGATACTCCATATATGTGGAGGGGGAGAGACGAAGAGGGGAGACCTGTATAAATTACTTTAGCAGTCCAAAACAACTTTGGCAGCCTTTGAGAGAGGAGCTGAAAGCAGACGCCAGATATGCAAACGAGAAAAGAAACACAGGCGCCTCTAGGTTGGAACTGTAAACATTTTAATTAGATACAGGTGCATTATCAACTTATGGAGGTTAAGGAAGAAAGGCACGAGTCCAGGCAACGGCGGTTCAACCCACCAGTGGCTTCATCTTGCCCGGCACCGCGTTCCAGCCCTCACCATTGGCCTGATTCAAGCCTCGGTTTCATCTATGTGGTCCCAGAGATCCTAATGAAGGAAAACATCATAATTAATTATCATTTTGGTGCATTTTACAAGAAAGAAATGCATACATATAGTAGAAATACATGACAAAATAACAAGGTTACATCAATAATTGATGTAACCTTGTTATTTTGTCATGTATTTCTACTATATGTATGCATTTCTTTCTTATACAATGCACCAAAATAATAATTATGATGTTTTCCTTCATTAGCTTTTTGCTTCGGCAACTTATAAAAGAAGTTACACCACAAAACGCCTAAGAAAGTTTTTGGAGTGAAACATGTAGAGAGTGGTGGTGTCTTATTATACCTATATATGAATTTGTTGTCTAAATGCTGTAAAATATGTTTTTTTTCTTGGTGTATGTTTTTAATCAATTTGCTTTTTAAAATAATAAAATTAATTTATATATATATTTCCATTATGAAATGTGGTAGACTTGTTCAACCTGATGCCGTTAAAAGTCCCTGAGGCTGGTTACCTTACAGCCTTGTCTGTCCCCCCCCCCCCCCCCCCTTCTTTGCTATAATACAAATTTGGGATGTTGTTATCTTTAGTTTGATCTTTTTCACCTTGGGTTTTTTCTGCACAGTGGATCATGACACGTCATACTCGTTTGCTGTGAGTGGCTGGGGTATTATGTGATTGCTACGATTGTAATTGTGTGATTGCTATGACCAATGTAAACAATGGTTTCCTTTCACAACTGCTTGCTTAGTGTTGTGAAGCTGTGATTGGCCCACAGCTATCAGGTGGTAACTGACACTGTGTACCATGCAGTTAGCTGTAGGTATTCACATCATGCCAACAGAAAGCAAGCAAGATAAATGGAAAGCCATTCATGACAATTAACTATTGCTTATAACAGTGATCATCATAGTTAAAAACAATAAGTGTTAAAAAAAATTCTTGATCACCCTCACCCCCTCCCCAAAGTACACTAAACTACTTTGATGAAAGTATGTAACAAATAAATAAACCACCAGTCAGTATTCCTGATCACAGCCACATGAGTTATATGACGACACTATGGCACTGGTGACCGTATGTTAAAAAAAAGTGTGGAAAAACACACATTTTATTTAATTTCAAAATTTTCCAAAAAATTGCAACAAATAATTACAACTTCAAAAAACTCACCATGTCCCTTGCTAAATACCCTAGACTGTCTACTTTCCAAAAAGGAGTAATTTGGGGGTATTTGTAGTGTTCTGGTAATTTAGGGGCCTCAAGAAATGAGATAGGCCATCAGTACATCCATGCCGATCAATTTTCATATATATACACCATAGTTTGTAGACTAACTTTCATACAGACTAAATAATATACACTGATTTGGGTAATTTTTACCAAGAAAATGTAATAAAATCCGGTTTGGCCTAAATGTACAAAGATTTGTTTGCTATATTTTTTTTTTATTATTATTAACAATCATTACAGACAGGTAATGTACAACAAACATTTTACATATCCACATCACGGTGTAGAATAATCCCATGTCATAAACTTGTTAGCATTAAACTTACTACTCCAAACTCCGTATCTTTCCATCTTATTTTACCTGCTCTTCATTTATACATTAAATGTGTGTTTGCTAAATTTTAAAACAAAGAAAAATCAGCTTTTTCCAAAATTTTCTGTATTTATTTATAGAGCACAAAAAAAACCAATAGTGATTAAATACCACCAAAAGAAACAACTATTTGTGTGAAAACAATTTTTAAAATGTCATCCGAGTAGTGTTGCATGACTGTGCAATTGAAATGTTAAAGTTACACAGTGCTGAACAGCAAAAACAAATGCTCTGGTCTTGAAGGGAGAAAAACCTGGAGGTCAAGTTATTTGGCAGGAAAGAAGAGTTTAGACATACACTTCAAGAGAACATTTGTAATAATTTATAACACCAGTTATGAATTTGAGTACCCACATTTGGAGCTAAACAAGCAGTAACGAAGCACAAAAAAGAAAGAAAACAAATATACCTGGAGGAGGGAGATCCAGCTTTCCTCTTTTCAGCTCCCCCATTGAAATCTGAAGTTGTTCAATAACATAGTCATCCTCATAACCAAAATTCTTGGCTAGGTTCTCCTGCAGGAACTCAATTAGATCTTCCATAGTCAACTTCATTAGATATTCTAAACACAAATGCAATGTGATTAACATGGTATATTCTTGTAATATCAAGAATGCAGGTAAAGAGCAGAAGAGAAAATTACTACATCACATAACAAGCTCCAATAGCTACAAAAGCTTCATTATGTATTTTGGATTATTACCATTTAATTATTTATGAATAATTAAACCAGAAATAACAATAAGGTGAAAAACACCATGCTAAATTATAAAACTTCATTAAATACGTATGACTCTGTGGAAAGCATATAAATGCTAGTGTCTATAGAGAATACATTGTGAATGCATCCAAGTGGTGGATGGTGAAAGCTGTTTAGTAAAATACTTTGTCACGCAGCAGATCCGAAATGAAAGTCATAATAAACCCACAATGACAAGGAGTGCTTACAGACCCATTAATATATCATATAAATAAAGGCTGTGTAAAACATGAGCACAGCAGTTTAATCTTAGTACTGCACAAATATGGGATAATAAAATTAAATACATGTAATATCAGACAAAAATGCATCCATATTGCCCTTATTAATGTAAGCACTTTGGAGTTTGAGGGCTTTATCTCCTGCCTGACCTCAGCAGTTTTCATTTGTGTTCAGTGAACAGAAAGGAAGAAAAGTATATCCCTGTAGTCTGTGTTGGCACCAAGTTGGAATCCATTAGGTCATTGTGTTTACTGCAATGTTGTAATCGAGTTCCAGCAAGGTATATGAGGCTGTAGCCATTGTACTACAGGGAGAACTTGAGCAGGAGCTTGTGCTACAACTCCAGCGTTGGTGGGCTTTACAACTAAATTAGTCACTGTTTATAAAGCCTCGCCACACTTCTAATATCAACTAGCAAAATGTAAACTATGCAAGGCAGTGCAAAGATTAACATCTTCATAAATCTAAAAAATTGCATAGAGTTTCAAGTGACTAGTGTTACTATAGCTACGCGTGTGTATACAGTATATGTCTTGCTGTTTCAGACAAGAAATGGGGAGGGGGAAAAAGGTGTCAGGATAGAAAAATAAACATTTTCTGCAGCAATACAAGCACATTACAATACAAGTAATGCGATGGTTTTGTTGTTTCAAAGATCACTGCAGCAGGCTGGGAGCTGCTGTTCGTACCTATTAAATAGCACATGCATCTAAGCCTCTCTCTGTGCATGCTGGTGGAGCATGCACAACATGGCGGTGGTATGGTACAAGTGGGTGAGTGACAAAATCCAGATAGGCGTACCTAGTATGTCTTTGGCCCAGAAGTGGTTGTAAAGGCAGAAGGTTTTTATATCTTAAGGTATTAAGATAAAATGCCACCTGTGTGCAGCTCCCCCCTCAGCCCCTCTAATACTTACCTGAGCCCCATCTCTATCTAGCAATGTCCACAAGTTCCTCGGCCGTCCGGGGCACTCCCTCATGACTGACAAGACACAGCAGTGGGAACCATTGGCTCCCACTGCTGTCAAAGTCAGTTATCTAATCAGAAGAGAGAGGGGGCAGGGACAAACCACGTCAGTGTCTGAATGAACACACAGAACTGCAGCTCGGCTCGAGTGCCCCCACAGGAAGCACTTGACAGGAGGAAGGGGCCAGGGGCAGCTAAGAGGGACCTGAGAAGAGGATGATCCTAGCTGCTCTGTGGAAACCCACTGCACACAGCAGCCAAGTATGATCTGTTTATTTTTTATTTTTATTTTTTTAAATCGATATTGCAATCACTTTAAAGTAAACCTGCCACAAACGTGGACAAATCAAATGGTACGTTTGCTTAAACAAATGCATAAGTAAAAATTAGCCCCCATTAAAGTGAAGGCCAGATGTGAAAAAAGGTTACTAGAGCTAGAGCTATGGGCTGCCTAAATTGTATAGAAAATCATAACTTTACCTGTAAAAGGTAACCCTGGTTTTAGCCCCTCCTCAGGCTCTCTACTCTTATCACAGCCTGTATTTTAAAGTGCATCTTCACTGTATCTGAGCACCACAAAGAAAAAAACACTATTTAATTAATTTCTGTTATTCAAAGCAAAATCCTCCATCCATGTCTTTATTGTCATGCTTTATTTTGGCAGGAAATCTTTGAAACACACCGCCTAGGATTTCTGGCTGTGGCTACATGTAGCATTCACTTCCAGCCCTTAGCTTAAGTATGCATACAGGAGAGTGTGCTTAGTGGAGAAAACCTCCTCCTCTCCTCTAAAGACTATTGGGATGAAATCATTTGCCTAGGCAGGAACCCAGGAAGTTACTGAACATATAAGAAAAAAAGTTTTCAACGAGTAAATATAATATACTTTCCTATCTATTTATTAATGATAGCTGCAGACAGATTAAACATCATCAATGCGGAGTGGGAGAGTGAAGTTCCATTAAGTATTGCATGTGACAATGTTACAGGATCTACTGTTCATTTTGACATTTAACATATATGCCTGAACATTTTTTAATCATATGCTTAGTCTGAAATGTCAGCATCCTAACAGGCTTAGAAAAGTATAATAGTGTAAACCCCAGTGCTACCTGTAAATAAAAGTGGATTGTAAAGTCTTTTTTTTTCCAATAAAAATAACACACATTATACTTACCCGCCCTGTGCAGTGGATTTGCACAGAGCAGCCCCGAGCCTCCTCTTCTCGTGTCCCTCTTCAGAGCTCCAGGCCCCTCCCTCCTGTTGAATGCACCCACAGCAAGCAGCTGTGGGCATGCATGGGGGCACCAGAGCCGAGTCACAGCTCCCTGTGTACATTAAGACATGGAGCTGCAGCCCGGCCCCACCCCTCTCTCCTGATTGGATGGCTGACTTTGCATGACAGCAGAGGGAGCCAATCGCGCCGCTGCTGTGTCTCAGCCAATCAGGAGGGAGAGTCTTGGATGGCTGAGAGACTTGTGGTGGACATTGCTGGACAGAGGTGGGTCTCAGGTAAGTATTAGGAGGTTTTCTGCACACAGATAACTTTATCCTATTGAATAGAATGCATTAACCACTTAAGGCCCGGACCAATTTGCAGCCAAAGGACCAGGCCCCTTTTTGCGATTCAGCACTGCGTCGCTTTAACTGACAATTGCGCGGTTGTGCGACGTGGCTCCCAAACAAAATTGGCTTTTTTTCCCCCACAAATAGAGATCTCTTTTGGTGGTATTTGATCACCTCTTCGGTTTTTATTTTTTGCGCAACAAACAAAAATAGAGCGACAATTTTGAAAAAAATTCAATATTTTTTACTTTTGGCTATAATAAATATCCCCAAAAAATATATAAAAAAAATGTTTTCCTCCGTTTAGGCAGATACGTATTCTTCTACATATTTTTGGAAAAAATAAATAAAAATAAAATATCGCAATTAGCGATTGATTGGTTTGCGCAAAAGTTATAGCGTTTACAAAATAGGGGATAGTTTTATAGCATTTTTATTAATATTTTTTTTTTACTAGTAACGGCGGCGATTTTTATAATGACTGTGACATCATGGCGGACACATCAGACATTTTTTACACATTTTTGGAACCATTTGTATTTATACAGCAATCAGTGCTATTTAAATGCACTGATTCCTGTGTAAATGACACTGGCAGTGAAGGAGTTAACCACTAGGGGACCATGTAGAGGTTATGTGTGACGTTATGTATTTTTTTTTATTGTAAGGGGTGTGGCCTGGCATGTGACGTCACTGATCATCTTTCCCTATAAAAGGGAAGAGACTATTGGTCGACAGCCACACTAGGAAGCACGGGGAGAGGTTTGTTTACACAGACCTCTCCTCGTTCTTCAGCTCCGTGACCTGCTCGCGGGACACCAGCAGCGATCGGGTCCGGTGGTCCCACGGCCACGGAGCTCAGGACCCGCCGGCGCGCTCCCGACCCACGGCTGGGCACTTAAAGAGTCACGTACAGGTACGTGATTGTGCCCAGCCGTGCCATTCTGCCGACGTATATTGGCGTGAGGCGGTCCTTAAGTGGTTACAATAAAAAACCTTCTGCCTTTATAGCGCCTTTAAAATCATGCTAGAAGATCATAGATATCCTAACGAGTTGCTGCTAAACACCAATTTGTGTTCCCACAAATACAATTAATAATAGTGAAAGTTTTGCACTGCTAAACATTAAAACAAGTGAAAAAAAAATAATTGAACACTATGTGCTCCCTCCAGGATCCCAGAACTCTCATCTCTTCTTTTACTGAGAGTAATGCATAATGCATAATGAATAAAGAGGAGCTCCAGTCCCCTCCCCCAAAAAAAAATTTGAAAGTCAGCAGCTACAGTATTTGTTTTACTTTACCATTATTATAAGGATGCTTACCTGTCCAGGGATCTTCAATCGGCTTTGTGTGCAGGTGCCAGGCATCTTAGGTAAGGGAAATCTGTGGTTATCTGGCCCTGAAGTGGGAACCTATCAAAACCAGGTACCCACTCCCCCCTTCCCTCCAAAAAGTGCCAAACTCCTGGAGGCATTAACAAGTGTACCAGGTGGGACACCAGTGGAAAGGAGGCCAAGGAGCTGGAAGTTCAGAGTATTTGTCTAATATATGCTTAATTTCTCCAGATTGGAGGTGAGAGTTCTGGGAGCCTGGAGGGAGCACATGTTGTTGAATACACAAGCACTACTGTATTTCACAGTGGTGTGTGTATATATATATATATCTCACGCAAAATTAAAAGCAATTTATACCTGAAGACATTTGAGGAATTGTGCATAGAATTTATGGACCGATTAGCTAGGATGTATTTAATCTTGAACGTGCTTTTGATCTATAAGGGCTTGCACTAATTGATAGTTTATATGTTATCGGTCCATTTCCCCATAGGGGCACTTAAGACGGAACATATTTTATTATTTCTTTTTTCACGTTTTAATTACCAGCAGCACAACTCTTTCACGGTTGTTATTTGTAACAGCCTTACTTTACACAGAAGAGGGTGAGGCATATAACACAACCGGCTCTGTAAGCTCTTTTCTTTCTGCCCCATACACTGGAGGTACATGGGTAATCTCTAAACATCCAGAAACAAGAGGAATACTATATACTGGATTTCTTCCCCAGTCTGGCAGATCTGTATAACTGAAGCACAATGGCAATACTAAACATTTCAAACTCAACCTGCTCTACTCTACTCTGGAGACTTCTAATTTCACTGAGAAAAAAAAAAAACAGAAAAAGGCCTTCATTTTATTTATTTATTGTCCATTCTTTTAATATGGTACATAATTTAAAAGTGATTTAAAAGGGAGATTGAATAGGTTCATGCATAGGGCAGTGGCTGCAGAGTTCTTTCCTATGAATATGCTAGATATTTATAAAGAATCTGAATAATGCAGGTGGTTTTTAGCCGTGATTTAATCCACAGAGAACAACTGAACTGTTCAAAGTGAATAGAAAAGACCTAATTTTAGAAAAAAGAAAAAAACTTGAATTTGATCAAATTGGCTTAGTCATACAGTGCTATACTTTTATATAGATGTGGTTTACAAGTCGTCCATGTTAGGCCCTCTCACAAACGTGCTGTGATACAGTTTATACATGCCATCCAATTCACAAACATTAGTACAACCTAAAAACAAATTCACAGATTAAAGTGTAAGAAAGGATTAGCTCATACTAGTCTTAAAAATGTTTCCTCCCCAACCACCTACCTAGCTTGCATAAAAAAAAAGCATCTGTATACTTACCCATTTTTAATCCTCCCTGGTCACTAGATCTTGGAGCCCCAATCTGGAGAGTGCTTGACAATAGCTGGGAATTCCTAGAGTCAAGGCATTTTCCACAGACTTATAGTCCATTGTTGAAACTCCCTTCTCTCCCCTGCAGCAGCTGCTTACTGACACAGGTGAGTGAGAGCTGCAGGTTCGCATGACCCGACTGGATTAAAAAGAAGTACACACATCTTTTTTTTTTTTATACAGGTTAAGCAGGATAGGAAGGAGGAGGGAGGGGGGGAAATTTTTTAAGAATAGATCATGTTAGGCTTTTCTTCTACTTTAGGTTGAATGTACTGTACTTATCGGCGTATAACACGCACATCTTTCCTCTTAAAAGCAGGGGAAAATCATGTCTGCGTGTTATACGCTGATCCCCTGCCGATTGTCAGCTTCTCTGCCGTTCAGCAGCTTTCGGCTATTTTCGGCTGCACTCGACCATTCTCTGGCGCTCTCGGCAGCTTTAGGAAAGCCTAAAACCGCCGAGTGCGGCCAAAAGCCGCCAAGAACGGCGGAGAGCTACCGAGCGCCATCGAGATACACAGTACATCCACTCTGTATCTCAGTGGCGCCATTTTTAAACGGCAAGCCAGCAAAGACACTGACAAGGGTGCAAATGACTGACAAGGCTGCAATGGAAGGCTGCAAATGACTGACAGGGCTGCAATGGAATGACAGGGCTGCAATGGAATGATAAATAAATGTAAGTTTTATTTCCTTAAACTTCCTTCCTAAAAGTTTTTTTCTTTAAAATTCCCTCCTAAACTTGGGGTGCCTGTTATACACCAGCGTTTTATATGCTGATAAATACGGTAATTGCAAAAGAGTACAGGGTATTGTTGGAAGCTAGCATTTGTGGCAACAAAAACATGATTAGATGAACATTTTTCTCCTGAACTGGAAAACAGTGTATTGCCATAGGATAGTTGTACCACTCTATCAGCCCCCTTGTAATAGTGGCAAAACAAAAATATATTTTATATATATATATAAAAAAGGTAAGACATGATGATGATGATGATAATAAAAAAACCCTCCCCACATACATATATAACCATCCAGAATGCACATGCAAACATAAAACCTAAATTTCACATTACACATCTCTGCGCACGCTAGGAGATAGAACAACAACTTTAGGACGGCTATTTAGTATGCCTCTGAACTGATAGGCTATAACAGTTTTTAATGTATTCATGGCCCTGTTGTACATTATGGACATCCAAGGCTAGATTGTAAATTACCTTGATTGTACTGGAAAATGACAAATAGCTTAACATTTTAAACATACGCTCTTATTTATTGAGCTCACAGCTCTGTTTGTGTCAAAACCCATACATATTTGGGGTTCCGGTAGTCAGGATAACCAGGAGTAAATAAGTTATAGAAAATATTTGTAGTAGTATTATTAAATCACACAAAATGTTATGCATTAAACAAACTAAAAATGCATTTTTCTTTGCTTATTATAAAATATATATATATATATATATATATATATATATATATATATATATATATACATATACATATATACACATATACATATACACACACACAGTACAGACCAAAAGTTTGGACACACCTTCTCATTCATTCAAAGAGT
Organism: Lithobates pipiens; assembly: GCF_037356315.1. Classification (NCBI taxonomy): domain Eukaryota; kingdom Metazoa; phylum Chordata; class Amphibia; order Anura; family Ranidae; genus Lithobates; species Lithobates pipiens. The sequence continues at coordinate 155,875,943 of NW_027507903.1, forward strand.
TTTCTTTATTTTTAGGACTATGAAAATTGTAGATTCACACTGAAGGCATCAAAACTATGAATTAACACATGTGGAATTATATACTGAACAAAAAAGTGTGAAACACCTGAAAATATGTCTTATATTCTCGGTTCTTCAAAGTAGCCACCTTTTGCTTTGATTACTTCTCCGCACACTCTTGGCATTCTGTTGATGAGCTTCAAGAGGTAGGCGCCTGAAATGGTTTTCACTTCATAGGTGTGCCCTGTCAGGTATAATAAGTGGGATTTCAAGCCTTATAAAGGGGGTTGGGACCATCAGTTGTGTTGTGCAGGAGGTGGATACAGTACACAGCTGATAGTCCTACTGAATAGACTGTTAGAATTTGTATTATGGCAAGAAAAAAGCAGCTAAGTAAAGAAAAACAAGTGGCCATCATTACTTTAAGAAATGAAGGTCAGTCAGTCCGAACAATTGGGAAAACTTTGAAAGTGTCCAAGTGCAGTGGCAAAAACCATCAAGCACTACAAAGAAACTGGCTCACATGGGACCGCCCCAGGAAAGGAAGACCAAGAGTCACCTCTGCTGCGGGCGATAAGTTCATCCGAGTCACCAGCCTCAGAAATCGCAGGTTAACAGCAGCTCAGATTAGAGAACAGGTCAATGCCACACAGAGTTCTAGCAGCAGACACATCTCTAGAACAACTGTTAAGAGGAGACTGTGTGAATCAGGCCTTCATGGTAAAATAGCTGCTAGGAAACCACCGCTGAGGACAGGCAACAAGCAGAAGAGACTTGTTTGGGCTAAAGAACACAAGGAATGGACATTAGACCAGTGGAAATCTGTGCTTTGGTCTGATGAGTCCAAGTTTGAGATCTTTGGTTCCAACCGTGTCTTTGTGCGACGCAGAAGAGGTGAACGGATGGACTCTGCATGCCTGATTCCTACCGTGAAGCATGGAGAAGGAGGTGTGATGGTGTGGGGGTGCTTTGCTGGTGACACTGTTGGGGATTTATTTAAAATTGAAGGCATACTGAAGCATGGTTACCACAGCATCTTGCAGCGGCATGCTATTCCATCCGGTTTGTGTTTAGTTGGACCATCATTTATTTTTCAACAGAACAACGACCCCAAACACACCTCCAGGCTGTGTAAGGGCTATTTAACCAAGAAGCAGAGTGATGGGGTGCTGCGCCAGATGACCTGGCCTCCACAGTCACCGGACCTGAACCCAATCGAGATGGTTTGGGGTGAGCTGGACCGCAGAGTGTAGGTAAAAGGGCCAACAGGTGCTAAGAATCTCTGGGAACTCCTTCAAGACTGTTGGAAAGCCATTTCAGGCGACTACCTCTAGAAGATCATCAACAGAATGCCAAGAGTATGCGGAGCAGTAATCAAAGCAAAAAGGTGGCTACTTTGAAGAACCTAAAATATAAGACATATTTTCAGTTGTTTTACACTTTTTTGTTCAGTATATAATTCCACGTGGGGTTGTGCCACTAAACACTGGAGGATAGCAGGTGTCCCTACCGATATTCAGAAAGTGGGAGCAGGCGTCAGGCACCAATTCAGTAGCGTGGACATATGTGGGTTAAGATGCCTCTGAAAAGGGACCCAGCGCTTCAGATGTGGAATGTGATGGGCTAAGTCAGTGCTGCTCCAGCCACGCCCACTGACATGTTTCACTCTGCCTACCAACTGGGGAGCGGGGCAAGACATTTCAGGGTATGTGGCTGGAGCAACGCTGGCTGAAGCCATACACAGCCATATCCACATCATAAGCACTGGGTCGGTTTTTAATGGCATCTTAACCCACATATCTCCTATTTGGAGCTGGTTTCTAGATTTTGGGAAGATTTTTAAATCTTGATGCGTTAGGCTTCATGAACATATGATGTTTGGCCAGCTCTCCTAGATGTCTTTCTCCCTGGCAGCAGCATTTTGGCAAAAATAAATGATTGAAGCTTATAAACAGGGGTAATGCATTTAGGTGCTTCAAGCCCTTGGGCGTCAATTCATTTCATAATAATTTATTCTGGCCAATGAAATTAACGCAATTAGCACTAAATGTGAGTTTATACCCATCAAACCTTTTTTGTCTGCCACAATGCTGCTGCTCCTGGATGAGCTGGTAGTGTTTTTTTCCTGACACTGAAAGCCTATGCATGCGTGGACTTATAGGCTAACATGCCAAGGCGTTAAGAGGCAGAAAATGTAAAAAAAAAAAAAAAAAAAAAAAACACCAGACAGCCTTAACAGCAGAGTTCTAAATGTCCAGCGTGCATGAGGCGTTAAAAGATAGACGTTTTTTTTTTTACCTTAAGGCTGGGTTCACACTATGTACGGCCACGGCTGGCAGTAGGGAGCCCCGTTGATTCCCTGTTCACCGTTTCAAGGGCTAATCAGGTCCGATTTTTTTCTCCCTGAATTTGGCCCTTAAACAGAGCCAAAGACACACAGGAGCCTTATGCTGTGCGCTCCATGGCCGTCTCAGTACAAAAACGTATCTTTATTGTGTAAATTATCAGTCTCATTTACACTTACATCATACGGACCCGACAGCGAGGAGGGTTCACACACAATCCGGTGGCTGCAGCCACGGAGATTGTGTGTAAAACTGACAGGCAGACCCCTGCCTGTCAGTTGGATGCATTCGGGTGGCTTGTCTGCCCATTCTCAGGCCTGGGATCGACATGGCAGGTGCCAGCAGGTGGAGAAGGAGAAGAGCGGAGACACGTCTGTTCTCCTCCCCTTCTTGCTGTGACCTGGAAAGCGAATTCTATGACGTTACTTCCGTGTCAGGCTTTTAGTGTCCCCAGCTAGCATAGCCAGGAGGGGATGTATTGCAATGCTGGTCACCCAGGTCAGCAGTGTCACCAGTGGAAGATTTCTGCCCTATTACTGTGCTGGAGAGAACCCAAAAATGTGTTTTTTCTTTTACTTTCACATAGACGTAGAGAGGGTGAATCTCCCTATCAGGGACAGGGAGCAATAAAAGACCTGACTGGTCTATTAATTCCTCTCCTCTCTATCCAAAACTTGGTTTTGCCTTTAGTTATACTTTAACCCACCATGTAATGGAGCTGAACAAAGGCAGACATATTGAAATCCAGCCTGTGTGACAACCATGATTGTCCCAATAGATACAGTGGGTAAAATGTATAGACAAAAGTACAGAAAGTGTGTTTTTCAAAGATCTATCAAGGTGAAAATAAAAGAAAGTCTGAGATACGTTTTAGCTGTTTTCTCCAACCAAGCTCCAAATCTCTGGGCATAAACGCAATAAAACAGATTTTTTTTTTTTTTGGATCAGCAAATGCAGCAACCAACATCTTTCATTTCAAACAACGAAAAATAATAAGAATCATTTTTAAATAATTTTCATCCCCGCTGAAATCCAAAACCCTGACCAGGGTATTTACAAGGGCAAAACAATTGCATTGATTATCACTGCTCAGCTGTAAAAGGAAATCCCTGTGCAAAGCAGTTTTAACTGCTGTGAGAACTGTGGGAGGGTGACCCCTGAAGCTTCCTGTTTACATGCCAGCAGCAATATTATACTAGTTACAGTACCTATTATGCAGATTTCATTTATCACATGTGTACCTGTCTAAGGATAAGTCCAAATCATCAAATTAAAAACAAAATCTTGGTAAAATCCTGTTAATATGACCCCACTAAAGGACTGAAGGCTGGTACCCGGGAAAGGATTGTATAGTTCATTTTATTTTTTAAACAGGTAATTAGGCAGGGATCCTCTCCTAACTCGGAGTGTTCTCTGCAGTTATATGCAAATAACACTTTGTAAGACACTGTAGACTCAGTTGTGTGTTTTGCATTTCATGAATTAAAAGTAAAACGCAGATGCAGTGTGATGTAATCAATGCAACGTCCGTCAGACAGCAGTGTTCGCTGCCTGTTATATACTAGGCTCTATTGAAAGTGGAGAAGTTTGTAAATAATTAAATATAATGAGAAGAAAAAAAAAAAACATTAATCCCGGTAAAAGACAAAAAAAACAAACACACATAGGAATAAGATCTTTATGGAAACCTATTTTTTTTAAATGCTGAACATGTAGCATTACATTCACACACTGCAGAGTACGGGTCAAAGGATATTATTGTAATCACATTTTAAATGGGAAATTGTGCATAAAATAGTCTGGTTTATTCTGATGAAATTATCTTCAATAATTTGCATTTCAGTTTCTCTGATGAAGAGACAATGGTGCAGTACTGTGCTGCATTTTATTGAGGAAAATTGCTCAAGGCATTTTACACACATGTACCTGTCATAATCAATGTTCCTCTTTTCCCTTATTAGCGCTTAAGCAATGCCCATAAGACCTTGCTTTTTACGGGAAGATAAAATGGACTGCACCCTCCGGGAGACATAAATAAACACATCTTAAAGCTTCAATTTTGTGTCATGTATTCTCCCTTTTTAGAGCACCAGACGTATACACATATTTCAGTAGTGAGAGCAAAGCAATGTTTGTTTCTCACACATATCGCACAACCCGCTCTCTCTGTCTTGTTATAAATAGTAATATTTAACACTACAGCAGTGCAGAGATCACACTTATAGAAAATGATTTCCTGAATGGCCAACAGCTATTTAAATCTCCCAACACATTAAAGTGGAAAAATTGTACTGACATTACATCATAGAAACCTTTACAAATACGTTTGCTTAACACCACAACATTTTTATTATCTTAAACCACTGATCCCTAAACTATGGATTGAAACCCAGTCGGTCCCAGAATAGTTTAGTATGGGATGCCGCAGATTTATCAGCTGCTGGCCGCCCTTTTCTACTGAGAGTTTGACCACTTAAAAGCGGGACTGTACTGGGGAAAAAAAATATTAAAAGCCAGCCGCTATAAATACTACAGCTGCTGACTTTTAATAAATGGACACTCACCTGTCCCGGGGTCCAGCGATTCCGGCAGCCGAGGCCGATCGATCGCTCAGCTCTCGGCTGCTGCCGCCACCATTCTAGGTGAGGGAATCAGGAAGTGAAGCGAATCGGCTTCACTTTCCGGTTCCCTACTGCGCATGCGCGAGTCGCGCAGCGCAATAGAAATTGTCCGAGCTGTCTCTGGGACCCATGTGTGTCCCAGCAGACAGCGCGGCAGGACAGGAAGAGGCATAGACTCCCACGGGAGTCTATGCCTGGAAGTGGGTGTAAATACCTGTCTTTGACAGGTATCTCCACCCCCCTCCCCCCTGAAAGGTGTCAATTGTGACACCGGAGGGGGGGAGGGTTCCGATCAGCAGAAGTTCCACTTAAGGGTGGAACCCCGCTTTAACATTTCTTAAGTCACCAGCTCAGCCACCCAATATGTACAAATCTCCACCTACTGCTGTGATGTTGCAAATTGTGTAGCGACAGTGACAGTGGCAAGAAGGCTCAGTGAGATGTAGAACCGCGTGTGGCTTGTATTAAAGCCGGTAGGTGGAAGGAGGTGTTAGGGGATATGTAGAAGAACTCATCTTCAAGTGCCCCTATAGCAGCAGCTATGGGGGAATTCATGTGGGTGTGCTCCCAAGCCAGGCTGTGTGCATCCAATGACACACACAGTATGGCTTGGCTCCACCCCCATGATCCCTCCTCACGGGATTTGATTGACAGCAGGAGGAGTCAATGGCTCCCACTGCTGCCTGTTTCCTGAGAGAAGAGGAAGAGAGAAGAGCGCCACTGCAGACTTATGACTGTGCATCATCATATTCTATAATACAGTGTGTTAACCATTATGGTCTTGGCTGATGGGGAGCTTCAGCACATTTCTCTAGCTAGATAACCCACTTCTTCAGGAGAAATAGAGAGGTAAATATCTGCAACATAAATTGCAATTTAAGGATATACAGTATCTCACAAAAGTGTGTACACCATTCACATTTTTGTAAATATTTTAACATATCTTTTCATGTGACAACACTGAAGAAATGACACTTCGCTACAATGTAAAGTAATGAGTGTACAGCTTGTATAACAGTGTACATTTTTTTTCTCCTCAAAACACACAGGCATGGTCTAAACCGCTGGCAAACAAACTGAGTACACCCTTAAGAGAAAATGTCCAAATTGGGTCAAAAATGTAAATATTTTGTGTTGGCACCATTTTCCAGCACTGCCTTAACCTTCTTGGGCATGGAGTTCACCAGAGCTTCAGTGTTTGCCACTGGAGTCCTCATCCACTCCTCCATGACGACATCACGGAGCTGGTGGATGTTAGAGACCTTGCACTCCTCCACCCTTCGTTTGAGGTTGCTCCACAGATGCTCAATAGGGTTTAGGTCTGTAGACATGCTTGGCCAGTCCATTGCCTTTAACCTTCTTTAGCAAGGCATTGGTCGTCTTGGAGGTGTGTTTGGGGTCATTATGTTAGAGAAAATTGAGTACTGTCCGAGATGCTTTTTTTATTTGCACTAACATACAATTTTTCAGGACAAGCTTTAGGAGTATGTCCCCTTCTTCAAGATCCAAGCAGTACCGATTTACAAATTTTTAAGCAGAATGTTAAAAAAAAAAAAAAAAAACACATATCTGAGCTGAGGGAAAGGAGAAGATGTTGCTGTTGACCTGTGTTTACTGTGTTTTTTTTTGTTGTTGTATTTTTGTGAGATACTGTAGATTGTGATCTCATGTTGTATTTATACATTTTTGAATCTATTACCATTTTATACAACTTGGAATAACAATAATGTTACAACAGTCTCATAACATTCTGAACAAAGAAGGGCATTGAGGATGTGAAGAGGCAGAGAGGAACAACTGGGGAGCAGGAAAAGACTTCAGCAAGGCCAATATTGATGCTTACATGGTATACATACATACATACACACACACACACACACACACACACAGACCCCCTAATTATTGTTCCGTACGAGAGTCAACTTCCAGAGTTTATGATGTACAGTATATGTGGCACAAAGTTGTCTCCTTAGTTTTCATCCTTCGGTATTATAGTACCCCAAAGGGTTCATTCATAGAAAAACCTATAAAGCATCAAGTAATCGCTATTTATCTTCATTACCTTGCACTCATCTACAATTGACTCATACATAAAAACTAGATGGGTCAGAATCAGAATTGAGCATGCATCTACCTGTAACCAATGTCCGTACTTCACCGTCAAAACTGCCCACAATCAGAAATAAAGTAATATAAATACTTAAAAAGTCAAACTCGTTATATATTTCTTTGCCACCACCCACCCCCCTCATTTCCCCCCTCTCCATCCAGCTTTTGGTGCCATCCACCAAGCCTATCCAAATGCCCTCTTTTGGTAAAGATTTTATGAGACGATGGTTATATCACTATTGCTGTTCCAAGTCAGGTATAAAATGTAAATACACACATACATACATATACATATACACACACACACACACACACACACAAGATAGCAAGCTATATTCTTAACTTGTATTTTATATTGGAGATATCTACCTCTGTATTTGTCCTGAAGAAGCAGGTCATCTAGCCTGAGAAAAATGTCAAGCTATGCCCATCAATCAGAACCTTAGGGGGTTAGCACACTGTATTATGGAATGATGATGATGTAGAGCCATAAGTCTTAAAATAAAATTGGGGGTGTTTTTATAAGTAAATGTGTTTCTAACAGGTGCTATTGACATGAAATTCTCACCACGTCAGGAACAACCCATGCAATCCATACATACAAAGAAACTAAAACAAATAAAAGTTCAGAAATTAAGTTAAGTTATGAGTAAAAAAAAAAAAAAAAAAAATGGAATGACACACGGAAAAAGTATTAAACACGCTAACTGAAATTTAACCACTTAAGGACTGAGCCTCTTTTTTACACTTGTTTACAAGTTAAAATAATTTTTGTTGGGCTAGAAAATTACTTGGGACCCCCAAGCATATATATATATTTTTTTTTTTCTAACAAGACTTTGTCACACCGTATCTTACAAGCACTTTTTTTGGAAAAAAAAACTTTTTTTTTATTAAAAAAATAAATAAAACAGTAAAGTTAGCCCAATTTTTTTTATATTGTGAAAGATAATGTTACGCAGAGTAAATTCTCCATAGATGACGTTTAAAAATTTCTACAGGTTACCAGTTTTGAGTTACAGAGGAGGTCTAGAATTATTGCTCTAGCTCTAATGATCGCAGCGATACCTCACATGTGTGGTTTGAACACCGTTTTCACATGCGGACGCTACTCGCGTATGTGTTTGCTTCTGCACGCGAGCTCATCTTATTTACTTTACTTTAAATTTTTTATTTTTACACTTTTGAAAATTTTGGGTCACTTTTATTCATATTACAAGGAATGTACACAATGTAAAAAAAAAAAAAAAAAAAAAAAGCATGACAGGGCCTCTTAAATATGAGATCTGGGGTTAAAAAGAGCTCAGATCTCATATTTATACTAATATGCAATAAAAAAAATAAACACAATTCTCCTTTAAGAGCTACGTTTGACATCGGCACCCCCCCCTCTCCATGCTATGGAACCGAGCAAGGGCCATCTTCCCCTCAGTCGGCAGACAGGCATCCACGAGAGAGGATGTGATCACCTCCTCCGGAGCACGGCGGGAGGGGGGTGGGCACCTCTCTCACGGCCGATAAAAGTGATCACGCAGCGAATACGCCACAGAGACCACTTTTATCTTAAAGAGAGATGCATGGCGTTCCCGAAAATACCAGAGTTATGGCAGCTAGCTGCTGCCATAAGCCCGGTATTTAGCGTCAAAGAACTGATGTATGGGTACGTCGTTTTGTGCGAAGTGGTTTTTCTGAAGCTCTCCACAAGTGGTCCTTGGCTTTTTGACAACTTTTCTGATCATTTTTTTCACTCCTCTGTAAGAAATCTTGTGAGGAGCAACTGGTCGTGGGCCAATTTATGGTGAAATTTTCTACTTCTGGATTATGGCCCCAACAGTGCTCATTGGAACATTCAAAAGTTTAGAAATCCTTCTGTAACCAATGACATCAGTATGTTTTGCAATAATAAGTTTGCACAGGTCTTGAGAGAACACTTTGCCTCTACCCATCATGAGATGTTTCTTGTGTGACACCTTGGTAATGAGACAACGTTTTATAGGCCATCAGTTGACACTGAACCAGCTGATATTTGCACTGACAAAGTGCAGGAATGCTTTCTAATTACTGATATATTTCAGTTGGTGTAATTGCTTTCCATGCATTTTTGCATCTCCCTTTCTTCATGTGTTCAATTCTTTTACCCTGTGTCATTACATTTTATTACACATAACTTAAATTCTAAACTTATTTGTTTTAGTTTCTTTGTATGTATGAATTGCATGGGGGTTTTCCCGATATGTGGTGAAAATTTAATGTCGATAGCACCTTTAAAAATATAATTACATAGAAAAATGGTGACGTGTTCAATACTTATTTTACCCGCTGTATATTAAAGACAAAATAGATTTGAGATAACATGTAGATTCATTGAGAAATGTGGTACTGAAAAAAATCCCATAAATGGTGGTTCTTTTTTATCTTCATCTCTAGTCAATTTATGGGATCTTGGTACTGACTGCAAAGGAATAGTTTTAGTGCAATATGCCCCTCATAGGAAAAGCATTAAGTACCCCTATATGTCAAAGTCGTCAGACTCCCCTCTTCCCATCAGAACACTACCTTGGTTCAGAAGCATGGTAGAGGGCGGGAGGAAAAGAAGGTCTGGATGGAGGTGCACCCCAACCTCTATAGAATGCTGGGCACAACCCTACATGCCATCTGCTCTGCATGCTGGACCTAGAGCTTCATTGGTTGTCATGATACTGGGAACCAAACCATACCATGGAAGCAAATGACGCTGATCCAGGGCAAACCAAGTGTTGTGTTCCCGGCACCCCAGTGAAAACAAAATATGGTTGGATGTGCCTGGTAGACGCCTCCATCCCCAATACAACATACAAAGAAACATGAATTGCCCGTGGGACTTTAGAAGAGGCGCAACATACTCAATCATCAAATCAATAAGATAAAGAGTTATTGATAAATACAATTTTCAACAGATCAACAGTGACTTAATACCATATAGTCAAGCAAATTGGTCAATATATACATAGTAATTCCGTAGCCAGGTACAGTGTTTCAAAGATCAATCCATAATAGGTGTGAACTTGCATCTATGTAACCGATGTGTTTTGTGACTCACTTCAAGGGTTGATGCACACACAATGCAAGACATCACATGCTCATGACCTAATGGTAGTCACCTGGAATTGTCTGACCCGAGAACTGACCCCGAGAACCATTTCAAAGAATTTTAATTGAACCTGTTCATGGTACTAAAGCCCAATTAGATATTCATCATTAGTCCATGTTGCTGGACTGTAAATTCAAGTGGTACTAAACCCAGGACCCTGCACTCACTATATCCAGTCTCACACAGAACATGGAAATGCAATCATTTTTAGTAAATATAAACTGCTAAATACCCTTTCTCATCAGCAGTATATAGCATTCTTGTGACTTCTATCAATGTCCAGCCGAGCACTTGTTAAAGCTTGTATGAGGTGTTTTCATTATTCTCTGAACGTCTTATGATGCTGCATTAGACAGTCTGACTCTGTCTAGGGAGTGTCAATTGGCCCTGCACTGATCACATTCTCTCTCCCCCCCCCCATCCCCCAAAAAACCTCTCTAGGAATGCACACTAAACTGAGCATGCGCAGAGTACCCCCAAGTCTCTGTGCCATCAGCAGATGGATTGGGGACTGTAGAAGAAGGGGAGGATCAGAGAAGACAGGCTCAAACAGCCTTTTTACACAATGCAAAGGATTAACCCCTTGAGTTTTACAGTGACTATAACAAGCATGCTTTACTGCATATACAGACTAATTTTACTGTTGTGGGTTTAATAACACTTCAAGTTCAGGCTTCGTCCATCACAGTGGTCAACTGGTCATACCCCCAAAGGGGTCTTCAGGGACTGGGTTCCATAGTGATGGATCACAGCCATGGAACTGTATAGCACTCTGCATCTCAACACGTTACACCAAGTGCCAAAGTAAGAGCGCCCACACAGGATACAGTGCCTGAGGCAACATTACAGGCCGTCTATACAGGGTATGGCTCCCAAGATTTTACTGAGGCTGCGCACATTCGGATACAATACTTCTATTGCTGGCATTGGAAACCTGAGGGTTTGATTGAAGAATCAGAAAATAAAAAATAAGACAAACTAGTTTTTTTTTTCTGTGAAGGGGAAACTAGCACAACACCGAGGACTCGGAAAAATCATTATAGGGAAAGCGCCCAGGGGGTGTGCCATCTAAAGCTTTGCAAGTGTTAAAAACCCCTGAGGGTACATGCCTATAACCCATAGTGTAAGAATATTCTGCCCGTGTCCTCTACTGTACTTTTTTATTTTTTTGAGGATGTGTAGTGTTTCTGTCCTTATGAAACCAAAGGTTCTAGAAGTGCAATGTTCCAAAGAATTCAGACATAGTTGCAAAGAAATCAGCTTTTGCCAGATAGGCCACAAGTTCCTTCCCCAAGGGATCCAGAGTCACATAAAAGAAACTGTCATACTTAAGCCTCATACACAGGATAGGACTTTGTACAAACTTTCCCTTGGATTTTTGTACAAAGGGCGTCGGCCCTGAACTTGTATTGCATACACACAGCAGGACTTTTTTTAGCCAACTTTCACCAAATCATGTGGTTTTTCTGCTCTTTACCGACACCTTTGGTCAACTTCTGTATTGTTGTCTGATCTTTTGCATTGGTTCTGAGCATGCCTGTTTGTACTTTGTACAAAAGTCCTATGGTTTTCTGTACACACGATCAGACTTTGCTCCATCGGACTTTTATTTCCAGAAAGTTTGTCCATTCGCACAGCCAACAAAAGTCAGATGAAAACCAAAAAAGTTTGTCCGATGGAGCGTACACTCGGTCGGATGTTGCTCCAAAACAGCTAATTTGCATGTTAGTTGTCAAAAAGTCTGATCGTGTGTATGGGCCTTAAGACATACATCTGGAATGTCAAAACAACCATCACCTGTTTAGAGTTCCCTGTACAGCATCTGCAGAATGTATGCTATTTGACCCTTTTGTCCTAGCTCCCTTGTGCCTGAGATCTGCTTATGTTAAGTGGGTTATAACAATAAGTGGATGAAAACCAAATCATCTGCCTGTAGAACTGCACAATGTGCTATGCACTGCCAATCTTGTCAGCAAATGTCAGTAACCAGTGTAAATAAACCCTGTCCTACCCTAGCCATAAAACTGGACCTTTAGAGGTTCAAGCTTCACCCATCATTGTGTGGATACCCCCAAAGGGGTCTTCAGGGTCTGGTTACTATAGAAATGGACCATGGTCCTGGACCTGTAAAACACCCTGTGGCTCACTACACACCATGCACTACGTGTCAAGGTGAGTGCCTAATGCAGAATCCAGTGCTTAAAGCAAACACCGAAACCCCATTTAATGAGACTGGTGTATAGTCCCAAGAAAGACATTAAGAATAACAGAGCCAGAAAAATGATTTATAACCCAGTAAGCATTTAAATTTTGATAAAAGTTTTTGAATTTTAAAAAAGGAAAGACATTTCTCCAGAGGTGAACAGGCCCATCAACTAAGGACACTGTCAAAAACTTGGGAGTCTCACGGAGTGGGCATGGTGTGGTCTGAGGAAGGCCCCATCTTTTTTTTTTTTCCCAGTGTCCAGTTAACGGAATATTATTAGACTGTATAAGTACTATAAAATCAGGAGGTCTGGGTGTGCAGTTGGCTCCAAACAAGTTATTTGGATGCTTTCCCACTAAAATGAGGTATAACCCCTTATTTTTGGTGGGCCGTTCAATGCTCGTTGGTGTTACGTCACACTTTCCCAGGCTAAAAAAAATTCTCTATATGTCTATCAAAAGCTTTTGTAAACCATTTTAGTAATCTTATTTTAAGACTAGTAATAATATCCATATTATCTGTATGAGGTTATGTTTCGCTTACTAAGATACTGTTTAAGGTTTTCTTGCAAAGTTTTTGGTAACACATTACTGATCACCTTATCAAATTAGTTCATTTATAAAAAAAACTGTGCTTCATGTAATTTATATACGGAGTCTGAACTTGTCTAAAACTGTCTGAACTTGTCTATACTATTCAATAAATATTTCCAATCTTTTTTACTGGATGATAAAAACATAAAAATGCTTACTTTTATGAAGTTTCAAAACTGTATAAGACATTGCAGTGAGGATCCGGTCACCTTCCAGTATGTATACATCCCATATTCTTAGATTTAATGTGAAAGGAGTCTGCAGAATAGAAAGACCATTAGCTAAATATATTTTACAACCTTAATGTACCTGCACAAAAATATAAACCTTGAACATCTTGTAATTGCAGTCAGACTAGAAACAAAGAAAGGGAAATCTGACTAAAGTCAGAAATTAGGATCATCTTAAAAGGTCTCAAAGAAGGAAAGATCTAGGAAGAATTAAGCTGGCCATAGACTAATTATTATTTTTTTAGGTTAAGCCACAGGGATGAAAAAAAAAAAAAAAAAAACTGATTGCTCCATCCACACAATCGAGGTGCTGGGAGAGGGAGACAAATGCTGTCCATCAAAAAGTCCATCTCTATTGTAGAGCACTGTTGGGAATAGGGGGTGGAGGAGAGTGTTGTTACCCTCTGGATCTCAGCTTAAAAAGCAGATTACCAGAACAGAATCTTGCAGGTAGTAATTGAGTTAGTAAAATAAAAGATAAACAAGGGAATCCATAAAGAGTGTTTATGAAAATCTTTAGAATTCTGTCCTGTCTCCGCATGACAAACGTCAATGCTTGCCTTGAATTCAAGTACCATGCCGTAGATCCATTTTTATAGAAGTGGTACTCTTAGTGCTATCTGAATCTGTTGCTTTTTTAATTGGGTGCAGGCTTTTTAAAAAGGGCTATATCCCCAGAAAAGTGATGCAAAAAACATTTTTTAAGTCCTCAGAAAAGTGTTTATTGCTGTAAAACTTTCAGGATAAATTACACCTATAGCTAGGTCAGTGCAGTGATTTGAAGTTTATTTACAAAATTGTGAAAATATAGTGGGTAAAAAAAAAAGTATTGAACAGGACACCATTTGTTTAGGTAAATATATATTTTAAAGATGCCAACAACATGAAATTTTCACCACATGTCAGTAACAAACCATGCAATCCATACATATAGTGAAACCCAAACAAATAAGTTCAGAAATGAAGATATGTATAATAAAATAGAATGAAACAGGGAAAATCTATTGAACACATGAAGAAAGGTAGGTGCAAAAAAACATTGAAAGCCAAGGCACCAGCTGAAATCTATCAGTAATTAAAAAGCAATCCTGCCCCTTTTGTCAGTGCAAATTAATATCAGCTGGTTCAGTCTCAAATGATGGCCTATAAAATGGTGTCTCATTACCATAGTGTCCCACGAGAAACATCCCATGATATGTGAAAGCAAAGAGTTCTCGCAAGACCTTTGCAACCTTATTGTTGCAAAACATACTGATGGTATTGGTTACAGAAGGATTTCTAAACTTCTGAATGTTCCAGTGAGCACTGTTGGGGACATTATCCGTAAGTGGAAAGATCATCATTTCACCATAAGCCGGCCACAACCAGGTGCTCCTCTGACAGAGGAGTGAAAATCATTATCAGATGAGTTGTCCAAGAGCCAAGGACCACTTGTGGAGAGCTTAAGAAAGATTTGGAATCAGCAGGTACAATTGTTTCAAAGAAAACCATAAGCAATGCACTCAACCGCCATGGACTGCATGCACGCACACCACGCAAGACTCCAATGCTGAAGAAAAAGCATGTTGAAGCAAAGTTTGCTGCACAACATTTAGACAAGCCTGTGAAATTCTGGGGGTATAAAGTCTGGTAAGATGAAACCAAACTAACTCTTTGGATGCCATATTATGCACCATGTTTGGAGGTCAATTGGCACTGCACATCACCCCCAAAACACCCCAATGCCAACAGTGAAGTTTGGAGGTGGGAACACCATGGTGTGGGGCTGTTTTTGAGCATATGATAATGGCAAACTTCATATTATTAACCACTTTAATACAGGGCATTTTCACCCCCTTCCTGCCCAAGCCAATTTTCAGTTTTCAGTGCTGTCAAAATTTGAACAACAACTGCGCGGTCATGCAACACTGTACCCATATGAAATTTGTATACTGTTTCCCCACAAATAGAGCTTTCTTTTGGTAGTATTTGATCATCTCTGTGGTTTTTATTTTTTGCGCTATAAAAAGAGCAGCAACAAATTTGAAAGAAAACATTTTTTTGTATTGCTTTTTGCTATAATAAATATCCCAATTTAAAAAAAAATACATTTAATTTTCCTCAGTTTAGGCCGATATGTATTCTTCTACATATTTTTGGTAAAAAAAATTGCAATAAGTGTATATTGATTGGTTTGCGCAAAAGTTATAGTGTCTACAAAATAGTGGATAGTTTTATGGTATTTTTTTTTTTTTTTTACTAGTAATGGCGGTGATCTGCGATTTTTATCATGACTGCGACATTGCGGCGGACATATGGGACACTTTTGACATCATTTTGGGACCATTGTCATTTATACAGCAATCGGTGCTATACAAATGCATTGATTACTGTATAAATGTCACTGTCAGGGAAGGAGTTAACACTAGGGGGCGATCTAGGGGTTAACTGTTTTACCTAGGTGGCAATTCTAACTGTAGGGGGAGGAGACTCACAGGGGGAGGAGACTCACAGGGGGAGGAGACTCACAGGGGGAGGAGACTCACAGGGGGAGGAGACTCACAGGGGGAGGAGACTCACAGGGGGAGGAGACTGATCAGTGTTCCTCTGTACTGGGACCTGACAGGACATGGATTTGTGCGTTTACACACACAGATCCATGATCCTGCTCTATTAAGGGGCAATCGCAGGTGCCCCGGTGGACATCGCAGCAGCTGGGCACGTGCATTCGCACCCGAGTAACGTGGCGGGGGCATGCACGCATGCCCCCCCAGGACGTCATATGACACACCCAGGATGGGAGATCCCTCCTGCGGACGTCATATGATAATGGGGAGGATGGAAAAATGTACCAAGACATTCTGGGCACGTGCATTCGCACCCGACTAACGTGGCGGGGGCATGCACGCACGCATGCCCCCCCCAGGAAGTCATATGACTCACACCCAGGATGGGAGATCCCTCCTGCGGACATCATATGATAATGGGGAGGATGGAAAAATGTACCAAGACATTCTCTATAAAAAAAAAAAATCTGCTGCCATATACCAGAATGATGAGGATTAAACGAGGGTGGACATTTCAGAAAGACAATGACCCCAAATACAAAGCTGAGGAAATTCTTAATTTGTTTCAAAGAAAGAAAATAAAGCTGCTAGAAAGGCCCAGCCAATCACCTGACTTGAATAGAAAATCTATGGAAAGAACTAACAGATCAGAGTTCATAGAAGAGGCCCACGGAACCTTAAAGGTGTTGTAAAGCTTAGTTTATTTTCTAAATAGGTTCCTTTAAGCTAGAGCATTGTTGGTTCACTTACCTTTTCCTTCGATTTCCCTTCTAAATGTTTTTTTTCTTTGTCTGAATTTCTCACTTCCTGTTTCTCCTCAGTAAACTTCACACCATCATCTGAGCGGTGTTTAGTCAGCCAGAACAGCTTACTGAGCAGCTTACTGAGGAGGAACAGGAAATTCAGACAATGAAAACAAAGAAAACTAAGAAAAAAAACATTTAGAAGGGAAATCGAAGGAAAAGGTAAGTGAACCAACAATGCACTAGCTTAAAGGGGTTGTAAAGGTAAAAGTTTTCACCTTAATGCATTCTATGCATTAAGGTGAAAAAACATCTGACAATACTGGCCCCCCCAGCCCCCCCGTTATACTTACCTGACCCCTCGAAAGTCCTGCGCTCATCCCAGACATCCTCTTCACCGATCAGCCTGGCCGCTGATTGGTTACAGTGGATGGATTGAAAGCAGCGCAGCCATTAGCTCGCGCTGCTGTCAATCACATCCAATGACGCGGCGCCAGGGGCAGGGCCAATTGATACAGCGATCGGCTATAGCCGCATGCTATATCACGGGAGCGCGCCCGTAAGCACTCTACATCATGCGAGGGAGCTTGCGTGAAGTTGTGGAGTCCTTGCAGGAGGGAGCCGAGAAAGCTGCTGAGTGACCCCAGAAGACCAGGTTCGGGGCCACTCTGTGCAAAACGAGCTGCACAGTGAAGGTAAGTATAACATGTTTGTTATTTAAAAAAAAAAAAAAAAAAAATTCCTTTACATCCCCTTTAAAGGAATCTATTTAGAAAATAAAAAACAAACCTTTACAACCCCAAGATTTGAAGTGTGGAAGAATAGGCCAAAATTACACCTGAGCAATGCATGCGGATAGTTTCTCCATGCAGGAGGTGTCTTAAAGCTGCCATTACCAACAAAGGATTAGTGCGTTTAACACTTTTTCCTTGCGTTATTCCATTTTATTACACATTACTTCATTTCTAAACTTATTTGTTTTGGTTTCTTTGTATGTATGGATTGCATGTGTTGTTACTGACACGTGATGCAAATTTCAGGTCAATAGCACCTTTAGAAATATATTTACCTAGAAAAATGGTGACGTGTTTAATATTTATTTTACCAGATGTATGTGAATATTGTAATATCCATAGGTCTACTCTATAAAGAATAAGAATGGTAAAGGACGTGGGTAGATCTACTTTAGGAGGATTGGGAAAATAGATACTTCCAGGCTTGTCCAGCACATAAATGCTCAGTTTTAGCATATGGGAAACTGTCAGATTTTAGTTCTGATGAGGTGCAGTGAAGAGGCAGTGCAAGGCATATTTCAGAGCATCACCCTGTTTACGTTTATCTTTTGTTTAACTTTATTTGCATTGCGTTTGGAGCACATAGAAAAAAAATAGGTTTTCTATGAGAGAGCAGCATTTATCCAGTGTTCAAATGCCATGTGTGAGTAAACCTGAATAACCATCACTTGTGCCAAGCAGCACAACCAACATTTGGCTAGCCTGGGACCTTCATCTTCTATGAAGAATGCTTAAAGCTGAGTACACATGTAGAGTTGTTTTTTTAGTTCAACCAGCGGTTTAAGGAAAAAAACAAAAAAATTGACAGATCCCTGCATCAACATTCCAATGTTTGCTGCAGGGATCTTCCCCCTCATCAGAATACATAGATCAGCTCTTGCAGCCATTGACTGCAAGCCCTGATCAAATTCCATTTTTTCCAGCATGACCATTCAACAGAAGCCTTCTGTTGAACAGACAGCAGTACACCTGTAACAAAAATGTGTCAAGTTCTTGCTGTACTGGGCTTAATGTTGGAATGTCCAAAATGAAATGGACCTGAATGGATTCTACCCTAGCTTATCAGTTCCCAGTTGTAGCAGAAATCTGAATCTGATAAAGAGATGCAGACGTCTGTACTACTATTTTTTGTTCTACTATATGATCATGTATGTACTTCCATTTCCTGAACTTCCAGCATACAGGTGCACTAGATGTTCTTATTCTTTCTACATTTGTGGAAGTGGCAGTGCAACACGCCGCGATAGCGGCGTTTTGCCAGCGGTATTGCACCGCTGCCCCATTGATTTCAATGGGGAGCAGCAGTGGAGGAGCGGTAAACACACCACTCCTTCCCCGCTCCAAACAAGCTGCTGGCAGGACTTTTCCTGTCGTCCTGCCAGCGCACCACTCCAGTACGAAAGCCCTCTGGCTTTCACACTGGAGACAATGGTGCAGCAGTTTGAGGGCGGATTGCAGGCGCTATTTCTAACACTATAGCGCCTGCAAAATGCTCACGGTGTGAAAGGGGTGTTAGAGTGGCCTAAACTAAAAGAATGAATATTGCTCATGTTCAGAGATAACACTTTTCTCAAAGAAAATAAGCTGTAATTACATAGTCAGGTTGAAAAAAGACCAAGTCCATCTAGTTCAACCATTAAAATATATATATATATATTATATATATATATATATATATATATATATATATATATATATATATATATATATATATATAAATATAAATACAATCCCATATATCCACAGTTGATCCAGAGGAAGGCGAAAAAACCCAGAAGAACAGGATCCAATTTGGTACAGCATGGGAAAAAATCCAGGCCTTTCTTAAAGCAATCTACTGAGCTGGTCTGAACCATAATAAACTGCATACAGATACATTAGAATATAGATAAGCACAACTTAGCTGCTATTAACTGTTTTTATGTTCTCACCCGGTCCAGGAAGCACTGGAAAAACCATTTCATAGTATACAGACTGGTGTACAGTTCCTGAGTTTCCTGAAGTATAAACAACATTACATTCATTACTACAAAATGTAATTTTATATAATATATATATATATGCGTATATAAAAAGTATTACTAAGGTTCCATTACTTGGCAATTGCTTCAAATACTATCCAACTGGTTATCAGAAAGAGTGGTATAAATTCAGCAAAGAATTGTAATTTTGAGAGGTTTTCACATGCATTTTTTTTTTACCATATACATAGATTTGCAAATTCTCCCTCTAGTAGCTTTATTGATGTCAGGAAAATTCAATAATCCAAATAAACAGTCGGTTTTCAAACAGTCTTATTAGACTACTGAATTGTACTGAAAAGGAGGAGCAATTAAAACTATTACTTGCTCTATCAGGCAAAAATATTTAGCCATACCATATGTTAAAAGCTGACACAGCTACTTCAATGGACACAACAACCATTATAACATTCACATCTGTATCACATTTGCATGCTAATATTAGGACACCTACTGTCCAGTGATCCAGCGCTGTCCTCACCTGAGCTGGTGGGTCCAGGTACCTGCATGTTTACTTTGGGAAGTTGGCTGTGCCTACTTGTGGCTTTACAGGTGGCTTCTCATTGTGCATGAGTGAGCCGCACTGTGCTTTGTGGACAGTACCACAGCTTTCTGGGACCTGTGACATTTTCCAGAAGGCTGCGGGGGAAAGAGGGGGGGAAGCTGCGGTGATCTGACCGGAAACATAAATGGGTACCTGTCAAAACCAGTTAGCCTTTGGGTGAAGGTCAGCTTTAACTTTATAAAGATAATGTATTCCCTTTAAAGCATGTTTTTTAATGCAATAACTAATGATAATCATTATATGGTGGACACAGAGTTTGTGCAGATGCACAGCTATGTAATCATCTCTTGCTGGAGCCTCCCCAAAAGCTGATACCCCAAACATGTGAGGCAGAGAGCAGGGGAGGAGCCCTCACCCCACATGCTGAAGCCATCCCTCAATCTGATGAAAATAGTCATGTTGGGTGGCTTCCAGCTAGACAAGGAAAAGTTGAAAGGCTTCCTCCCAGGGTACTAGGGGCATATGCAATGGGAGTGGAAACACAGCAGTCAGAGGATTGAATGTGATTGTGTTGCCCCAGGCAAGAGGGAAGCCCAGGGCAGCAGCAGGATCAACTAGGTATTAACCTGACCAATGATGAAAAGCTTCTGCTATATGGTACAGATAATACTTGTAAAGGCAAAAGACACTGAGGTTTTTGGGTTTAATGACCATTTATCCTTTTGTTAGAACAGACAGTGTTCAATTTTGGTTCAGAACTGATAAGATCTGCGGGCACAGCAAGGTTAATTATGGTAAACCCTACAGTGACACTAAATATCCTTATTTTCCAAAAAAACATTATGTACACATGCATTAACTAATGGCCCTGTAATATACTTTTCATGATGATTCTGGTATTTTCTGCCTTCATGTATTTGTCTTCCGTGAGCTATCAAACTTCCATTTGTTTGGAACAGGCAAGTGCACATTAGCTGTGATCACGAGCACGGCTCACTTCACTACAGTACCACAGTGCATAGTCCCTAGCACTTCTCGGGAGCAGGCAAGAGAGGGTGGCTACATTCCTACATACAACAGAGAATTAACACATCCACCCTAACAGGTAGTCTGATCACAGCCGCTAAAATAATTTTGAGATTTGACAGACGTAAGGAGCAATAGAAAGTACTTTTTCTGAGATACATCCTTTTTTGTCAGAATTTGTCACTGTAAACCTCAACTTCCCAGCCCCCTCTTCATAGCAGAGAAAAAATTCAGTTTTACAGTTTTCAGACAAGAGCAAGTAAATTGTAAGCAGCATGTTATAATATGTGAGTGAAAACATGAAACAAATATAAAGTGGGTGCTATACCCAACTGTCTGCAACAGTGTAATTCTACTTGAAGGCAAAGTTTCTACTTACAAAGTGCTGTTTAAGTTTCGGCATATATTTTTTTACAATTTTGTCATGATGTTCCTGGAATCTGAGAAGCTTTGGAAAGCCAGGGATGAAAAACCCTAAAACAACAACAAAAAAAATTAAATATTTCAAAGGCACAATAATAAAGAACCAAAGTCCCTCAGGGCTTATGTTAACAGTGATTCAAGGTGCTTTACATTTGCATCATCCCGTTGAACTGAAGGTTTAATAGAGGGGGGGAGAGAGACTTAAGAGGAAGCACGGAACATCCATGCAGGACCACCAACAACTGGGACAGGCTTTCTAGAAACCCTGATTGTTAGTTTCAACCAAAAGCAGCTCATCAGAAGGCTCTGGGGCCAAACACAGACACATGATTGTCAGCCAATCTGGCTATAATGGGCCAAAAGCCAGTGTGTCATTTTAAGAACACCCTTGGAAGGTGCCAAGACAGGAAACAGCACAGGGTGATGATCTATGGAACTATACATTTAAGAAAAATGCTGGGCAGTACCTTGTACTGGTAAAAGTGAAACTTCAAGGACAGATGTTTGGGAACGGACATTGCTAACTTATTCTTAAAGTTTCCGACTGTGAGGCTATGATCAGAATCCTGGTTTTACCCACCTAATGGTCGCTAACCCAGATGTATGCAGGATGGTAGATTAAGTGAAACTTTGAGGGCACTTTTCTTTGGATGATTTAGGAATGCCCGAAGGTTAGGCCTCTGTGGTCTCAGGTGATTGAACTTATAGCTAACAGCATTGGCTTCCAAAACACATATAACTCTTATGTTTGCTAGGTGTCATTGATCATGAGCAAATGAGCAACACTACAAAATTGTTTATTAGACATTTTTTTTTTTTGTGTGCACAAGCTCATGGTCAGGAGATGGATATATGCAGACATTCATAGCCCTTGTACACACAGTCGGAGATTCCGTCGGAATGTGTCTGATCGGAGCGTTTTGTCGGATATTCCGACTGTCTGTGGTCTGCATCGGACTGTTTCCGTCAGACTATCCGGCGGACCAACTTTTCCAACTTGCCGGAAATATTTTCCGACAAAATGCTCCGATCGGACATACTCCGATCATGTGTAGAGAATTCCGATCGGACAAAGTGCCACGCATGCTCAGATCAATTTCCTACACCAAAGCTATTGGCTACTAGTCCCGTCGTAACGAAATAACGCCATCACGTCGGATTTTCTGACAACTTTGTCCAACCGTGTGTATACAACAGTTTCAGACAAAATCCAACGAATTTGGTTGTCGGAATCTCCGACCGTGTGTACAAGGGCTTACACTTCCTATGTGGAAGCAACTGGTTAATGCAGACCTTCCCCGTTTTAAAATGACATATGAGGCCCTGCAAGGCCCATAAAAATGTACTAAAATATGGTTCCATTGGGAGGACTCGCCAGCTAGAGGAGGCTCCAGGAGGTTGAATGATTTAAGGTGGGGTGGAATGTAGGGAGGGTACTGAGGTTTGAGGATCCCCTACACATGGTGCATAGGACTTCTACCGCACTCCAGTGGTTTAAGAGTTTGACAAGTTTTATTTGCCGTTTTATTTTTGGTATTCATCTCTATCAAAAAAACAGAAAATCTTTTGCTGGACAATGGCCTGTATACGGGTTAATTGTATGATTTACTGGTTCTATATGCTTTGTCATACATGCCGGGAATTGCTATGTGTTTATTTTTTATGTATTCATGTGTTATATGCTGCCTGTGGCTCTGTCCTGTAATTACTTACAATTGCTTTTTGCAGTCTTAAAAAACAAACAAAAAAAAAAACTTTATTTCCAAGTAGAAATTGAAGCATTGACCGAATGCTTCCTCCTTGCTCCTTTTGCATGTATGGCTATAGAAAACTTTTTAAATAAGTACCTATTCTGTCTTAAATCCAGTAGTTCACACTCGTTCTGTTTTGCGCAGCCTCAGCACTTCGCCAAACTTCATAGCAATGAGGCAGTCACTAGAGGGCGGTCTGCTGATAGAATGAGGGGAGGGAGGAAACCACAGGAATAAGACAGTCTGTGTTGAGGAAGGAGAATGAGGAAAGCAGATGAGCTGACAGGACAAACTATGCTGCTGGGGAGGCACAAAAGCAAAAAGTTAAACCTACAAAGAGTGGCTTATTTTCCTGATTTCGTTCTCCCTTTGCAGCACTGTGAATCCTGGCATCCTACAGCTCCTGCACCTTCCCCTCTTGCTGAGCCAAGACATGCAGTCATGGCTGGTGCTACACACAGAATTGCAGAAAGTGACCGTTTTTGAACCTTATGAGAGAGGGAAGAATTTTCAATGACAAAGTGATTGCTCTGGGCTCCAGCAAAAAGAAACAGAAGCAATGCTGGAGACAATTTACAACACCCCCTACTTTTGCTGCCATAATAATTATTATTGTAGAATGTACAGTATGCTCATTGCTAGACAACATTAATTAGTATCAAGTTATGAGTAAAGTTGTGCTTTAAGATTCTGGTGGCATGCTTGTTGTTCAAGGTCAGCGACTCATTAGGAAGTAAAGCCAGGCTCAGGATCACGATAGAACACATCTTTAAAATAAAGTCAGGGTTGGCAGTCCTCTTATATTATCCTCACAGGTTCCCTCGATAACGTCACAACAGAAGAGTTACATTCACCAATGCAATGAAAAACTGAACTGTATTCAGGAAACAGAGCTTTTATCTGATCCACATTTACACTAGCAAAGACATGATGAGAATGAGTTCTCATGCACCACTGGTGATAGAAATAGTCCAACATTTCAGCTGGAAAATGCCTATGACAGTAAATAAAATAAAAAAAATAAGAAAAAAGCATTTGGAGAAAAACATGAGAGTGGATCCTTGGCTGCCATGGGAATGAAATAAAAATAGGGAAAACTGACAGTTTTCTTAGCTACCATTGTAAACCAAGGGGTGTCCAACCTTTTAACCTTCCTGGGCCACATTGATGGAAGGAATTGTCTTGGACCACACATAAAATACACACTAAAAATAAGGATAGCTGATGAGCAGAAAGTCAGGCAGATCACACGTTAATGATCACTAATATACATAATGTACACATCTGAGTAATAACACTTCATTTTTTTTGTAATTTGTATTATAAAAGTAAAAGAGGCCAACATAAAGCTAGTGCGATATTTAAAACTGTTTTTGATAAACAAATGTATCAATATCTGGTTCAATGAATGTAGTAGCAATTCTCAATGAACTCTCCTCTCCGGGTGCTCATCAGATATTTTGGTTCTAATTTTGGCCTTTGAGCGCTTCATCCTTGAAAATGGTTGCTCACCAATAGAGGTTTTGCCGAAAACTGATGACTTGAATAAGGCATGATTATGAAGAGTGGGAAATTATTTTGGGGAATATAAAACATGTAAAAGTGCAGCAAAGACACTGTAAAAAAAAAAATTTGGCCACATGTTCGCCAAGTTTAAACCTAGTAAGTTTATGATTTTGTGTTGGGCCATTTTCACTTATCCTCTGTTTTGGACCACAGGTTGGACACCCCTGTTGTAAACCATAAAAAATCTGCCCATTACACCCCTAGCTTTCACATTAAAAATATAAATTCGTAACCCTAAAAATAGATTTGTAACAGTGTAACGCAAACAAGGAATTAAAGTCCATTTACCGTGCATGGCATGTCT
Organism: Lithobates pipiens; assembly: GCF_037356315.1. Classification (NCBI taxonomy): domain Eukaryota; kingdom Metazoa; phylum Chordata; class Amphibia; order Anura; family Ranidae; genus Lithobates; species Lithobates pipiens. The sequence goes on from NW_027507903.1 coordinate 155,900,856, forward strand.
AGAGTCCGAGAAAAGCCGCACAAGAGCCCAAAACGCATCTTCTTCATTCATATACATAAGGAGCAGAGCAGTTATCTGGCTCATCCCTTGACAGTAGCCAACCTCCTGCACAATGACATCAATCATCATAAAAACAGATACATGAAGAATGAGAGAATTTACAGCATATATCACCTTACAGGAATGGGATGTCATGTTGCCCAACTACTGCTCATAAGGACCAAAAACACCAAACCTTGATATCTCTAGATGGAATTCAGAATATCTAAGTACAGTATATAATCCTTTATCATTTTCTTGATTTTGGTCAAAAGAGCTGCTTGCCTACTTGCCTATGTTAAAATCTACATTTTTTTTTTACAAGAAAATTACTCAGAACCCCAAACATGATATATTTTCTGAAAGCAGAGTCCCTGTAGAATAAAATGGTGGCGTTTGCAATTTTTTATGTCGAATGATTATTGGCATCAGTTTATCAAATGTCAATTTTCAGGAAAAGATACACACACACAAATAGGTATATAGAGAACAGAAATTAAAAATATGGAAAGATTCATGAATTTGTACGTCATCCTTGCGCAACTGTAGTATATGTCCTGCTGAAGCAATGAGAGCTAAACCCAGTAAATTAACAACATCTAAACACAGGAAAAATAGGATTTTTATTACAGCTTACCTGTAAAATCCTTTTCTTGCAGTACATTATGGGACACAGAGCCTTAATTACTTAACGGGTTATGAGCCACCTTCAGGTGTTGAAACTGGTATAACCAATCAAGGAAGTTCACTCCCTATATAACCCCTTCTCCTTCCAGGAGCAAATCAGTTTGTGTAGCAAAGCAATATACTTAAATCCCAAAAGAGGGGAGGCACATCTGTGTCCCATGATGTACTCCAAGAAAAGGATTTTACAGATAATATGTAATAAAAATCCTATTTTCTTTATCGTACATCGTCCCATAGCAATGCTACTTGAGGGGAGGGAGAAACAACCCGCAGGGTACCCACAGACTTGAGTACTTATATTGCTGCCTGCAGTGCACTGCGCCCAAAGGAGATATCCTCATACCCCCTTACATCCAGCTGATAAAAACATTTAGTGAATGTATGCACTGAAGGCCAAGTTGCGGCCTTACAGATCTGAGCCATGGAGGCCTGATGACGCACTGCCCAAGAAGCACTAACCGCCCTGGTAGAGTGTGCCTTAACTTGAAAAAGGGGGAATCTTATCCCTTAAATTATAAGCTTGAATTATAAAACTTGCCGAATCCACTTAGCGACAGTGGATCTCGAAGCTGCCTGTCCTTTCTTAGAACCCTCTGGCAGAATAAATAAGACATCAGTCTTACGAATCTGAGCAGTTGCCTTTAAATAGATTTTCACTGCTCTCACCACATCAAAACAATGTCATGATTTTCCTTGCCTGGAACATGGTTTTTGAAAAAACCGATGTCAGGAAAATATGTTGGTTCAGGTGAAAACCTGAAAATACTTTTGGCAAAAAAGCATAGACGAGGACGTAACACCACTCTGTCCTCATGAATAATCAAATATGGCTCTTTTCAAGAAAGAGCAGCCAATTCTGAAACCCTCCTTGCTGAGGATATAGCAACCAAAAAATACCAGCTTCCTTGTCAGAAGGACTAATGCTGTGTACACACGATCAGACTTTCCAGCAGACTTGATCTGGCGGGCCAGAATCTGTCGGACAATTCGATCGCGTGGGCTCCGTCTGACTTTTTCTTCCCAAAAGTCAGACGGATCTAGAAATAGAACGTGTTTTTAAATCTTGGTCCGCCAGACCAAGTTCCTATCGGGAAGCCTGTTAGTCTGTATACTGGTCCAACGGACCAAATACGACGCACGGGCAGCTACAGCACCTGCCTGTGAGAATGTTTCCAGTGCGATCGTATCGCGCTGGTTCTCAGCTACACTGTACACCAGGCCCTTAGGTCTGGTATGGATTTTAAGGGGAACCCATTACGCCGAAAAAACGGCGTGGGGTCCACCCAAAATCCATACCAGACCCTTATCCGAGCACGCAGCATGGCCGGTCAGGAAAGGGGGTGGCGACGAGCGAGCGCCCTTCCCCTCCGGAACCATACCAGGCCGCATGCCCTCATCATGGGAGGGGGTGGGTGCTTTGGGGAAGGGGGGCACCCTGCGGTCCCCTCCATCCCAATGCACCTTGTCCCCATGTTGATGAGGACAAGGGCCTCTTCCCGACAAGCCTGGGCGCTGTACGATGTACCCCATACTTATTCACATAGGGTGGTGTGCTGGGATCTGGGGGTCCCCTTATTAAAAGGGGGCTCCAGGATTCTGATAAGCCCCCCGCCTGCAGACCCCGACAACCAATGGCCAGGGTTGTCAGGAAGAGGCCCTTGTCCTCATCAACATGGGTGCTTTGGGGTGGGGGGGCGTGCTTGGATAAGGGTCTGGTATGGAATTTGGGGGGACCCCACGCCCTTTTTTCGGCGTAGGGGGTTCCCCTTAAAATCCATACCAGGCGACAGGGCTCGCAAGGTGTCAATCTGGCCAATGAAAGCTACAAGATTGACTTCCCTTTCTAGTCCCATCGTACCTGGAGTCTCGTTCAAAATGAACAGACGGGCAAGTCCGTTCATTTTGAAATTCCATCGGACCTCCGCCGATAGTCCGTCGGGAAGACCGTCGGACCTAGTCTGACGAAAATCCGGTCCTGTGTACGCAGCATAAGGGAATATGCTGTATCGATTCAAATGGCTGTTTTTGCAACACTGACAAAACAAAAATTCAAGTCTCGAGGGCTTAAAGGTGCTTTAACTGGCAGATTAATCCGAATCACCCCTTGCATAAAAAACCCCAGACTAAAGAATGCTTAGCAAGCGATCTTTGAAAAAATTCACGGGCAGCGTAGTAAAACCCTTAAAGACTGGGTCCCTTTTAATAGGAGTTCCACTCCATTCAACCTGTATAGTACCTCTCCGGAGCAACTTTAGGTAATGTGACGCAAGAGAAGCGTTACAGGCAAAACCTTGTTCTTCTATGCGAGGCCCGGGTACCACCCTGTTGCCTCAGTGGCGCGGATGGATCCGGTTGTGGAGGTTTTTTAAATCCAGCATGGATCCCTCCTGGAGCTCCTCAGAGCACATCTTCACTTGTGACCAGCACCTTAGACACTGGTGAAAAAAACTGATGTGCTCCTGGGAGGAGGAGGGGTTATATAGGGAGTGATTTCCTTGATTGGGTATACCATTGTCAACACCTGAAGGTGGCCCATAACCCATTATTTAAGGCTCTGTGTCCCATGATGCACGATAAAGAAAAAGCAATATGGCATACATAAGAGCTGTTTATGCTTCCCAGATTATGTCTCCTGTGTTTAGTTTTCTAAACGCAGGAGTGCAAATATGAATTCAGCCTTTAGATTAGTAGGTCAATAACAAGGCAATTCAAACCGAACATGTGATAAAGCAATATACAAAGTTAACCATGAAAACGTCAAAACAAAACCATCAGTTTCCAAACAAAGGCAGCTTAAAGTGACATTAACCACTTGCTTACTGGGCACTTAAACACCCTTCCTGCCCAGACCAATTTTCAGCTTTCGGTGCTCTCACACTTTGAATGACAATTACTCAGTCATGCAACACTGTACCCAAATGAATTTTTTGTCCTTTTTTTCCCACAAATAGAGATTTCTTTTGGTGGTATTTGATCACCTCTGGGGTTTTTATTTTTTGCGCTATACACAAAAAAAGACTGAAAATTTTGAAAAAAAAACGCATATTTCTTTGTTTCTGTGACAAAAGTATGCAAATTATTAATTTTTCTTCATAAATTTTGGCCACAATTTATACCGCTACATGTCTTTGGTAAAAATAACCCAAATTAGTGGATATTATTTGGTCTTTGTGAAAGTTAGAGAGTCTACAAGCTGTGGTGCGAATCGCACAAAATTGATCACATCTGATGTACTGGTGGCCTATCTCGCTTCTTGTGACCCGAACAAGCCAGCAAAGTACAAATACCCCCCAAATGACCCCTTTTTGGAAAGCAGACATTCCAAGGTATTTAGTAAGAGGCATGGTGAGCTTTTTGATGTTGTCATTTTTTTCCCACAATTCTTTGCAAAATTAAGATTTTTCATTTTTTTTTATTTTTTTCTACAAAATTGTCATTGTAATAGGTTATTTCTCTCACGTGGCATGTGTATACCACAAATGACACCCCCAAAAATATTCTGCTACTCCTCCTGAGTATTACAATACCACATGTATGGGACTTTTTCACAGCCTGGCTACATAGAGAGGCCCAACATGCAGGGAGCACCGTCACATGTTCTAGGAGCATAAATTACACATCTAACTTGTTGACTACCTATTACACTTTTGAAGGCCCTGGAGCACCAGGACAAATGACACGTGACACTGATGACCCTGATACGTGGCAATGGTGGCACTTATACGTGGCACTGTTGACAGGTGGCACTTATACGTGGCACTGTTGACAGGTGGCACTAATACGTGGCACTAATACCTGGCACCGATGACAGATGGCACTGATAAGTGGCATTGATGACACGTGACACTGACAACAGATGGCACGTGACACTTACAGGTGGCACTGATGACAAATGGCACTGATACGTGGCACTGGGGACAGATAGCACTAACAGGTGGCACTGGGGACAAATGGCACTGACAACAGGTGGCACTGGGGTGGATGGCACTGGGGGAGCATGGAACTTTTTTTAATTTATTTTTTATTTTCACACTTACGGCCGCTGCAGCCGTTCATCTCTCCCCTCTCACACGCTGTCTGTGTGAGGAGGGAGAGCGGCGCTGAGAGATGATCTCATATGTTTACATATGAGATCATCTCACATTGGACACGACAATCGCGCTGTAAACGGCCGCTGCGATTGCCTGTTTACAGCGATCTGTGTTTGCCCGTCTCCGGGGGACACGGCAAACACAAAACTTCCCAGATACGCGCCCGCGGCGGCGCGCATTGCAGAAGTAAACACCAGGACATCCAGGGACGGCCTCCCGGACTAAAGCGCCTGCTCTATAGCCGTCATTCGGCTATAGGGCGGGCGGGAAGAGGTTAAAAAGTTTTTTTTGTTTTCTTTTCTTTAAAATAACAAACATGTCATGCTTGCCTGCCCTGTGCAATGATTTTGCACAGAGCAGCCCAGATTCTCATCTTCTTGTGGCTAGGGCTGGTGCTCCTAGCCCTCCCTCCTGCAAAGTGCCCCCACAGAAAACGGTTTGCTCTTCCCCACCCCCTCGCTCCTCATTGGCTCAGTGATTGACAGCAACAGGAGCCAGTGGTTCCTGCTGCTGTCTCAGCTAATGAGGAAGGAGAGTACCTGGGCCAGGCTCAACTAACAGAAAGATTAAGGTCTACATATAACCTCAGCTGCCTAAATCTCTGGAACCATGATTTAGACAAGCTAACTTTGTAGAAACACTATTACATTCCTTTTGTGGGACTTTAAAACATATAAAAAGCAACAAAAAGGCAGCATTGAGTTAGAAGATTAAGAATTAAAATATGTACAGTCATAATACATGCATTTGTTATATGGCGCTTCAAGAACAGGTCTGTGAAAGCCTTCTAGCAATTAAAAAGCTTTCAATATAATGGGACAATAATGTAGAGTGGCTTTGCTTTAAATAAACAATTACACATCTACAATTACAATCTACAATAGAATATATATCACCTAATTCTATACATTTCAATGCATCCAAGGGCTTCTAACAAAGCTTTGGATTGCTATACAATTTCAGCAATGTTGTCTAGGTCTATATTCAAGATGTATTGCCCTTACAGGAAAAGCTAGTAATTTCCTTCCATTGAAACTGCTAATATCATGATTATTATTATTCAGGATTTATATAGCGCCAACAGTTTGCGCAGCGCTTTACAATATGATGGCAGACAGTACACTTACAATACAAATCAATACAGGAGGGTTAAGAGGGCCCTGCTCGTTAGAGATTGCCTTTGCCATTCATAACAACTCCAAATTATATATGGCCTCCAGGTTCAAGCATCGTCATGCATAAATATGTTGAGTCTACAGGACAGAAGTGAAGGGAAATTTCCCAAATTAAAAAATCATGACAGCAGTTTTCACCCTCTCCTACTCTATCCAAAACATTGAGGCTGCATTCACACCCAAGTAATTTTTTCAGGCAGAAAGTCACACGTTTTTGCCACAATTTTGTACAGGTCAAAAGGTTACCAATGTAAAAAGTAGAAAAACGCATGTAATCTGCCTAAAAAAGAAGCTTGTGTACTTTTTTGAGCTTCAGGGGTTTTGCTTCAGGTGACAAAATGCTCAGATTTGAACAGGTGTCATTGAAATGAATGGGATTTTGCTTGTTGGACGTTTTCCGGGTGGTTTTTATGGCATTTTACAAGCTAAAAATTCTCGGGTATGAATGCAGCCTTAAACATTCTTTAGGCTTAGTTCACATATGTCCTGGAATGGTTTTCTTGTGCTTTTTTACCGATGCAGTTTCATTCACCAATTCAGTTGCAAGTTTTTACAGTGTATGACACTTGAATTCACACCTTATCAGGACTGAAAAACTTACAGGACCAGTTTTAAAAATGGACTGCAGCCAGAGCGGGCCTATGTGACCCGCCTCCATAGAAAGGCAATTTAGTTCACGTCATACAAATCGGATGCGGTTCAAACAGCATCCAATTCGCATATAGGTGAACCAAGATTAAAGTAAACTGTTTCTTAGAATTTGTTGCAATTTTTTTTTTTAACCCGCCAATAACATTGCTAAGAGGCGGTTCACACAGGGGCAACTCATCAAGCGACTTTCAAGTCGCTCCAACTTAGAAAAAGGTTCCTGTACGACTTTTGGGGCGACTTGAGGTGACTTGCATTGACTTCTATACAGAAGTCGTTTTGCAAGTCGCCGCAGTGGTCGCGTCCAGGTCGCCTGAGGCAGTCGCACTGTAAGTCGTGCTGCCTCAGTGTGAACCGGACCTTAGCCCACTGCTTCACAATTATTAGTAACAATGTCAGCCACCTGTGCAAACTCCTTCAGTTGTCTATTGGACTTCCCATCAGCTAGACCTGAAAGACAGCACCAATGGCCAAGGATTGTACAGAGCAGGCTGAGAACATTAATGCTTATTGCAAGGCAGCAGCTTAGTGTTCCCAGCCAGGAACAGAAAGTGCTGTTAATAGAAGGATCTCCAAGAAAGAAAACTTTGCAAAAGATACACAAAAACAGTTTGCTTAAGAAAACTGTATACAGCAAGACATGATGTCAAACAAACTGCAAAATGGATTTTAATGATATTTAAAGTGGATGTAGCATCAGATATAATTTTTCATAGTAAGTGCATAGGAACTAGTCTTTAGCCCTTAGAACTTTTGGTGATCGTTTCTGAAATGTGTACTTTAAAGACTGACTGGCTTTTCTTTTAAATGAAAGCCCTTATTAGCACGGTTTTGAGGTGCCTTACTTACTTATGATATAGGTTCAGGAAGTCTCTCGTTCCTGCCTCCTCCTCCTCACATATTTGCCTCAAAAAAACGTTAACATTTTATTTTGCTTATAAGATGCCGGGCTAGGCCAGGATCACCTTGCAGGGGCCAGTGTAGGTGCATGCACGCCGCAGGTCTCTTGTGCGAGATCTTGCAAAATGCCTCTTGGGATGTGTGAAATTCCAAGAGCAGTTTGAGAGATATTGCACACGCACACGCACTTCACAGTCTACAGAACTGACATGTTTGGATATGTGCACGATCTCCAATAAAGATGGCACAGCTGATGGACAATGCTGGACTCCATGGTCTGGTAAGTTTCCTTTTTTTTTTTATGTTGAGTGAGACAGGTACAAATAAACGTATGGGATTTTTCCTGGGGAAGTTAGGCAGGGTTAAGTTTCTTGTTAAGTTTCTTTTTTGCTTTGCTCAACTCAGATTTAAAAATATTGGAGCATGCAAGGAAAATAAAAATGTGTCTTTGGCTCGTCAAATGAATTAATAATTAGATAGCAATGATTAAAATCACATTTCCTGTTTTAGAAAAAAAAACATTATTTTGTGTTTATTCAAATGTGACAATCCTGTAACAAGACTACCCTCCTAAAACAATAGTTTTTACCTGCTCCACAAGCCCTAAATTACTACACACTACATTTTGGGACATTGTGAACTCACACAGACACTGTAGACATGCAGCCTTTCACGCACTGCCAAAATTACAGAGTTAACAAGCCTGGTTTTGACACTATGCAGAAATTTTGCCAAGAGATTTCTTGCATACACTTAAATACCATCTGGTTGCACAGAGATCTAGCATGTGTAGTGTTCCCTGAGCAGCATGAATTCTCTGTGCATTGTGACCAACATGATAATTACACACAGATGTTCCTGTACAAGATATGGCAAGACTACTGATACTCTCTCAGAAGAAGGGACCTGCAAGGCCTTGGAAAGCCAGGTAGAGTAATCTATATATAGTGGCTTCATGTTGGGCGATTAGAAAAATTATCAGAACCTTACACCCCAACCACCTGTTCGCATTATTCAATATGCGAACAGATTTTCTAGCAAGCACCTTCAGTGGTTCCGTTATAATTTAATGGACGTGAACAGAGCTATCCATCACTGTGCACAATTAGTATTACTGAAATTGTACATTATTCAAATTTAAAAAAGAAAAAAAAAAAGAAAAAAGCAAACTGGATTATAAATCATGGTTCATTTCAGGAGGAGGTCTATGGTCCCTTCATTACAGGACAACTAAAGCTGGTTATACACTACTTGCATGAGAGGCATATTTAGTCTTTACAGATCCAAAGTTATCTGATTATTCACAGGAAGCGGGCCAACTTTCACAACTTGACAAAAACCATTTGGATCAAATCTTAAAGAAAAAAATATGACAGGTGGAAGCTTATTGTCCGATATTGACAAAACACTTTCATTTTATATACTTCCTTAATATAAGATAAATGTTTAACAATACATTATTTTTAAATGTCATAATGTAATAATTCTGTTGTAGGTGGAATCTGGCAAATGGAATGACACAATGGTTTTCTTTTTGACTTGGGGACCCCAGTAGTAACATATCCCCACCATAGTTCTCACCTACCTTGTGTTCACGTTCCTAATGCTACAAGAGTGCTTCTACTTATTCTCTTGCATTTTCCATAAAATAAAATGAATATACAGTGTAATGCAAGACGTGAAAAACTTTGACTGAACTTTTAAAGGACTTTAAGACTGGGTTCCTACATAAGCAGTGGGAACTGAAACTCAGTTTTCATAGTTTTTGAACATGATTGCATCAGTATCAGATCAGGATTTTATCCTGTTCACAACTGAAAGACATGTTCAATTCAGAAGCATTTCCATGAAGTCAATGGGTCTAAATTCGCACCTCAGCTGAACCGCACTGCTCAGAAACTGAGTGCACTGAATCTGCACTCTGGCTGCACCTGACATATGTGAACAGGCACAATATAAAGCAATGTTTTTTTCACGTCATGCAAAATGGATGCGGTTCAAAACGCATCCTATTTGCATATGTGTGAGCCTAGCCTAAATGAGAAGTACACACAAAACTTGTTCGGCTGTACTTCTCCTGTGGATCACAGGAGTGCAGTTCGTTTTGCACTTCTGTGACCCGTTATCAGCAGACAGCGAGCTAAAGTCTGCTGACGTCACAGAGCCAGTGCAGACACGGGTAAGACCACGACATGAGGGTTGGACACCGCCCACCTGCCTGGACCGGCACCTGGCTCCGCGCGCCACGGAGAGCCTGAGCTCCCACCCCCTTCACAGCCCAGCACTCCAGTGAGCAAGGAGGAGGCAGAGCAGAGAGCCGTGACAGACAGTTAACAGCTCTTTGCTCAGGAAACTGTGATAACCAAGCGATCTGTGGTGTTAGATCGCTAGATTCTCAGTGTTAGAGCTGGTGGGGGACAGGTGCAGTTTCAGACCGATGCTACATCCACCTTGGTAAGTATAAATCTTTAAAAACCCCAAACCCCATACTTCCCTTTTAAGCAAAACATTACATAGTACATAAGGCTGAAAAAAAAAAAAAAAGCCGCAAGTCCAACCTATATTCCATTAAGGAGCCAACCCATTTATTTGGAAAAGGAACAAGCTTGAATCTGACTGCCAATTAGACTTCATCATTTTTAAGCAAATTTGAGCTATTAAAGTAGAAAGCAGTAGGTTTAGGTCATACAGTAAAAATTTATAGATTTCAAGTTCAGGTCAGAAAATGAAATAAAGGTGAGTTGATACTGGCAAACAAGACACTACGCTTTAAAACTCAACTTCTCTGATCTAAAGGAAAATACTTAATCTTTTCTTGAGTACCTGCAATACTACTTACCGTGTTGTATAACGAATATGCAGCCAACACATGGAATAAAGCCTGCTGTCTGTAAAGAGATATAAGAAGTTTTAGTTTCTTCAAAGCAATACTTTGGACTATTTGCTTTAAACATGCCTTCTAAATCTGTCATAATCACAGTTTATTTTTGAAAAGCCACTTTCACAGCTCTAATCAACAAGCTAACAAGAGGCAGAAAGAAGAAAAAGCATGTAAAATCAATAGAAGTACTGAGGGTCCTGTTCAATAGTGCTTAGCCTAGAAGACATTCAATGCCAACACTTCTGCTGAAAAGCACTTGAATATGACAAATATCATACAGAAACACATTTATATGGTTCTATCACCAGCTATTATCTTTCCTTTGAAAGTATAGGGAAGAGAGACAAACATTATTGAAATATGAAGACAGATACAAATGACTTTCTTTAGTCCTCATAGTAAAATTAATTATATTTTAAATACACTGTACATCAAAATGAATGTCCAGTTTAAACGGAAATCTAACATCTGGTTTATATATTTTTTTACAGCTTTTCTCAAAACCTATAACCCAATTGTCTCTTAAGCTCCTTTCACACGAAGGGTCCAATCAGGTCGGCATGTCAGTTTTTCAGGCGGACCTGATCACGCACTCAATTCGCCCCTATGGACCGGCAGGTGTAAGAGGAACTATGTCAGTTTGCACCCGCCTACCTCAAGTCTGATCTGGTCCACTTGGAAACAGAGAAAACTGTCAAGGCAGATCGGATCTGTAGAGCAGAGTGGGCATGGGCCATGTCCGCTCTGCATAAACTGAGCAGACAGTCATCCATATGCTCTGATCAGCAGACAGATCCCCTGCTGATTATGACAGAGTATGCCCCCCAAGGGGCCTCACTTCCTAAAGAATGAAGAACAAGCCATTCAAGAAACGTTCATGTGGCCACTCCAGACACCTTTCCTAAGATAGTTGTCAGGTTTTCATGTGATCCTTTTAAGTATGCAAGTCAAGAAACCATAATACATGAGTTCACAGTCTATAATTTACAAAATAGTAAAGCTTGAAGTGCAGCTGGCAAAGCAACAGGTTAATTTTAATGTAGGCCTTTACATAGGCTTATACTTAGCTGCTGTTCATTTCCTTGATGTTCAATCCACCTACAGGAGTGAGGAGAAGCCCTAAACAAGTTCCTGGATCCTGACTTCAATGTGATAGTGCTGGGCGCCCAACAAGTAAATCACCAAGCACCAGTGCAAAAAGGTGGGAAAAGGAGGGTGACTCACAAGCTGCCTATACCCCAAAATATCAGGTATGGGACTTTTCATCTCCAGATGAAGAGAGCGGCAAGGCACTAAAGGAAAGGTGAGCTCAACATAAGCAGCTGAAATACTGGCATAAAAGTGAGCCTGTTTTTCCTTGAATGGGTAAAGCAAAGCATTATAATGAATGCCAACACGCTATTATCTTACGGAGGACAACAGGAACAAAAGCACAAGAACTTTTCTCTATTGGCAGATTTTTAAGGGCAGATGGTCAATGTATTGCTGTATTAGTCTTGCTAAAATTGTAACAGGAGGAAAGGATCCCTTTTTCCCCTCATATGACTGGAAGAGTGTGAAGTCAACATAAGATTTCCACCTTTTTCATTGACTTTAGCTCAGCATTTAATACAATAATTCCTCAGAAACGTATCACTAAATTGAACTCGCTGGGCCTCAACCTGTCCCTCTGTAATTGGATCCTGGACTTTTTAACCGGAAGACATCAGTCAGTTCGCATTGGCTGCAGCACGTCGAGCACTACCACACTGGGCACGGGTGTCCCACAGGGATGTGTGCTCAGTCCACTGCTCTTCACACTGCTGACCTACGACTGTACTGCCAAGTTCAGCTCCAACCATATCATCAAGTTTCCGGATGACAACTGTGGTAGGTCTCATCAGCAACAATGATGAAACGCTCTACAGAGAGGAAGTGGAACTGGTTAAATGGTGTAGTACAAACAACCTGTCCTAAATGTAAACAAAACAAAGGAGATTGTGATTGATTTCAAGAGAAATTCTGTTGATTACTGGCCATTGACAACTTGACTGTGGAGAGCGTAAGCAGTATTAAATTCCTGGGAGTGCACATATCAGAGGATCTTACCTGGACAACTAACATCACGTCACTAACTAAGAAGGCACAACAGCGCCTATATTTTCTCCGCCGCCTTAAAAAAAGCCAGTCTCCCTCCACCCATTCTTACTACATTCTATAGGGGAACCATTGAAAGCGTGCTGACCAGCTGCATCATTGTCTGGTATGGGAACTGCAGTTCTGCTGACCGCAAAACCCTGCAGCGGCTAGTGAAGACGGCAGAAAAGATTATTGGTATCTCTCTCCCCTCCATCCTGGACGTTTTCCATACACGATGCTCCAGCAAAGCTATCCATATTGTGAGGGATCCTACCCATCCCTCTCACAGTCTATTTCAGCTCTTACCATCAGGTAGAAGATACCGGAGTATCAAAACCAGGACTGTGAGAATGCTCAACAGTTTTTTTCTCCCAGGCTGTGAGAGCCCTCAACTCCAATCCTCTTTGAAACCTCTTCTACAACCTATAAATTGTGACCAGGAACGTCTCACGCCCCCCCCCGTTTAATCTTGAATATGCACTAGACACTTTTATAAACACTTGCTGCTTGTTAGAATATTATTCCAAATTCATAATTCGACACTTATAGGTGTTATAATATATTTATGGCAAGCTTGCAAAACATATTTGGTTTTATGATTAATCATAATAAATAGTATGTGTGAATGACCTTGATCAAGTGTTCAGTGAAACATATCCTCATCTGAAGCGGAGTTAGTAATACGTTTCTGAATGTAGCCAATTTGAGCATGACATATATGGTATCTTGGTACAGAATGTCATGAGAAGACAAAAATAGACGTGTCTATGTAGTTAAAGAAATTATACATTGTGGATTATATCTTGTTAAAATAAGTTTAGAGTAGTCTCAGTCATGTTAATACATATTAGTATATAGTTACTTAATGTAAAGTTGTTATCATGTGTTCATATTATGTAAATGTATGGTTATGACATTATATGAACAGCACATTATGTCACGTATGGAGTGTTACATGTGAGCTTGTCAATCAAGCTCCATATGACTCTCTGAGTATCTACTTTTGGATCGCACATTGCAGAAGTTAGCAGATATGAATGTGTGCCATACAAGGTTCTAAATTTGTGAGGTTATGACGTTCACATGTAGCATAAAAGCCGAGAGGTTTCGAGATTGGAGGAGGGCACTCATTGACGGACACATACACGTACCCTCATACTCTCACAGACACACACACACCCTGACATATTCACACAGAGACTGATGACTTGGGACAGCTGAATTCTGCCAGAAGTCTAAGAACGTCATTTCCTGCTTCTTTTTGGAAGACACACACGAGGTCAATATGGACAGAAGGCAGCACCATTGAAACAAAACATGCTTTCATAAGCTCATTACAGCTTTTTAATTATTCTATTTTCATATATTTTACCTACACTGAACTGAACTATTATACTTTTTACATTGTATTTATGATGCCAACTGTGTGACAAATAAACTCACACTTACTTTTAAGTCAGTTTGACTATCAATGCTATTGATTCGGAAACGCCTCTGAGATACAGAATATTAGACAATAATAATATTCTTCACTGCTACAAAGACATTTGGAAACATAGTATATATACAGTTAAGTAGTTCCCAGATGTGTATAGGTTTTCTTGTATTGATGTTTTTTATTTTCAGTATATTTATAATTATGTTTCATTTGTATGTAGCACCGTGGTCTTGTGAGATACGACATTTCGTTCTACTGTATGTTCTTTACGTGTAGTAGAATGACAATAAAGTTTGACTTGACTTAAATGAAACTTTTCCTTTAATAGCAGACATAAACGTGGACAAGAATTTCTATAGATAAAATGACATTTGACATAAAATACAAAGAAGCAGCAATGCACTAAATCCTAAATTTCAACAAAAATATTGCCAAGAACAAGGAATATTGCAAGTTATGAGTTATCAATAACAAATGCATACCTAAAATAATTACTGCAACATATAAAAACAAGGTTTCAGTTTGTTACCCTATCAATATTGATGGAAATTTAGAATTTACAGATATACTATAGAATATAACAGACATATTTGTCCACAGTAACCCAATTACTAATTCTCTTGATCCTTGATCAAGGAATATAGTTCAATACAGAGTAATCCCATGCTGCAAATTTAGACATGCAAGTACAAAAGTGCTAGGTAAGCAACGAAGACAGATCTGATAATGTCTAGCTAGCTTTATTGAAGCTTTACAAGGTCAGCTCATTTGGCCAATAAGTTATGTAATCTCAGGGACGACACTACCAGAAGGCATTTTTGAGGCAGTGCCTAAACCAAAAGTAAAAGAAATGAAGCATAGCACTTATAGGTACTTTGAAGTAAATAAAACTGCAGCATTAAAGGGAAAATAATGCGGAACGTCCAAAGACTCTCTGCAGCTATCTCTGTCTATCTCTCTGGTGACTGACTGTGCAGTCCAATGCTAGTTCTGCATAAAAAATAACCCATGGGGATCATGTACGTGGCAAATGCACCCAAGTGCAGGAGTCCTTTTGTCATTTTCATATAGCCATGATCTCCTGCAGAAAAGGTATGCAATGGTGTACTAAAAATGCTAAAATAATTAAATAGTTTTGTTTTTGCTGCGTCACATTCTGTTACAACCTCTAACACATAACGATAATAAATAAAAATACTATATTACTATAAAAATAACTTTTCCTTACTTTACTCCATATCGATCTCTGAACATAATGTGATCTCGAAATGTTCGGTTAACATCCAGGTCAATCTGTCTGATGTCAGGTGACAGACGTCTTGCTTTCAGTTTCAGAATCTGCATGGAAATACAGTAAGCAATACACAAGGCATTTCGGTTAAAGTCAACCAGGTAACTCTGCATATCACTTAAAGGGCAACTCCACTTTCATGGGGGGAAAAATAGATAACAAATAAAGAAAAAATAATATAACGCATATAATTGCGACACTAATCATATTGTAATTGTATGTCATTAACCAGATCCCGACCGGCGTGCGCCAATGTACGTCGGCAGAATGGCACGGGCAGGTATATTGGCGTACAGGTACGTCCAATTTTTATTGCCGCCCTGTCTGCGGCGCGCTCGCGTGCCGGTCGGGACCCCCGTCAGTCCGGTCGCGGGTCTCGCGGACTCGATCGCAGTGGGCATACCCGTGATCGTCTCACGGGGCGGCTGAACGGAGAAATGCTGTTGTAAACAGCATTTCCCCATTCTGCCTAGCAACTAGTGACCCTGATCTCCGCTCCATGTGATTGGAGCAGAGATCAGCGTTCACTAAATGAAAGCCCAGCCCCCCACAGTAACACACCCCTAGGAACACTTAACCCCTACACTGCCACCCACTGGTTAACCGCTTCACTGCCAGTGTCATTTACACAGGAATCACTGCATTTATATAGCATTGATTGCTGTATAAAATGACAATGGTCCCAAAAATGTGTCAAAAATGATGTGTCCGCCATTACTAGTAAAAATAAAAATAATAAAAATGCCATAAAACTATCCCCTATTTTGTAAACGCTATAACTTTTGCGCAAACCAATCAATAATCGCTTATTGCGTTTCTTTTTAACCAAAAATATGTAGAAGAATACGTATCGGCCTAAACTGAGGGAAAAAATTTTTTTTTTATATATTTTTGGGGGATATTTATTATAACAAAAAGTAAAAAATAATGCGTTTTTTTTCAAAATTGTCGCTCTATTTTTGTTTATAGTGCAAAAAATAAAAACCGCAGGGGTGATCAAATACCACCAAAAGAAAGCTCTATTTGTGGGAAAAAAAGGACGCCAATTTTGTTTGGGAGCCACGTCGCATGACCGCGCAATTGTCAGTTAAATCGACGCAGTGCCGAATCGCAAAAAGTGGTCTGGTCTTTGACCGGCAAAATGGTCCGGTCTGAAAGTGGTTAAAAATTACCTTTCCTTTTCAATCTGCAGCTCCGTAATTTTCTGAGAATGGATTGCAATATGGCTACCTGGAGTTATTCTGTACACAGAGTGTGTACTGACCACTCCCCAGAAACATTTCCTACTTGTGCGATTGGCTCACCAGTTTTCCCCGAAGTCTACACTAAGATACTAGTCAGATTTCAGGCATCCCCAGCAACAAAAATGTCATTTTTGGAGAGATACTTTCAATAGGAACAAGTCTAAAGGGATACAGGCCCAGCAGATTTCCTCATTAGTGGTCTGCAGCTGCATAGCCGACCGATAATTATGAAACCACTCCCATTAGACCCACTTAGAACAGAGGCACAGACAAACACAAAGTGATATCTTCAGAATAACAAAATGTAGGAATCTGCAACAAAGGTTGTTCTAATCCTTTCAATGTACATAGATCTCCTGGGGGGTTCTCAACAAAATTGGAGTTACGCTAAAGAAAATTAAAGTGGCTGTCAAGCCTGAAGGGTATTTATTGTAACACATTCTCTGCATTACAGTAAATGCAGAGAATGTGCAGCTTTCCCCAACCCCCCCCCCCCCCCCATACTTACCTGAATATGATCCGGAGCTGCTCTCTCCCACTCCCTCAGTGAGAACAGCTGGAGCCATCAGCTCCTGCTGCTGTCAAACAAATCCAGTGATTGGAGGGGGGGAGCGAGGCCGGTACACATGATGTGTGTCAAAAGACACACAGAGTGCGGCTCATGATCAATTCTGCACGAGTGCCACCAGAGGAAGTATCTTACTCTGGTGGCACACACAGAAGAGGAGCAGCCCAGACTGCTGGAGGGGGACACTAGAAGAGGTGGATTAGGGCTGCTCTATATTTCTAATAAAATATAACTTCCCAAACACTATTTTTATTTTTTGTAAAGTTTTACAGAACCTTGCAAAAATATTAAGATCTTTGTAAACTCTCCCACGTCACTGAATACCAAATCCTGCAATATAATGTACACCATCTGCTTTTTACTCCTTTTCTACTGCTTCTTGATCATTGCCCTGTAACGCACCATATACATCATCAGATTTTCTTCAGATTTTTGTCTTCAGATTTACCAAAACCATGTAGTGCAAGGGCCTGCCTAACTGGATACAAACTGAAACTCCTAAGGTTTGACCTCATATTATATGGTTTTGGTAAATCTGAAGGAAAAAATCTGCAGAAAATCTGATGTGCGTATGCGGCTTAAGTCATCATGGGGGCCCTTCTGACATGATACCAGGGTAGTCACCAATACATAGAGAGACAGCACAGGACAAGTCATGGTAATACTACAGGCAATACCGATGACTAGTCCTTTGCCCTCTGCTTGCCTTTTTTGGCACAGCATTCAGAGTTCAGTTCCTCTCGATATAATAATAAACAACAAATTACTGAATGGCCATCATAGAGCATTCTACTGGGTAGTAAAGCAAGAGTAAGGAATCCATTTTAAAGATGTGTGTTATTAGATGATTATACACTGGCAAAAAGAAAGCATCTGAACCCCTCGGAATTACCTGGTTTTCTGCAGATATTTACCATGCAATGTGATCTGAACCTACTGTTATTTGCAATTGAGGTTCACATACTTTGTCACTGCAACTCACAAAATATCAAACGGAACATACAGTCTTCACAGGGATACAATTACATTTAGCCACAAATCTGGTAATTTGATTTAAAGCTGATCTTCAACTTTCAGTGTTTAGTTTGTTTAAATTACTTACTTCACCAATAAATGCAGCGGCTGGGAGCGCTCTAAATACTGTATGTAGCTCCAGGTTGGCCAATCAAACTATTTCAACACCACTAAAAGTTGGAGATCAGCTTTAAAAAATTTCCTGAGCCAGGACAGTATTAAAAAGGTAACTTGTACTGGAAAAAATCTGCCACTTCTTAAAGTGTTACTAATCCCATAACAGTAAAATCAGTCTGTATATGCAGTAAATCATGCTGGTTATATTCACTGTGGATATTAACTAGTGTGTATAGCCAGAGTTAATTATTTTTATTTGGGGGGGGGGGTTGGCATGTTCTCAGCCCAGGGCCAATCAGCAGTGTCCAGACAGAGGGTCGGGGGTCTTGCAGCCTCCTAGGTCAGTGAGTGGAGAATGAAAGCTCCTTCTACAAGCTTTAACCACTTATCCGCCAGACACTGATAGAAGTCATAAGACTGCTATATACTGCTGATGAGAAAAGCTATTTATCAGTTTATATTTACTAAAATAAATTACATTCCCCTACACATTTCTGTGTACTATGGGAGACCAGCTTTAGTGAATGCAGGGTCCTGGGTTTAGTAACACTTTAAGGCCTTCTGAAAATGCTTGCAGCCTGGTTGTGACTGGCTTTAACACCGTCAAAATTCCTTATTTGCATGTTTGCTCCATATTTCCATTGTATCAGCATGACAGTCAGGCAACTCTCATTATTAGAAGAGGTCAGCCATGGCAGCTTAGGTTTCCTTTGATGAAATCTAATACAAGTTCAGTTGTCTAAATCAGTGCTACATCAAAAAGAAGAGTCCGCCACGGGTATTGCTTTATAATATGGCATCACTATAAAACACAGCATCTATACAAAGCTTTTATACGCTACACTTTCAAATAAATCATGTGACATGATTCTAATATGCAAATCTATTTGCCTTTACATCCATGTATATTCTTGTTGATCTGCAAAACAAAGTAATCATCAAGAAAGGGTAATGGTCTTAGAAAAGTATTTGGATCTGTAAAAATAAACCCTGATCTTATTGCAGATAAAAGCACAGAAAAATCAAGTAATGTCTATAAATGGAGGCTTTTACAGATAAATACATTGCAAAAAATATGTTAAACACGTGCTGTTAAAATGAATGGTCTGAAGGACAGGGTCTCCTAAAAAAAAGGAGATTCAATTTTCTATTTTCTTAACTTAAAAAGCCAAATTTAAAAAAATTCACCCAAAAAGGAGAATGCATGCATTCTATGCATTAAAGCGGGGTTCCACTGTCTCCGTTTTTAGTTTTTTTTTTTTGCATCATGACAATGATTAATATATGTAAAGATATAATTCACTTGTTCATTTTAAAAAGAATTCTGCAGTCCGTTTTCGCCACAAAAACAAAGTTATAAAAGTGTATGCTGACGGTTGTTATCTTGCCTGTGCGCATGGACCAGCATGCACCACCCATTCGATCTAAGATCTCGCACATGCACAGTCACCACAATTTTGAGCGCCGTCAACAGCTCCGGTTGCCATCACAATGGGTGTCGTCGTAGAAAGTCCCGCCCCGTTGACATGGCAACCTAGCTGAGCAAGTAGTACAAGAATCTTGCGATAACTCGTGCCAGGCCGCCGCACTGGCTCCTGGGAACTATGACACAAGCTCCCAGGAGACAGTGTGGATAGAGGATATTGTGAAATACCCACACTATCCCCGCGATACCCATAGACAGGAAATGCACAACTTAAAATAAAAAATAAAATAAAAAAACCTTCCGTTTTGGATTCAGGACATGTATTCAATCCATTTTAGATATTATGTTAAAATCGGGTGGAGCTCCGCGGTGAAAAACCTTCTGTGTTGCAGCAGCCCCCCAGAGCCCCCTTTTTCTTACCCGAGTCCTTTCGTTCCAGCAACGGGTCCTCCTTGGCTAGATTGATAGCAGCAGGAGTCATTGGCTCCCGCTTCTGTCAATCAAATCCAGTGACATGGGAGGTGGCACTAGGTCCTGCTATCTGTGTCAATGAACACAGCAGCAAGACTCGGGAGCACGCCCACATGAGTGCCCCTATGGAAAGTAGCTCTCCGTGGGGTGTATTCCAAATATTTCTACCCTACTCCCATGAAGAATGACCCTGAAGCTTGAAAAAAAAAATAATAATAATTACTTTTTAAAGCTCTCCACACATTTTTTCCATTCTGTGACACATTCACTATGCCCTACGAATATGCACTGCCTGTGTTACACATGTAGCGGGGTCTCTTTAAGAACTATAAAACTACTGTTCCCAGAACCCCGCTGGTTCCCAGGATGCTTTGAGTTATGCCCCATAGACTTATGGGGGAGGAAATATAAGGAGGGGGAGAGGCCTAGTTCGCTCTCTTTGGACACCCCCCCTCTCTCCTAGCCAGAGGAGGCCTGTGCTGAAATGCTGAAGGCACAAGGCCTAAAGCCTGGGCCTTGTGCTCTTTTCCAAAGAGTCCTCTGCCAGCTTAGCTGCACCTGAGAGACATTTTCTCATCTTTGCTGCAGTACACCAGAAGGATTGAAGACTCGGAGGTCGGTGGATTCCTGTTCCTAGACGAAAAGGCAGAGAAACCGGACCTGGACTTGTCCGGGTGGTGAGAGCTGTTTAAAGACAGATGCTTTATCTTTATTATTAGTTTGGATTACAAAGTTGTTCTTCAAGTGCACCACCGAAAGATTGCTAGGGAATATTGTTTTACTGGACTTCCATCTAGATCAGTCAGGCCTGACTGCATAGGTAGACAGTGCTGGGTGTTAGTTTACCCATGTGGGGAAGTAGCTGAAAAAGGGCAGCGCTAGAGTTGCATAGCAATACTTTATTATGCTGATTACTCTGTTTATCTTTATTACTGGTTACTGCAGGGACCTGATTATGTGTTGCAATACAAATGTTTGATTCATGTTATTCCTTTTATAAAAACAATAAGTAAAGTCAGTTATATACTTTCAAGGATTGTCTATGAGCTTGAGTTATCCACCCACGCACACACACATATTTAGAGTATAAGTGATTTAATGTGTATTGCTAGATACTAACTGTGCCAAAGTGGGTAGTGCAGATTGCCGGGGGGTTGGCGGAGCTGTGCTCAGGACCCAAACCAAACTTGCGGCCCTCTTAAGTGAGGGTATCGCTATACACATTTCACAGAACCTGCTGTCTAAACAACAGACGTGATAAGAGAAGGAGTTTCAGGAGCGCAGTCAGCAAAAGAATCACTGTTTGCAGGCAAGGTGCCATAGGTTATGTAGTCCTTAGAAATGAAATGTAAACCAAATGAATGAGCAGAGGAGAATCTGGATAACAAGCAGGAAATCCAGGAAGATGCGGAAAACACTGGCAAGCTAAAAGACAGCACTCACAACATAAATGGAGATTTTAAGAAAGCTTATATCATATTGTTAAAAAAAATAGTTTTCTAGGACATTTCCTCGTCCCATCTTTATTTCCGCAGTGGTGAATAATAAATGCATTAATTTTCTAAAGGTAAGCAGGAATTAAAATTTTATATCTAGGTGGTGGTGACTTCTTCGTTGGGACTTCTTTTGGACTTTTTTCACTTTTTTTTAATCACTGTGTGCACATTGAATATATCTCTACTCAGAGGAAGGAGCATTTTTTTTATAACCATTTCACACCTGCGGATTATTCACTGCTGTGCACTATGTACTAGTATAATTTATAATTTGGGTTTAAGCGCACAATTACCATTACATTACAATTTATTCAGCGCCAACAGTTTATGCAGCACTTTACAATGTAGATGGGGACAGAACAATTACGATACAGTTCAATACAGAAGGGACAGGGAGGGCCCTACTCATAGAGCTTACATTCTAAAAGGTATGCCAGATTTTTTTTTTGAAACATTGCTGACTTGTAAAACGATCGCACTTAGATGGATGCAGACTTCTACCCTTACCACTTTCCAACAGATAAACAAAGTCAGCCAAATGAAACCTTATGAAAAGATCAACTATTCTAACAGAAACTGCCCCCAGCAATAACCTAAAATATGCAATATTTGGTGTAATTCTACTCTTACTTTGAATACCAATGCGAGTTGACCCGATAGTGACTGTGGGAGAGATTTATTAAAGCTGGTGCACTCAGAATATGGTACAGCTGTTCATAGTAGCCAACAGGCTTCTAACTTGAACAGCTTGTGCAATTGAGCTTTGGCGATAAACCCTGGAAGCAGATTGGTTTCTATGCAGAAGTGTACCTGATTTTGCACTCTCCAGCTTTAGTAAATAAACCCTAATGCGTTTAAAACCTATGCACACCGTCTTGTTACAAGGGCACATTTTTTGTCCAATGTTTTTGTGAATTGTAACAAACAAAACTGAGCAGCGGTTTGCTTGTGTATAATTTATTAAGGCCCATTTTCCTGTTACAGCAATGCAAAAGCAGAAATGCTTATTCTTCTGCAATGGTGGAACGTATACTTTGTCACTTTACAATCT
The DNA here is from genome assembly GCF_037356315.1 of Lithobates pipiens. Taxonomy (NCBI): domain Eukaryota; kingdom Metazoa; phylum Chordata; class Amphibia; order Anura; family Ranidae; genus Lithobates; species Lithobates pipiens. Next base: position 155,923,511 of record NW_027507903.1, read on the forward strand.
ATGGAATAAACAATGCTGATGTTCTAACATGAAAGTGTACACTGACTATAGGATTTCTTTGGATATAAAAGGTAACTATAAAATTCATGGTCCTGGAATGCACTGTTCACAAAATAGAAACAGCTGACTAAATTAGGAAGTTTTGATTTACCAGATAAAGGTCTTTTCTCTCATCTTTCAGTTTCGGTACATCTAGGATTAGTGACCAGACTTGACCTCTGAGCTGAAGGGGAATGCCTTTGTAAATTCTTCTGTGTAGCTGAACAAAAGCAGCATATAGACCATGATTAGAAAAACAGCAAAACACAGCTAAATTAGATTACATGCATAGACAAAAAATAATCCATATTATATAAAAAGGTAAAGGATGACTAAACAGACAGTTATCTGACCTGGCCTATTTTGCCCAGGCTGAACAATGATGCCAACAGCTCATCAGTAGCTAGCCTATTGCCCACAGCTGACCAATCTTGGCAGGAACATTTTTGATCATCATATTTTGAACCAATTGAGATTTGTAGCAAACGGTGTTGTCACACCTGAGTCATATGGATGGATGGGTAATTGAGGATATTCCCGTGACAGATTGTTGGTTACAACTGGAAAAAATCTATTTTTTTTGAGGACTTCACAAGAGAAGACTCCTATAGCATTATTGTAACGATGCGCATTTTGACCTTTCTTTAGTCAGAAGTTCCCAGCTGAGGGGCGCTACACTGCACATGCGCGATTGGATTTTAAACAGACCTGTATGTCCATTTTTCCTTGCCAGGACTATTACCTTGCCAGAAATATTTTATATATTTGCCTTGGAGTTTTTGTACTGCAATTCCTGACTTTTAATAAAACGTCTTGAGAAGACATTCTATACTATTGGAGTCTATCTTTTTTTATATTATCCTGCTGTTCACATCATTGGGATTCGAGTGGATGTCCATGGATCCTTCTGGAGAGGAATGCTGAAGTCTTCCATCGGTGAATCGTGGATTTCACTAAAAGGGCTGTTTGACCCCCCCAAATAAGGGAGGTCGCAGGCTTTCTGGTAAGCTTTTTATCCTAATGAGGTTACAGGAAACACGATAATGAGCACTAAATCTACGTTATATGCTGCACTGTGAAGTCACATACTTGATTTCAGCAATTTATGAACAATTTTTTTTATGTGACTTTGGTTTCCTTCTGCATTGTCGCATGGGACTGCACTAAATTAAATATTTTTGTTGTATATAACACAATCCATCACATTTGCACTGTATAGTTGCACTTTATTTGAATTTATGCTACTTAAGATTATGGTCACATTACACATGTATTATTGTGTTATATTTTCTTCACATATGTTCACATGCATTCTTTTCGTGCCCAAACAACTAGTGTTGCAATTTACAATTTTGTGTGTTTTTATGCGACTTTGTTTTCATCTTGCATTTGTCACATGGGATCGCACTATAACTAAATATTTTGGTTGCGTATAATACAATGCATCATATGTGCACTGAATAGTTGCACTTTATTTGAATTTATGCTATTTAATGTGTATGGTCATATTTCACTTTAATAATACAATGTTATATTTACTTTCGCATGCGTTTTTATGCACAGGTTCAACTTGCACTTAAACCTAGTGTAGCACTATTTTTTGCAGAAGTTCACAGCTATCTGGTGTTACCTGGTGGAGGCTCTTCCGGTTTTCATTAGGCTAAAACCATTCCTAGTTTCTCACGTTGGTGGATGGGGTTGTTTCTCTTCACCTCTTTTTTGGACATTTAGGTTTCCAATTTCACACTTGGAATTTTTTTATATGTGTGTTTTTGCTCAATATAGGAGTACTATATAAGTTTGTGGGGTTAATTTGGTTTTATTCAAATTACTAAGCAGTCACATTATTTATACTTTCATGCACTGGAAATAGCACAGCATGTTTTTTTTTTATATTTCGTAGTATGTTAGCAGCTTTTTACATGTAATAATTTTTATATACCTAATCTTAGTTTACATTACTTGACACTACCAGAAATTGCTATTTACTTTAAGATTAACCACTTGCTTACTGGGCACTTAAACCCCCCTCCTGCCCAGACCAATTTTCAGCTTTCAGCGCTGATGCACTTTGAATGACAATTGCGCGGGCATACAACACTGTACCCAAATGAAATTTTTATCATTTTTTTCCCCACAAATAGAGCTTTCTTTTGGTGGTATTTAATTACAGCTGGGAGTTTTATTTTTTGCTAAACAAACAAAAAAAGATGCAAAAAAAAAAAATCATGTTTAATAGTTTGTTATAAAATTTTGCAAACAGGTCATTTTTCTCCTTCATTGAAGTGCGCTGATGAGGCGGCACTGATGGGCTGCACTGGTGGGCACTGATAGGCATAGTTAAGGCAGCACTAATAGGCACAGATAAGGTGGCACCGATGGGCACAGATAAGGCAGTACTGATGGGCACAGATAAGGCGGCACTGATGGGCAAAGATGGGCACAGATAAGATGGCACGGATGGGTGGCACTAAGGGGCACTGATAGGTACCACTGATAGATGGGACTGATGGGCACTGATAGGTGGCACTGCTGGGCACGGATATGTGGCACTGGGGTGCAGCACCATTGTTGAGGCAGATTGTGGGCACTGATGGGTGGCACTGATGGGTGGCACTATGGGCACTGATGGGTGGCACTGACGGGGGGCACTTATTTATTCCTGAGGTGGCACTGGCAGGGGGCAGGTGGGCACTGGTAAGCTGGCCGTGATCGGGACTGATGTCCCGATCACGGCCGCCGGTGATCGGCTCTTTTTTTTTCTCCTCGCGCTGTCAGTGCGAGGAGGAAAAATAGCCGATTACCGGCTCCGTTGTATCACATGATCAGCTGTCATTGGCCGACAGCTGATCACGTGGTAAGGCGTCGGGATCGACCCCTTGCTCGGATCCGTGATCAGGCGAGTTTCAGACGCGCCGATCACAGAGCGTGCCGCGCGCGCCCCTCAGGGGGCGCGCAGGCCGCTCGTGCACAGGACGACGTCAATAGACGTAGTCCTGGCAAAGGAGGTCTGCACTGTAGCCGTCATTTGGCTATAGCGCGGATCTCTAGTGGTTAAACATATACAATGGACTGATCTAAGCATACATTTTTTATTCACTAATCTGCACATCTGATTGCCCTGTAACGTTACATATCTCCTATTTACAACTCAGAGGGGTCGATTTACTAAACCTGGAGAGTGTAAAGATTGGTTCAGCTGTGCCCGGTGTCCTATCATATATGCGCAGTACACAGCACACAGATTCCAAAAATAGGCGAAGATGAGCGGCGCCTGCGCCTTTAGTGCAGGTTCTAGCCTCACCATCCAAGTGGACATAGAGTTGGAATAAAAAAAGAGCCGAGCGCAGCGAGGCCGAGCCCTAAGCGTGGCAAGTGAATCGAACCAGCGAGGGGCCCTCTAATATAGCCAGCCCTATGTCCACTTGGATGGTGGGGCTACCACCTAGACTCACGGCGCCGTTCATCTTTGGAGATTTTCTGAGGCTTCTTCTGCTCCATACTGCGCAAGCGCTGCACAGTACGGGGTGGGCAGTATCCGATGGCAGAACACTATATGCCAGAACACTGGCAGCCAATCAGCTTCCAACTTCCGCTTGTTCAATTAAGCTTTGACAAAAAAAATAAAAAATCTGGAAGCTGATGGTTTCTATGCACAGCTGTACCAGATTTTGCACTCTCCAGTTTTAGTAGATCAACCCCAATGACTGAACATGGGTGGACCACAGAAAAGAGGAGAAAAAACAAAACAAAAACAGGTAATACAGGAAAACCACTGAAACAGGTTTCAAAAGATGTAATAAGCCTATTTCTTTGGGCAGAACATGATTTACAACAATAAATCACATCATAAGTAATCTTCAAATGTTAATTTAATAATTTACTTTACTAACCGCAATATTGGAGCTTTTGAAATATTTTATAACCTTCTACACCTTGCTGCCACACTCTTGATTTACACATAATAGTTTATCAAGCACAGGTTCATGCTGCACATGAGATACAGATGTACAATCATCAAAATCCTTAGGGCACGTCAGTCTTTGTTATTCACATCAGAACTTCTATACAAGGAATATACTTTCAGGCATTTCCAGCAGTGTGAGAGAAGCGGGTGAAAGAGGTTATCTGCTGCATTACTTCAAGACAAGCTGTTTTCAGAAATCTAACAGAACCGAAATGTCAAGGCAGCATTAGCAATGCGCTTAGAATAAAGCACAACCTAGGAATTCCAGAAGGCAACACCTTCCAGAAAAAAATGTGGATTCAAAAGGTTATCTGGCACAATAAGGAAAATTATTTTATTGGGGTTCAAACATTTAGACAAAAAGGAACATGAACTCCACTTTTCTACACAAACGTGTATAGTGAGATGTGTTTCCAGAGGTATGGAAATTGCTGAGATCCACCACATTGTTGGCTTCTTGGTCTACTGGGAAACCTCTCTGAAGTGTTTATGTTATGTTTCATAGAGAATTAAATCACTGTTGATTTAATGCTTTTTTTTTTTTTTTTTTAACAAACAGAAATATACTCCTTAAAGTGTCACTAAACCAACATCATAAAAAAAAAAAAAAAACCATCAATAAATGATGTACTACATGTTGTTCACACTCAGTCACTGTGAGATTGGTTTTCTGTATTCTGCAAAAAACCTGGTTAATCCTGCTGTTCTCAATCTCTACCTTCTGTTCATGTCCCCAATGCAGTTGGGTATTCTGGGAATCAGAGGTGGCATCTTCTGCACATCTACTTTTCAGTGAGTTTCTATGCTGAGCATTTCCTATCACATCTGTGCAGCCCATGTGACTATAGAGTCATACATGTGGGTGTATACACATAAATGACAGCAAACTCGCTCCTCCTCCATTGCCCACTAACCACCTACACAAAATGGGGGCTCCATATAGCATGTAGATTGATGGAGGCTTCACTTCCCTATTTTTCTAAAAAAAAAGGCTGGATGAGTGTGAAAGCCTATGACTGGCAAAAATCTACACACACCATGTTATTGCCCAAAAAAAATAAAGATTGGGAATTTAAATATATATTTGTAGGAGGATTTAAAACCGTTTATTGATATTTATTTTTACTCATCCCAAAGGCTGTTTCTTTTCTTTAAAATGTGATCAGCAGCAGAGGACTAAAAGCTCCTCCTGCTTATGTTTCTCTACAGACAGGCTGGGAAGAGCTGGGTCACATGACAGCTGTATAGGAAAAAAGTACTTTTTTATTAAAAGAATTACATTACATTACAGAAACAGAAAGGATCATGTAAACTAAACAGTATGTGTTTAGTATCACTTTAATGTTAAAGGTAAAACAGCAAAGTAATTTAGGTTATATAACTAACTGTATACCAAACAGGTGTAGTGCAACGCACACCTAAATTGATATACATAAATGAATAAAATGACATCAAATTCATGCCCTCATATCACAAGTTCTATTAGCAACAACCTAAGAAACATTAAAAAAAAGGTACAACAATCCACCAAATATCACCCCATCATTTTTTTTTTAAGTAAAAAATAAGAATATCAAATTCATGCAGAAATATTTCCAATAATTAATGTATATAAAATAGTCCAACAAGTATCCAAATTATACATAATAGTCCAATGTGGAAAGGGGCTATAGATCAGTAAAGACAAAATCCTAGCACAGTGATGGCGAACCTTGTTGCCACTACATTTCCCATGATGCTCATTCATTCTGCAGTGTAGTTGAGCATCATGGGAAATGTAGTTCCAAAACATCTGGAGTGCCAAGGTTCGTCTTCACTGTCCTAGGAGGTGGAGTCCCGTATGTTACATCATCATACGGCCATCTCTGTACTAGGCCGAGTGCCAGCGATTGTATAACACATGCGACAAACGGCTAGCAATGGCTTTAGTGCTTTACTTGTAAGTGCATTACCCTTTTCTTTTATATTAAACAAGAGTTTTAAATGGAGAACACTAGGGGTTTGTGTGCGCTTTTTATGCCTACATGCATACAGGTCATACAATTAATCGATCTGGATAGGAAGCAATGAGGCTTCACAAGTAGCAACTGTTGACTCCATTTCCCTGGGAAAACTGGGTGTTGTGACCTACTGGTGATGCAGGGGCCATGACAGTCAGGTGAGAGGTGGTGGAGTCACTATTTTTAGTTTGAACACAGTGGTGTTTATTTTGGAAGCTGGATCTTCTTCACTGATTAAAAATCCTTTCCCACATTGGATAATTATTTATAAATTTGGACTATTTTCTATACATTAATAATTGGAAAAATGTCTACATTAATTTATTATGTTTTTTACTTTTTAGTTAAAAACAAAATGGAGTCATATTTGGTGGGTCGTTGAACATTTTCTGTTATATTTCTTCGGTTGTTGCAATACAGCACTTGTGATATAAAGGCATGAATTTGATGTAATTTTAATAATTTACAGCTATATGCACGGTGCACTGCACCAGTTTGGTATAAGGGGTTGAATCACTTATAGGCTTTGGCAAGCGATTTGTTTAGCACACTTGTTTTTTTTATAATTAGTAGATTGTGCTGATTGATCACAGTTTGTTATATAACTAACTGAAATGAAAGTGGAGGGAGCCTGCAGCAGTTGACTAGAAAACATATCAGTGTTCTAAATGGATTTCTTTTTACTATCAGGGCAACAATTTAAAAGAATGGCCCCAAAGTCAATATTTGACTCTAGTACCACATCCAGGCAGTAAATTGGTGGTCTGTAGGTCTCAAGCAAAAAGCAGTTCTTCTCACCAGAATTCCATCTCCTAAATCCCATTCTCCCAAACATGCAGTCACGCATCTCCTACTATTGGAGGAGCTGCAGTCTTATGTTTCACATTACGTTCTTTGCAATGCACAGAGAAAGAAAAATCTCAACATGTAAAGAGACCCTCGTACTGGTGACAACAGTTAGATAAACTTCAGAAGTCCTGATTAATTCTTCACAAATGGAAGTTGACAAGTTTTTAAATCCCCGGGTTCTACCCAAAAGGGAAAACATTTTGGATAGACCTAAATAATTAATCATTTCCATTTGATTTCTGTTTGATTCTACGATCCCCCAAAAGTTTATTACCTTTTCAGAGTTCTTGTACTTATCCCAGCTCTTCAGCATTTTCAGCCATTTGGAGATCCTTTCAATTTCTAAAATTTTTTGCTGAAAAAACAATCAATAATTAGCCAAAACACTGTTAGAAAAACAAACTAACAATCTATAGCCAAGTAAATCCCACAAAGCTAGAACAATCAGTAAAAAGAGAAAGAGGCGCCTGTATATATCTTTTTGTACACCTAGCCCTGGGTATTTCAGGAGCTACTATATTCAGGGACACTTGATACGATGATACGTTATATTTCATCTCCAATAAACTGACATTAAAGTTGATGGAGCTGTGTTTGCCGTCTGGAATTTCAGAACACAGATTTCCAGCACAAGGGGGGTGCAGTTACCTGGATAATCCAGGTATCTGCACCCTCTTCCGGGACAGACCGCCGCAGACCCCTCCCCCCCCCCCGTGTTCTGGGAAACACACATTTCCCAGGACACAGCGGGGACCAGAAGAGACGCGCAGTGCGACTCGCGCATGCGCAGTAGGGAACCGGGCAGTGAAGCCGCAACGCTTCACTTCCCGATTCCCTGACAGAGGATGGCGGCGGGGGCAGCAGAGAGACGAGCAATCGCTCCTCATCTGCCGCCAACATCGCTGGACCCTGGGACAGGTAAGTGTGATTTTATTAAAAGTCAGCAGCTGCAATATTAGTAGCTGCTGGCTTTTAATATTTTTTTTTTTTTTAGGTGCAAAACCGCTTTAACCACTTCGGCCCCCGGAGAGTTTGGCTGCTCAATGACCAAAGCATTTTTTACAATTTGGAAATGTGCTGCTTTAACTGGTAATTGCGTGGTCATGCAATGTTGTACCCAAATAAAATTTGCATCCTTTTTTTCCCCACAAATAGAGGTTTCTTTTGATGGTTTTTTCCCTCTGCGATTTTTATTTTTTGCGATATAAACGGAAAAAGACCGAACATTCTGAAAAAAAAAAAATATATTTTCTACTTTGTGTTATAAAAAAAATCCAATGAACTCAATTTTAGTCATACATTTAGACCAAAATGTATTCAGCCACGTCTTTGGTAAAAAAAAAAAAAAAAAAAAAAAAAGAAGAAGAATGAGTTATAGTGTCTACAAACTAGGGTACATTTTGTGGAATTTACACAGCTTTTAGTTTATGACTGCCCATCTCATTTCTCGAGGTGCTAAAATGGCAGGGCAGTACAAACTCCACCCAAATTATCCCATTTTGGAAAGTAGACATCCCAAGAAAATTGCATGTTGAGCCCATTGAATATTTTATTTTTTTGTCACAAGTGAAAATAAAAATAAAAAAAATACAAAGTTGTCACTAAATGATATATTGCTCAAACATGTCATGGACATATGTAAAATGACACCCCAAAATACACTGCAATTGCATTGGGAAGATGGGGCTTTGGACCGTATGGAAGCAGAAGGGCTGTGACTATCTCTTCCTGGAATTTTAGGAAGGAACCTTTTCGTCCTGAAGCTTTGTATAGCACAAAAGCATTCAGCAGAGCCAATTGTAATAAATATACAGACACATTTTTATACCAGTGCCTGGCCTTACGGGCAATTAGGTACGACGCCAACAACTGGTCGTTGAGTTTCCCCCCCATCCGACGTTACGGTTGTATTCTTGGACACTAGGGATGAGCTCAGGCGTGTTTGTATGGTCCACGTGCAGAGCCAGCCAGGAAGTAAGCGCAGCACTGCGCTAATCGCAGGCAGCTAGACATTGCCTGATCTCTGCAGCCGCGTGACTATCTCTTCCCTTGTAAACCATAAAACTATATTTATAGCCTGTTGCCCTGTCACAGAGCTTATACATCTTGACCACATATCTGGCACATTTGCTGGGAAGATGCTGTTTGATAGACAAGCGACCAGAAAACAATCAGGGACTCATCAACGCAGACAACTTGATCAGCAGTAAACAAGGCTGCAAACTGCTAGTTGAAGTGGTTTACGAGGGGCCGAATTACGTGGAGCCGATCTTATCCAGGGTCACCCCCCGAGCACGACAGTTCATTGTCACTGAAATGTATAAACCACAAGATCTGCTCATATCGTGTCCTGGTCATGGAGGCAGAGAACACAGGCATATGGTGAATTGGGTCAGTGGACCAATGTGACCGTAATTCATTATTTTTAGTAATGCCCATGAGGAGGAATAGGCCCATGGAGGGCCTTAAATTCGGAAGCCGTAAAAGGTCTCCAATCTCTGGTAATGATCAACTGGGGATTAGTGGCGATGAACTGACTAGCATACAAATTGTTTTGGTCTACAATAGATCTATAGAGATCTTCTGTGAAAAATAGCAAATAAAAACCAAGTGACGTAAAGTCAACTGTTTCCACCTGAATTCGGGGTTGGACAGTGAATGGGGAAAGTACAGGTGCTGCAGTAGTGGTGGGCTCCCAATTCGGATTGGCAGCAGGAAGGGCACTTTGGGCTTGAGGGGTGTTTGTGTTTGTCTTCTTTGTGAACCGCACTTACTGAACTCACCGCATCACCCCATGATACTACATTGCTGGTTTGATTACGACCAGGATGTACTAGGCCGCTGGCATTTACCAGTTTACCAGGATGAGCAGCATTAGTACTGGCTCTCTGCTCCTTACGAGATGGGTTAGATTAGGGTTAGGGTTTCCCCTTCAACAAGGTTAGGATTAAGGACCTCCTCCAAAGGTCAGCAGGCAGGTCCCTAGAGGTCAATGGTCAAGAGGCGTGGCTGACCCACCCCCAAAGTGTTCAGCCTACCCCAAGTTGGGAATGAACAAGTGGGGGAAAGCGCTTAGTGACAGGGGGTGATCATGGGGTTAACTGGGGGGGGGGTGACAAGTGTGTCTATGTGTACTGTGTCAGTGTAGTGTTGGTGCAACTTACTCTGAGATGTCTTCTATCCTCTCTCTGGAATGGAAGAGAGTTCCACAAGAGGACAAGAGGAGATGACATCACTTCCCCTGCCTGTGTTTACACCTACACAAGCAGGGGAGGATTTAATTCGTCAGGACCGATCAGCAGATCCAGGGCAGAAATCATTTGCCTGGGGACTGATCGGTTCTGAAGTTAATGCGTTCCTTGCAGCCGCCTGGGGGTGTGCGCACCCGATGTACAGCTACGACGCTTCGCCCCGCCGAGCCAACATGCCGCAGTATAACTGCGGCGGATGGTTCAGAACTGGTTAAAAGAGAACTGGGGGTTTTTTTTTCAGATTAAGGGCTGGTTCACACCACAAAAACGAACTCCAGATCCGTTCTGGATGCGTTCCAGTGCGTTTTTGGTGCATTTTTGATGCGTTTTCAGATGCATTCCAGGTGTCTCTTTTTTTTCCCTGTTTTCGACTATAATAGGGTCCAGTGTGTTTGTGATGCATTTTGATGCATTCACGTGCGTTTTACTGCGTTCTAGTACAATGTCAGGTGAAAAATGCAGCATGTTCTACTTTTTTTCTGGAACTGAAAAGCCCTGGAACTGACTGCACTGGTGTGAACTAAGCCATTGGAAACCATAATACCTACTTTCCATGCGTTTTTGATGTAGAACAAAAACACACCAGGCTGCATGTGGTGTGAACTGGCCCTAAGGCTGCATTCACACCTGAGCATATCGGTTTCAGGCTGTTTTGCAGCATTTTTGTACAGGCAGTTTCAAGGTTAAAAGGTCACCAATGTAAAAGCTGTAAAATGCCTGTAATTTGCCAAAAATAAGCTCATGTACTTTTTTGAGCTTCAGGAGTTTTGCTTCAGGCAACAGAACGCTCAGACGTGAACAGGGGTCAATGAAACAAATGGGATTTTGCTTGCTGGGGCGTATAAAGGTCCTTTCACACGGGTGTTTCATACGTGTCTGTTTTTCCTCCATCCGTTGGCGGATCAAAAACTGACATACATGTATGTCTATGGGCTAGCGGACGTTAGCGAATGATCATCTGCTGACATCCACCTCCGTTAAGTTCAGTTTTTTTGAGATTGAAGAAAAACCTAATTTTTCTTCCATTTAAAAAATGGATATTAGCGGACAACATCAGCTTACATCCAATCCGCTGACATCCATTTTTCACTCAAAAAATGGCATTCAGTTTTTTAATTAATTCAGTTCAGTCACTTTTGTAAAAAAAAAAAAAAAATGATGAAAAACAGAGGTCAGCGGACATGAAAATGGATGTAAAAATTGACATAAGTATCCTTTTTTTTTACCAAAAAAAAAAAAAAAAACGGAACTAAAAAACTGAACGCCCGAGTGAAAGTACCCTACGCCTTTTATTTATTTTACAGCTGTGTGAAAAAAGCCTTATGCCCCATTCACCGCGTTTTCAGGCAGAAAATCGTGTGATCTTACCACGACTTTTGCAGCGTTTTTACCACGATTTTTATGGAGTTTTGCCACGATTTTGTGCAGGACAAAAAGGTCACCAATGTAAAAAGAAGAAAAACACCCAAATCTGCCTAAAAAAAAAAAAAAAGTTCCAGAACTAGTTTGAGCTTCAGGCGTTTTGGAGTGGAGATGTGAACCATCTCCACAGAGAATAGGCTTCAAGCTACAAAACGCCCAGTTGTGAATGGGGTCTTAGCGATCTAATTGCAGAGCATGTTTAGGCACCTGTGTGAATGGCTCTTTTGAAAACAATGCAGCTATATTCAGATCCATAATTAAAAAAACACTTGTAAATGCATTTTTTACAGACGTTTGAATGAAGCCCAAGCTTTGGTTCACACCTACGTGGATTGCGGTTGCTGCGTTTTGCCTATGCATTTTACTTTTTTTTTTCATGCGTTTTTGATGAATTTTTGATTTTTGGGAGGTGTCTTGTCATGTAGAAAAATCTGCAAAAACGGAAACGCATCAAAAATGCAAGCACTGCGATTCTGATGCATTTCTGCTGCATTCCTGTTAAAGTCTATGGGATCAAAAACGCAATTTGCTACAGGCAAAAAAGTCCCTGACCCTTTCCAAAAAATGCACAGGTTGAAAATGCACAGATGTGAACATGACCCATAAGGAAATCATTTTAAATGAACTGTAGTGTGTTTCTCCAAAACGCAAAATGCACTGCAAAACACATAGGTGTGATCCTAGTCTTATAGTTTGATGATTTGTTTAGAACCAGATTTCAAAATCAAAGACCAAGCAATCAGGAAGTTCGTGAAGTTACATACCGCAACAGGTTCGTAGCTAATCCCACCCCCCAAAAAATTGTAAGAATAAATAGAAATCGTAAAAAGTATACCTTTTCTATTGCTTCATCGTGAAATGGTAGTTCTTCTTCACTGTATAGGAGACAAAAGGACATTTGTTAAGAAAGATGCTAAAGGAGATGCATCACATTTCTCATCCTGTTAGAGGCAGTATAAGTACAGGCAAGTCTTCACTCCAAACAAATGACAGAAAAGAAAATTTCTGAAAAAAGCATTAAACCGTTCTGGTCCCTGAAGATTCTGCAGCCATGAACAGTCGTAAAAAAGAAGTTATACAAAGATCAGCCATAACATTAAGACCACTGACAGGTAAAGTGAATAACATTGATTACCTTGTGACAAAGCCATCTGAAAATTGGTTGGTTGCCTAAGGCAGCAAATGAACACGTTGTCCATGAAGTTGATGTGTTGAAGGCAGAAAAATTGGACAAGTTTAAGGATTTGAGGAGGATCAAATTGTAATGGCTAGAAGACAGGGTCAGAGCAACTCCAAAAATGCTATATGAAGATGCTCCCAATCCGCAATCTTCAGGACCTACCAAAAGTAGCCCAAGGAAAGAAAGGAAAGCGCTGAACCTTCGGACAGGGTCATGGGCAGCCAGGGCTCACTGATGCTGTGGGGAGCAAAGGCTGCCACCTGTAATCTGATCCAATTGAAGAGCCACTGTAGCACAAATTGCTTAAAAAGTTAATGCTGCTTCGATCGCAGTTTGTTGCGTATGGGGCTGCCTAGCAGCAGACCGAACATGGTGCCCATGCTGACCCATGTCTAAAGCCAAATGTGCCTACAATGGGCACGTGAGAATCAGAACTGGACCATGGAGCAATGCAAGGTGGTGTTCTGGCATTATGAATCACATTTTCCTTTACATCAGGTGGATGGACAGGTGTCTTTGCATCCCTTACCTGGGGAAGAGATGGCACCAGGATGCAGTATGGGAAGAAGGCAAGCCGGCAAAGAGAGAGTGACTTAAAGTGGTTATAGAGGTTCAAGGTTTTTTTTTACCGCCATGCATTCTTTGCCTCAATCTCGAGCCCCATCTCAATCCAGCGATGTGCACAAGCGCCCCAGCTCTCCGGGGACTCTGCATTGGCTGTCAATCACAGCCACTGAGCCAATAAGGAGACAGAAGGGGCAGGGCCAAACCGTGACTCTGTATTAACAGACACGGAGAGCCGCAGCTCGGGAGCAAGTTTGCTCAGATGTCCCCACTGCAAGCTGCTTGCTCTAGGGGCACTCAACAGAAGGGAGGGGCCTGAAGCACCAGCGAGGGACCTGAGAAGAGGAGGATTAGGGCTGCACTGTGCAAAACCACTGCACAGAGCAGGGGAGAATATTTTTTTTTGTTTTTTGTTTTTAAAGGGACTTTTATATCACTTTAAAAGACCGGCTACTGACGGTTTGGTGCCAGACACCACAGCGTAACTTTAGATGTCTAGTTGTGTCCATACCTCGATGGGTCAGGACTGTTTTGGCAGAAAGTATAACTTACACAATTTTAGGCGGTTATGGTGGAGGACAGAATGTTATGGCTGATAGAGAAAAGAACTGTAGGATTGAGACAACACAGCACACACACACACACACACATAACACCAAGCATAATAGAAAGCCAAATAAAAAGCCTAAGTTTAGTTTACAAGGGACATTCCTTAACATCAGTGTGGTGTGTCCCTTGTGCTGCTGGTTCCTCCTCCGATCCCACACTTGCCAACTTCAAGTGTGGCAAGGGAACTGAGGGAGCTGTGTCAGGCTCATTAGGAGAGCCTGACTATATCTGCCCTTTCCACCATGCTCTTCCATTCACAGATCCCACACAGGTCTGCTTCCTCCATTTATAGACCGTGCTTCAATCATATAAGCTGTAAGTATGGCATACATGAATAGAGGTGGGAGGACAGGACAGGCATAGTTGGCTCTCTTGCCAAGAGCCTGTGAGCCCCTTAGTTCTATTAACCCTCACTGCACTGAGTGGGGGCATCAGAGATGGATGTTTTCACCTAAACCAGGGGTCTCCAAATATTCTAAAACAAAGGGCCAGCTTATTATTCTTCAGGCTTTAGAGGGGCTGGACTGTGGCCAATAAGAGTAGAAAATGTCCTGGCATCTGTAATGCCCCATTATTGCTTTCAGTGGGAGTAATAGTATGCCATCATCGGTGTCAGTGGGAGGAATAGAGCCCCACTGTTGAGGTCAGTGGCAGGAATTATGCCACATTGTTAAATGTCAGTGGAAGTAATAGTGCCCCAAGGGCCAAGGTAAGCAGAGGGCTGCAGCCAGCCATCAGGCCACAAATTGGAGACCACTGACCTAAACCATGAGAGAGCAGCACAAGGGACACATTACACTGATAGTAAGAAGTGTCCTATGTACCTTCTTTTATTTACAGTTTTACAAAAAAGAGCACATCAAGGATATTTCCATTCTGATACATTTGTAGAATTAAAGGGAAAGCTTTTTTTTACTGGATGAGGGAGGGGTATAACCCCCATCGTTTTTTTTTCCATCTGTGTCCAATTGAGGATATTTCCTTTATTTCCTCCCCCATAGTCAAAACAGGATGCGAGAGGAGATTCCTCCAAAGTGAGGGTATCCCTGGTTGTCACCAGGACTAGTATACCCATTGAAAGATTTCCCTTCCATTCCTGTTCTGTAACAACTGAACATTTGGGATTTTTCTTTTACTCTTTGTGATAAAAGTAAACAGAACTAATAGAAAAAGGTGAAATTTTCCTGTGCCTAAAGGTGTTCTAAATTTAAGAATCTAAAGCATATCCACTCTATACAAAAACAAAACAATGTTGCCTTTAGTTAGTTATACTTTCATTAGTTATCTTTGACTCTGCTAGAAGTTTAAAAACTTCTCTGCTTACTCAGTGTGTAAACCTTAAAATGTAACTAAAGGCAAACCTTTATTTAGTTTTGGATAGAGTGGAGAGGGATTAGAACTTCGGTCAGGTTTTTATTACGGTCTGTGCACCATTAGAAAGATTGATCCTCTAGATTTGTCCCGGTCACCATTTTCACAGAGAGTGAAAATGAAAGAATTCTTCAAACAGAGATACTAGTTATGGTGACAACCAGGAATTTCTCAAACTTTGGATGGATGGCCAATGGCTGAGAGAGCCAACGGGTGTGCTCTGCCAGAACACAATAGCTTAGCGGGGAGACCACTGGACTAACAAGGAAAGAAAGAAAAACGGTTTCATTCAACCCAGCCCACTGGGTTGAATGAAAGAAAAACAGATAGTGTGTAGTAGGGCTTTACTCTTGTATATTTTTGTTGATTTTTTATTTTTTTGTTTGAAAACTATTCCAAACCAGTACCACAAAGATAAAAATTAGAACTGAAATGTTCATCAGTGTGTGATAGGTAGCGAAGAATGATGGCTACCATCAGTGTTGCCACATGTCTGAAAGTGTGACGAAATTCCACATGAAAGCAAGACGTTACATCATTAGAGCCCAACTTCAGCCCAGACTGTTTCTTTTAGGTTTTGGATAGAGTGGGAAAAGGCTATACATTCTATACGTTTTTTGTTATTTTTTTCTGCCAAGATTTAATTACAGAGATGTATTTTTGCCATCTACAGTGGTGTGAAAAAGTGTTTGCCCCCTTCCTCATTTCCTGTTCCTTTGCATGTATGTCACACTTATGTGTTTCGGAACATCAAACCAATTTAAACAATAGTCAAGGACAACACAAGTAAACACAAAATGCAATTTGTAAATGAAGGTGTTTATTATTAAAGGTGAAAAAAAATCCAAACCATCATGGCCCTGTGTGAAAAAGTGATTGCCCCCTAAACCTAATAACTGGTTGGGCCACCCTTAGCAGCAACAACTGCAACCAAGCGTTTGCGATAACGTGCAATAAGGCTTTTACAGCGTCCTGGAGGAATTTTGGCCCACTCATCTTTGCAGAATTGTCCTAATTCAGTTACATTAGAGGGTTTTCGAGCATGAACGGCCTTTTTAAGGTCATACCACAACATCTCAATAGGATTCAGGTCAGGACTTTGGCTAGGCCACTCCAAAGTCTTCATTTTGTTTTTCTTCAGCCATTCGGTGGTGGACTTGCTGGTGTGTTTAGGATCATTGTCCTGCTGCAGAACCCAAGTTCGTTTCAGCTTGAGTACACAAACAGATGGTCGGACATTCTCCTTCAGGATCTCTTGGTAGACAGCAGAATTCATAGTTCCTTTTATCACGGCAAGTCTTCCAGGTCCTGAAGCAGCAAAACAGCCCCAGACCATCACACTACCACCACCATATTTTACTGTTGGTATAATGTTCTTTTTATGAAATGCAGTGTTCCTTCTACGCCAGATATACTTGGACACACACCTTCCAAAGAGTTCCACTTTTGTCTCATCGGTCCACAGAATGTTGTCCCAAAAGTCTTGGAGATCATCAAGATGTGTTGTGGAGAAATTGAGACGAGCTTTGATGTTCTTTTTGCTCAGCAGTGGTTTTCTCCTTGGAACTCTGCCATGCAGGCCATTTTTGCCCAGTCTTTTCCTGATGGTGGAGGCATGAACGCTGACCTTAACTGAGGCAAGTGAGGCCTGCAGTTCCTTAGACGTTTTTGTGGGGTCTTTTGTGACCTCTTGGATGAGTCGTCGCTGCGCTCTTGGGGTAATTTTGGGCAGCCGGCCACTCCTGGGAAGGTTCACCACTGTTCCATGTCTTCACCATTTGTGGATAATGGCTCTCACTGTGGTTCGCTGTATTCCCAAAGCTTTGGAAATGGCTTTATAACCCTTTCCAGACTGATAGATCTCAATTACTTTCTTTCTCAATTGTTCCTGAATTTCTTTGGGTCTCGGCATGATGTGTAGCTTTTAAGGATCTTCTGGTGGACCTTACTGTGTCAAGCAGATCCTACTTAAGTGATGCCTTGATTGTGAACAGGTGTGGCAATAATCAGGCCTGGGTGTGGCTAGAGAAATTGAACTCATGTGTGGACAACCACAGTTATAGTATGTTTTAACAAGGGGGGCAATCACTTTTTCACACAGGGCCATGATGGTTTGGATTTTTTTTCACCTTTAATAATAAACACCTTCATTTACAAATTGCATTTTGTGTTTACTTGTGTTGTCCTTGACTATTGTTTAAATTGGTTTGATGTTCCGAAACACTTAAGTGTGACAAACATGCAAAGGAACAGGAAATGAGGAAGGGGGCAAACACTTTTTCACACCACTGTATGTTCACCAGACCAGGATGTAAGTGGAGGGTCTTCAACAAGCGAATAGACCGCAAAAAAAACACTTTTGGTTCCTTTTTTTGTATGCTTTTTGGTCATGGTGTGAGAAAATAAATAAAAAGGAGGGTTCTAATTATCTCCCACAGGTAGCTTTTTCAGCAGGTAACTTCCCCTATGCTCAAGTGCTTCAGATACACTCTTCTATTGTATAGCTCATTAGTTTCCAAACAAATATTATTTAAAAAAAAAATAATAAAAAAGTAGGTTTATTTTGAGACATTTAGATAGTATATGCTATAGTAACAGCTATCAATGAATCCGTTAAATTAGTTCAACTTTTAAGCTGTGGAGAACAGACTCCAGAAGTATATGTTATTTTTATTTAAATGAGCTGAGAGAACGCTGACAATGCCAAACCACTCTTGTCTGCAGATGGTGAAGTGACTTTGCAATTTATTTATTTCAAAAGACTGGGACTTGAGTTTAGCATAGACTGTATTAAATTACCAGGTTCCTTGACTGTTCCAGAAACAGACAAAACAATTGTTATTAACAACACACAAGAGACATTTCAACTATTAATGAGAAGACTTGCATCTCATTGGTGATTACGTTGATTTTGGGTAGGGGTATATTTAACAAAACAATTTCTGAATTGTGCTTGGCTTTAGCCTGGGATCTGATCCAATTTAAAAATCCCATAATAAATATGGTTTTAACAAATAGGACTACTGCAAGATATGTTTAGTTTATTGTTAAAGCAGTAATAAACCCAAAAGCAAACATTATACAGTGCATGTTCCAAAATGGATTAAATTCATTATTTTTCTCAAAATACTACAAACAATACCCCATAATGACAATGTGAAAGAAGTTTGTTTGAAATCTTTGCAGTTTTTTAATAAAACGAAAAATCCCATGTACATAAAAGTATTCACAGCCTTTGCTCAATACTTTGTTGATGCACCTTTGGCACCAATTAGTCTCAAGTATTTTTTTAAGTATGATGTTACAAGCTTGGCACACCTATTTTTGGTCAGTTTCTCCCATTCTTCTTTGCAGGACCTCTTAAGCTCCATCAGGTTGGATGGGGATTGGTGGTGCACAGCCATTTTCCGATCTCTCCAGAGATATTCAATCAGGTTCAAGTCTGGGCTCCGCATAGGCCACTCAAGGACATTCACAGAGTTCTCCTGTAACCACTCCTTTGTTATCTTGGCTGTGTGCCGTTGTCCTGTTTGAAAATTAATCTTTGCCCCAGTTTGAGGTCCAAAGCACTCTGTAGCAGGTTATCCTCAAGGATGACTCTGTATATTGCTGAATTCATCTTCCCCTCGATCCTGACTAGTTTCCAAGTTTGTGTCGCTGAAAAACATACCCACAGCACGATGCTGCCACCACTCTTCATTGTAGGGATGGTATTGGCCAGGTAATAAGTTGTGCCTGGTTTCCTCCAGACATGATGCTTGCCATTCAGGCCAAAGAGCTTAATCTTTGTTTCTTCAGACCAGAGAACTTTGTTTCTCATGGTGTGAGAGTCTTCCAGGTGCCTTTTGGCAAACTCCAAGCAGGCTGTTATGTGCCTTTTACTGAGGAGTGGCTTCTGTCTGGCCACTTTACCATACAGGCCTGAATGGTGGAGTGCTGCACAGATGGTTGTTCTTCTGTAAGGTTCTCCTCTCTCCACAGGGAAATGCTGGAGCTCTGTCAGAAATGCCATTGTGTTCCTGGTCACCTCCCTAAGGCCCTTCTCCCAGTTACTGTTTGGCTGTGTAGCCCGCTATAGGCGTCCAGGTGGTTCCAAACATCTTCTATTTACAGATAATGGTCCACTGTGCTCATCGGGACCTTCAATACTTTAGAAATTTTTCTGCAACCTTTCCCAGATTGTTCCTCAATACAATCCTATCTTGGAGGTCTACAGAAAACTCCTTGGACTTCATTACTTGGTTTGTGCTCTGGCATGTACAGAATCTTTATTAAAATACATATTTTGCATTAATAATGTGACTTTTATGCACTTGTATAATAACCTTTATGTACTTCCACCATGGATCTTCATACAGTTATTGTATGGTTTACACAGAATGCCTTCAATGCACCTTCTATTGTTTCCTATATTTATGTTACTTGTATGTATGCAAGTTTATTTTTGCATAAAACTTTATAAACTTGATTACAAAAGCTTTATTATTGTCTTCAAAAGTGAATCCAGCATCAATCACGGCATTCACCAATGTAATTCCATGGAATTCACACTGACTTGCCACCCACTGACCTGTACATGCTGAGAATGCCAACACTAAATTACAGATTCCAAGCTACGGCAATTTTAATTTACAACCAGGAATACCAGGAGACATCAATGACCAAATTTTGTCAATAATGTCAACCAGGATTTTCGGCAGCAAAATTTAAATTACCACCTCCAGGTATCAATTATTTAGAAACGTGTACAGTCCACCTGAATTTCCTTACCTTTGACTTTAATGAAATTCAGGTTCAAGGTTTTTGACGATTTGCAGGCTGTTCAAACAAACTGCCCTCAAACTGAACAAAGGGATATTCCAGCAACATTAAATGCCCACCTCTTCCAAGCTGCAATCTAACTGGGGCCTGAATTTCAGCTCTGACTCAAACTTTACACATTTCCCTGATGTGCCACAAACCAGACTAACTACAAAATGCGCTCTCATTATTTCAGAAGCTGGGAGTGTTCCCTTTAACAGAGACAATATGTATATTCAGTAAAGACCAGTCACCTCAAACTTAAATCCAAGGATTGGCCGTAAATTTGGTTGCACCTTAATCTATGGTCCACACTTAAAAGCAGTATTAAAACCAAAAAGCACACCTTTACTACACTGCAGTTTATCAATTCTTAAATGTGATGCTTCATTAGTTTCCTGTTTTAGGCTCGCTTTATGTTCATCTGATAATCCAGCAAGTCTGTTTTTCACAGCACAAGCCCTCCAGCAGAATGCATCAATTTACATGGCTGAGACATACCATTTAACACTGGCCGGGGTGATTAAAATGCAGCTTTTATTTATTCATGCAAAAACCTTTATTCCAAAAGTTTTTTTGCTGTAACTGATTATAAAGTGTGAGCTAGAGTTTGGCTTAAATTTGTTAGCGTATCTAAATCTGTTAACACTACCCTCCCCTCCCAAATGACAATGCTTCTGTCTGCTGTTTCACCTGTTCTCTGTCCTCCATAGTTGTGTCTCACCAATACTGGAGGTGTGTTACTGGTCACCAGGTGAAAACAAAGGGAAAAAAAGTAAAAAAAAAAAAAAAAAAACACTGATGCAGCCACATCTAATGATTGACAAGCTGCAATAAAATACTAGTGAAATGGGTATCTAGGATACTTTGACTACTTTTATTAGTTGATGTAACAACTTATTCCGGGGCTGGCAATACAGGGATCTCTCTCTCTCTCTCTCTCTCTCTCTCTACACACACATACATATACACACACATAACTACAAAAAGATGTGAGCATTGCTCATCAGTGCAGCTCAATCAGCGATGCCTGCCAGCGCCCACTAGTGATGCCCACCAGATGACGTGTCGTCATCTGTGCTGCCTATCAGTGCTGCATTTCAGTGCCCAGTGATGCCCATCAGTGAGATATATATATAGATATAGATATAGATATAGATATAGATATAGATATAGATATAGATATAGATATAGATATAGATATATATATATATATAAAGTAGTAGGTGAGATGCACATACGGTCAGTGAAACAGGTGTGCCAGCAATCGAGTCTGTCCCAAAGACTCAATATAAAAAAGCAGAAGAGGGATTGCTGCACAAACAAAAGTACATTTATTGATAAAATTTACATCACATCAGGTATAATTCAGGTGACGTTTCGGGCTAAGCATGATATCATGCTTAGCCCGAAACGTCACCGGAATTATACCTGATGTGATGTAAATTTTATCAATAAATTTACTTTTGTTAGTGCAGCAATCCCTCTTCTGCATAATTTTATATATATATATATATATATATATAAATAAAAATATATATATATAAAAATATATATATATATATATATATATAAAAAAAAAATATATATATATATATATATATATATATATATATATATATATATATATATATATATATATATATATATAT
Source organism: Lithobates pipiens (assembly GCF_037356315.1). Lineage (NCBI taxonomy): Eukaryota > Metazoa > Chordata > Amphibia > Anura > Ranidae > Lithobates > Lithobates pipiens. The sequence continues at coordinate 155,945,215 of NW_027507903.1, forward strand.
ATATATATATATATATATAAAAATATATATATATATAGCGCTTACATATACATATGTGTTAGTGCAGCCTCATTAGCGCACATCGGTGGAGAAAAATTACTGCTATACAAAATTTTGGAACAGAAACTAAAAAATGTTTTTTTTTTCACATTTTCAGTCCTTTTTTATTTGTTTAGCAAAAAAATTAAAAACCTAGCAGTGATTACATACCAAACGAAAGCTCTGTCTCAAAAAAAATAACAATTTTGTTTGGGTACAGCATTGCATGACTGCGCAATCGTCATTGAAAGTGTAAAAACGCTGAAAGCTGAAAATTGGCTTGGAAAGGAAGGGAGTGAAAGTGCCCAGAATAGAAGTGGTTAAACAGTTTTTTTTTTTTGTTTTTTTTTAAACACATTTTTTATCTGTACTATGCATAAACAACCTTTTATAGAAATGAACTAAACTGGAGCAGTTACCTTGCACAACCCCCCAGGTTTCATCTGATAAAGCTGGTTGTCAAGATAAGTTTAAACTATACTTTTGCATTCTATTCCTTCCAGCACTTACAGTACTAAGTTAGTAAAGTAGTCATCAGGATATGGTAGAAGTTGGAGATCACCAGCAAAAAGAGATAAAAGTTGCCTTTTTCTTCACTGTCAAAGAACATAATTAATCATACTGCTATAAAGTAGATCTACAGGCCAAGAAATAAATCTAAATGTACAAGCTCGTACTAAGAATGTAATTAGAGACACACCAAAACTTGGGCCACCGAAACCTAATGGGTCAAAAATGGTTTTCGGCCGAAAGAAAAGGTCAACGAAAAGGAGGAGGTCCACCCCGGGTGCCGTATATTGTGGGGGTGTTATCCTGGAAGCCCAGTCAGAGAGCTCCCCTCCCTCCTCCTCATGCAAAGCAGCAATCTCCCTGTGTCACGGAGCTGAATTGTCTGAGCAGATGCAGTGAAAAATGTTCCGCCTCCTGTGATAGACAGCACACTGATCCAATGCCGAGACATTGTGATGCATCACGGGAGGTGGGACATGGTTACTGCAGTCGTCCAGTCCAGGAAATTCAAATCCAGCTCTGTGGCACAGTGAAAGATTGATGCTATGATCCGGGCACTGGTGACGCTGCACCTGATTGGCAGCGTCTGACAGGCAGCGTGAGGTTGCATTGATCTCTTGAAACATGTCTGCAGTCTCTGACCATCTCCTGTATCATGTCTACTAGAAGTGCACTAAATGTAAATGTTGCTAATACTATTAGCAGAGCTTTTAAATAAGAGATTGCAGACATGATACAAGAGATGGTTAGAGACTGCAGACTGCATTTTTCATGAGCTTTTCATGCACTAAAAAAGGTGTCAATAATGGCCAACAATAAATTCATATTAATTTAAATTGATATTAAAAAGTCGGATTCAATTATATATAAAAACATTAATATTTTTTAAAAAGCATCGGTTTTGGTTTTCGGCTAAGTGCAGCCTGCATTTTCGGTTTCGGCACCAAAATTTCCATTCGGTGCACCCCTAAAAGTAACTGCTTACTTAAAACATTCAGCACATATCTGGGAACAACACTGAGAGGTACTATTGCTGACAGGATGACTATGCTAATTTTCCTGAATTGACATCTATTATGTTCACACTAGGGTGACTTTTCATGCAACTCTGGACACAAAGTTGCATGACAAGTCGCAACCCATTGATTGACATTGGCACCCATTCCGATCTGTGCGACTTAAAGTCGCAACGACTTTGAAAGAGTCCCGGCACTACATTAATGCGACTATCTAGCATCTTAAGTGCCAGAGTATAAAGTCACATGAAAGTTGCCTCAAAGTAGCACTCATAAGATGCACTCCGAGTCGCACTAGTGTTAATGGAGCTTTGAACACTGTCACTGCAGCTGCTAGGCTCACAGGGCTGTACGCTTAAGTATTTTGAGGAAAATGGTTATTAGTGCTGTCACAACTGAGAGCCACCCTCCTCACTGCATGTTAATGTCAGGAGATGCCCAGAAACATTGTGATTGACAGCATAGTGTTGTCCACATCACCAGCAGGGCTGTCAGTAGAAGTAATGTAGGGCATCCTCTTCGATTCCTCTTCCAATGCTGAAAATAATTTTTTAGCCCCGTGGTAAAGTAACTGATGCAAAAATAAATGGGTTTTGTTAAAGTGGAAGTAAACTCCCCTATCGTTTTCAGCCAAGGAAGCGTCCATCTTTGCCTCTGTTTAATCTTCAACTGCTATGGTGCTGCACATGTGATTCGTTATGACACCAGCCATTGGATGGTTTGATAGTTTGGCTGAGAGCACAGCACATTCCCGGCATGCCTTTTTTTTTTTTAGCTGTTTAAATCCATGGGTTTACTTCCACTTTAACCACCTCGCGCCCGCCCTATAGCCCAGGGCTTGACAAATTTGCTTGGAATCTAGGAGCCAGCTAAAAAAGTTAGGAGCCAGGTTTTTTTTTTTAACGGACAACAGCTTTATTTTCAATATAAAAATTAACCAATCTTTAATTTAACATAGAAAGACAACTAGAACCAAACATATATAGGCATTTAACTTGTGTAGGTAATGAATATATTCTGATGTGGCACCAAGTGTTTAATGCAATGTCATTTTTTTTCACTTGGCTTTTTGTGGCCATGAATATGCCTTGTACTTTTGCAATTAAAGTACCAATGGTCAACAGCCTTTGCAGGATCAAAATCCTTCACTGATGGTCCATTCATGTTGGTCATCAACAAATCACCTAAACTTTCTTGCTGCATTACAGATCTGAACTTATTTTTTACAAAGTTCATCAAGCTGAATCCTCTCTCACAACATGCGGTTGAGACAGGCAAAACACACACTATAGACAACAAGTTTCCCAAAACTGGAAACCTGTCTGTGTTGGAGAGTGCCAAATCCAGAAGTTCACACAGTTTCTTTCCTTTTCCAAGAACTTTAAATTCATACCACTCATTGTGGATTGCATGCATGCATTTATCATGCATTTCAGGCATTGAAAGTTGTTTCTGGAAATGCTGAGCCAATATTGTGATGTCATCAACACCATAGTCCTGTAGTGATTTTCCCGATGGCCAGGCAAAGGTATCAAACACTGCAGTGGAGCGTTCAATATTCCTTTGAATCAGAAATCGCTCTTCTAGGTATTTTGCACCATACTGAATCAATTTGTCCTTTTCATTTTGGATCAAAGAAGTTACAGTATTGCTGAGTCCGTGCAACTGTACATCTTGATACTGTCCTTTGAGTGATGTTCCAGTTAAAAATCTCTCCTCATATTTTTTTGGCACATCTTTGAGTGCTTTTAAAGAAGAAATTGTGTTTTTCACATGCAACTCAATTGTGCTTAAGAAAAGCTCTTCCCTTTGAAATAAAAGGGAGAGGTTCTTAATAATTTCTAGATAGTCCAGCAGAAAATGGAGCATGTGAACAAATTTAAAATCAGTTAGTTTTTTCAACAAACCATGTGCAACTGCAGAAGCACTGTCTTTTTCTGCAGCAACACCTTCAAGGTGGACCGTCACACATTTCCAATCTTTGACAAGTGCAGAGAGAGCACTGACTTTGCTTGACACCCATCTTACATTATGCAAGTATTGAAATTTCTGGATTTTTTCATGAAAACTTTCAGCTACCTGCTTTAGCTGTCGCATTCTCTTGGGTGAATGCTGGTAAAATTGGTACAGCTTCTTTAAAACCGAGTCAAGGTCATCAATACATTTTCCATCTTTTACAGAGCTTAATACACTTAAATTTAATCGGTGTGCAACACAGTGAATGCCAATTACATGGCTAAGATTTTGACGTACTTTTTGTACCAGTCCATTTTCAGCTCCAATCATGCTTGCAGCACCATCTGTACCAATTCCAATTAGCTGGTTTGAAAAAAGCCAATCTGAAAGACCATGTGTCTTCAGCTCTTTAGTGATGGTTTCTAAGTACCCATCTGCAGTTGCCATTTCAAGAGGTAAGACTGATAGAAATACTTCTTTGATCCTATTGTTCTTGATGTATCTGACATACAATATTAATTCTTCCACTCCTCCTTTGTCAGTTGATCCATCTAGCATCAAACTAACATATTTGGCCTCCTTTAGCTCGCAGATGAGTTCTTTCCGGATTACAGTTGCAATATGTGAAATGAATTCCTTGCATCTCTTGTCATTTGCATACTCCTCTCTCACAGCAACCCCTAGTTTCCCTGTCAGCTCTAACAAACCTTTAAAGTCTGTATATGGCTTGTTGTTTTTTGCAATATAATAGGCCACATTAAATAGAACTTTCATGTGGTTGAACATCCCTTGGTCCATTTTCTTAACGCATGCAGCCAATGGCGTAGCTTCTGGAGCCAACAGGGCGTGTTTGGCTTTTATGCATTTGTCATGCTGGAGTGACTTTCCATGTTTTTTGAAGGTCTCCAGTTTAAATGGTCCTGAAAACCCTTTCACAATCTTGGATGTGTGGTCAGCAATGCCAGGGAAGGAGGCACAAATCTCACATATGGCTATGCCTGTATTATGGTCAAATTTAAGCCATGTGAGTTCCTTGCACCAATCTTGTTTAAACTTCCTTCTTCCTTCATTTTGAGGGTGACTTGTTGAAGGGGACTTCTCTGCTGGTTGTTCTTCTCTTGTGCCACTTGATTCTGCAGTAACATGTTGCACTTCACTTTCTGAACAAGAAGTCTTTGCAAAGAAATTTGTCATCCGCAGTTGCTTGGCATCTTCTGGTGTCACAGCTTTTGCGGCACGTTTCATTTTTTCTGAATTCACAAACAAAGATGGTTTTGTTGAATTCCCAAACAAAAAAGATTTAGTACACGTTATTACTTAAAGTGCAGGGCCACCCTGAAAAAAAAAATGCATAAAAAATTAGAAAAAAAAAAATACATAAAAAAAAAAAAAATGAAGAAAATATATTTTTTTTAACTTACCAGAAATGCCTGTTGCTAGGCACATTGTCCTAATCTGCCTCTTCCTTCTCCGTGGAGATCTTCTATCTTCTCTCCTCCGTGCGGTGTCTTCTTCTGGGTAATGGGTTGCGCTGTGTTCTGGGAACTGTGTGTCCCAGAACACAGAGCGACCCATTCACAAAGCGCTGCGCAGTAGGAAATGGGCAGTGAAGCCGCAAGGCTCCACAGCCTATTTCCCTTAGCCAAAATGGCGGCGCCGAGGGACGGGTCAGCCTCGAGCGGCCGACATCGCGGGTGCCCTGGACAGGTAAGTGTGCTTATTAAAAGTCACCAGCTACAGTTTTTGCATCTGCTGACTTTTAAATTTTTTTTTTTTTTAAAACCGGCCCTCCTCTTTAATGGCATAGTCTCCAACATTTTAAATCTTAATATATATTTATTCTTTAAAAGCAAAGCACTCCTTCTCTTATGTAGCCCTGATCTGTATCTTTACAGATGCTATTGACATCTCAAGTGACACTAATACAGTGATCAGTGATAATATACACTGTCACTAATGATGACACTGGGTAGGAAGGGGTTAATACCAAGGGCAATCAAAGGGTTAACTATGTTCTTAGTAGCGTGTGTTTACTATGTGGTGCTTTTAACCACTTGCCTACTGGGCACTTAAACCCCCCTCCTGCCCAGACCAATTTTCAGCTTTCGGTGATCTCTTTGAATCTCATGAATTTTACATGGTAATACATGGCACTGATGACACGTGACACTAATGACAGATGGCACTGATGACACGTGACACTAATGACAGATGGCACTGATGACACGTGACACTAATGACAGATGGCACTGATACATGGCACTGATGACACGTGACACTAATGACAGATGGCACTGATGACACATGACACTAATGACACGTGACACTAATGACAGATGGCACTGATGACACGTGACACTAATGACAGATGGCACTGATGACACGTGACACTAATGACAGATGGCACTGATGACACGTGACACTAATGACAGATGGCACTGATGACACGTGACACTAATGACAGATGGCACTGATGACACTTGACACTAATGACAGATGGCACTGATGACACGTGACACTAATGACAGATGGCACTGATACATGGCACTGATGACACGTGACACTAATGACAGATGGCACTGATGACACATGACACTAATGACAGATGGCACTGATACATGGCACTGATGACACGTGACACTAATGACAGATGGCACTGATGACACGTGACACTAATGACAGATGGCACTGATGACACGTGACACTAATGACAGATGGCACTGATGACACGTGACACTAATGACAGATGGCACTGATACATGGCACTGATGACACGTGACACTAATGACAGATGGCACTGATGACACATGACACTAATGACAGATGGCACTGATACATGGCACTGATACATGGCACTGATGACACGTGACACTAATGACAGATGGCACTGATGACACGTGACACTAATGACAGATGGCACTGATGACACGTGACACTAATGACAGATGGCACTGATACATGGCACTGATGACACGTGACACTAATGACAGATGGCACTGATGACACGTGACACTAATGACAGATGGCACTGATGACACGTGACACTAATGACAGATGGCACTGATGACACGTGACACTAATGACAGATGGCACTGATGACACGTGACACTAATGACAGATGGCACTGATACGTGGCACCGATGACACGTGACACTGATAACACGTGACACTGATGACAGATGGCACTGATGACACGTGATACTGATAACAGATGGCAGGTGGCACTGGGGACAGGTGGGCATGTGTGTTTCAGTGTGTTAGTGTTCACTCATGTTTCACTGACGCTGCAGCATGGAAGCTCTCACTCCTCACAAGCTGTCTCTGTGTGAGGAGGGAAAGACGGCGATAAGAGATGATCTCATACGTTTACATATGAGATCACCTCTTGTTGGACACACTGTTCGAGTGCTAAATGGCTGCTGTGATTGGCCATTTAGCATGATCTGTGATTGGCTGTATCCAAGGGACACGGCCAATACAGAACTTCCCCGATGCGTACCCATGTCGGCGTGCAGAGGGGAAGTAAACAGGAGGATGTCCAGGGACGCCATCCCGGCAATTGTGTCCGCGCTGTAGACATCTTTCGTCTATAGGGCGGGCACGAAGTGGTTAACAAAAGAATGTGACTTTTATTTCCGCCATGTTCCCGCTTATTAAAGGGGTTCTGCACTCATAATAAAACATTTGCCCATTCTGTTGCCTCTAGTTAATATATTTCATAATGCCACCTGTTTTTTTTTTTGGATTCACCTACCTTTTGTAATCTTTAGTAGTTTATTTTAAACCCCTGCGGCTAATGCACCCGAGATCTCGACTGTAATTACCGAAATCACGCGAGATGTCGGCTGTAGCACCCGAAATCTCGCGAGATGTCGGGTGCATTAGCCGCAATGTCTCCTGGGATTACATGAACGAGATCCCAGGAGACAGTGCGGGCTTCAGCAGGAAATGACGCTGATCCCCGCAAGAGACCGCCCATCGCCGCAGGGGTTTAAAATAAACTACTAAAGATTACAAAAGGTAGGTGAATCCAAAAAAAAAAAAAAACAGGTGGCATTATGAAATATATTAACTAGAGGCAACAGAATGGGCAAATGTTTTATTATGAGTGCAGAACCCCTTTAACGTCATATCCCCGCTAAGGGTTAGATCAGGTCCGCCTGAAAAACTGACCGGTGAACCTGATCAGACAGCCCTTGTGAAAGGGGTCAAGCAGGGAGGATTACAAATAATATTTTTTTTTCCTTTAATTAAAATAATTTTTTTTTTTACTTTTTACAAAAAAAAAAAAATGTGTGTGTGTGTGTATATATATATATATATATATATATATATATATATATATATATATATATATATATATATATATATATATATATATATATATATATATATATAAATTAATAAATAAATTAAATAAATTAAATTAATAAATAAATTAAATAAATCAATAAATTAAATAAATAAATAAAATAAATAAATTAATTAAATTAATAAATAAATTAATAAATAAATTAAATTAATAAATAAATTAAATTAATAAATTAATAATATATATAATATAATAAGAAGCCATTTACCAGCCACCACACTCACCGTTGGGCAAAAGGCGCCAGATGACGCCCGCAATCACTTCCTTCTCTTTACTTTGAAAAGGAAATGGGCGGGCAGTGAAAAACAGGCAGGGAGCTTAGGAATTAGCATTATTGGAATAGGGTGTAATTTCTACATCCACCACAAGATGGCGCCAGACTACCGAAAACTTTTAGTAGGCCGCAAAGCCGCGGCCTCAATTACTGGCCGGCGCGGCACGATGGAATTGCGCGGCGGAGTTCGGGGTCCTAATGGAGACAGGATACCCCAGCAGCGTTGCCCCGGTCGCCAGGACACGAAATCTAGGCGCAAATGCGACCTGGCGACCGGGGTTTGTCGAGCCCTGCTATAGCCGAATGACGGCCGTAGAGCAGGCACCTTCGTCCGGGTGGCCGTCCCTGGACGTCCTAATGTTTACTTCCGCAATGCGCGCCGCCGCGCATTGCGGAAGTTCTGTGTTCGGCGTGTTCCCCCGGGGACAGGCAAACACAGATCGCTGTAAACGGCCAATCACAGCGGCCGTTTACAGCGTGATCGGCGTGTCCAATGGGAGATGATCTCACATGTAAACATATGAGATCATCTCTCAGCGCCGCTCTCCCTCCTCACACAGACAGTGTGAGAGGGGAGAGATGAATGGCTGCAGCGGCAGCCGTTCTGCCTCGAGTTAAAAAAAAAAAAGTAAAAAAAAAAAGTGCCATCCTCCCCCAGCAGTGCCACCTGCCCCCAGTGCCACCTGCCCCCAGTGCCACATAGTGCCATCTGTCATCAGTGCCACGTATTAGTGCCATTTGTCATCAGTGCCACGCGTCATCGGTGCCATGTATTAGTGCCATCTGTCATAAGTGCCACGTATTAGTGCCACGTGTCATCAGTGCCACGTATAAGTGCCACGTGTCATCAGTGCCACATATTAGTGCCATCTGTCATCAGTGCCACATATTAGTGCCATCATTGCCACGTATCAGTGCCATCTGTCATCAGTGTCATGTGTCATTGTCCTGGTGCTTCAAAAGTGTAATAAATAGTCAACAAGTTAGATGTGTAATTTATGCTCCTAGAACACATGATGGCGCTACCTGCATGTTGGGCCTCTCTATGTGGCCAGGCTGTGAAAAAGTCCCACACATGTGGTATTGTAATACTCAGGAGGAGTAGCAGAATTTTTTGGGGGGTGTCATTTGTGGTATACACATGCCATGTGAGAGAAATAACCTATTACAATGACAATTTTGTGGAGAAAAAAAAATGAAAAATCTTAATTTTGCAAAGAATTGTGGGAAAAAAATGACAACATCAAAAAGCTCACTATGCCTCTTACTAAATACCTTGGAATGTCTACTTTCCAAAAAGGGGTCATTTGGGGGGTATTTGTACTTTCCTGGCTTGTTCGGGTCACAAGAAGCGAGATAGGCCACCAGTACATCAGATGTGATAAATTTTGTGCGATTCGCACCACACCTTGTAGACTCTCTAACTTTCACAAAGACCAAATAATATCCACTAATTTGGGTTATTTTTACCAAAGATATGTAGCAGTATAAATTGTGGCCAAAATTTATGAAGAAAAAATTAATAATTTGCATAATTCTGTCACAGAAACAAAGAAATATGCGTTTTTTTTCTAAATTTTCGGTCTTTTTTCATTTATAGCGCAAAAAATAAAAACCCCAGAGGTGATCAAATACCACCAAAAGAAAGCTCTATTTGTGGGAAAAAAAAAGGACAAAAAATTCATTTGGGTACAGTGTTGCATGACTGAGTAATTGTCATTCAAATTGTGAGAGCACCGAAAGCTGAAAATTGGTCTGGGCAGGAAGGGTGTTTAAGTGCCCCGTAAGCAAGTGGTTAAGAAGGGGAAGTTTTAGTGAAAAAAATAAAAAATAGCACAAGAGAATTTAAAAGGGCAGGTGTGATGCTATTACAGCAAAATCTAGATGCATTATTACAGCATTATCCTTGGACAGTGCAGGTAGCTGCACTCACTCCTCTAATGATCAGCAGTTTCCATGCTGTATCAGTGAAAACCATCTATGCTCTTTGGCCTTTATTTTTACATCAACATTGCCTAGGCTTTGACAAAGCACAGTTTATGTGTGAAACGAGTTAGTGGTTCCTCCCCTGCTTGTACTGGTTTTGCTCTTGATGTTTTTACACAAATAAAGGCTTTATGGATCTCAGAATTGGTGTCCAGCTATCCGGATTTCCTTTCCTCCGATTGTCACAGCTGCGACTAGACGAGCACCCTGCATCGAGGGGAACCTACCATTTTGCACTTTTTTTTTTTTTACAAACAAAAACGTAAAATGTATTTTATTGGGATTTTATGTGATAGAGCAGCACAACGCTGAACATAATTGTGAAGTGGAAGGAAAATTATAAATGGTTTTAAAAATTTTAGTGTGGTGTGCATTTGTATTCAGACCCCCTGAGTCCATACTTGGTAGAACAACCGTTCGCTGCAATTACAGCTGCAAGTCTTTTTGGATATATCGCACATCTAGAGTGAAATCTTTGCACATTCTTTTTTGCAAAATAGCTCAAGCTCTTTCCGATTGGATGGAGAGCATCTGTGAAGAGCAATTTGCAAGTCTTGCCACAGATTCTCAATTGGATTTAAGTCTGGACTTTGACTGGGCCATTCTAACACATGAATATGCTTTAATCTAAACCATTCCATTGAGCGCTGGCTGTATGTTTAGAGTCGTTGTCCTGCTGGAAGGTGAACCTCTGCCCCAGTTTCAAGTCTTTTGCACACTCTAACTCTAATTTCTTATGGTTTTCTTTCAACAATGGCTTTCCTCTTGACACTCTTCCACAAAGGCCAGATTTGTTGAGTGCACGACTAATAGTTGTCCTGTGGACAGATTCTCCCACCTGAGCTGTGGATCTTTGCAGCTCCTCCAGAGTTACCATGGGCCTCTTGGCTGCTTCTCTGATTAATACTCTCCTTGCCCGGCCTGTCAGTTCAGGTGGACGGCCATATCTTGATAGGTTTGCAGTTGTGCCATACTCTTTCCATTTTTGGATGATGGATTGAACGGTGCTCCATGAGATGTTCAAGGCTTGGGATGTTTTATTATAACCTAACCCTGCTTTAAACTTCTCCATAACTTTATCCCTGACTTGTCTGCTGTGTTACTTGGCCTTCATTATGCTGTTTGTTCACTAAGGCTCTCTGACAAACTTCTGAGGGCTTCACAGAACTGCTTTATTTATACCGAGATTAAACTACACACAGGTGGACACTATTTACTAATTAGGTGACTTCTGAAGGCAATTGGATCCAATAGATTTTAGTAAGGAGATTCAGAGTAAGTGGGGGCTGAATACAAATACTCACAACACTTACAAGATATTTGTAAAAAAAATTGGAAAACCATTCATTTTCCTTCAACTTCACAATTATGTGTAACTTTGTGTTGGTCTATCACATAAAACCCCAATAAAATACAATTGACGTTTTTGGTTGTAACATGACAAAATGTGGAAAATTTCAAGGGGTATGAATAATTTTTCAAGGCTCTGTATATATAGAGATGTTTTTTTCTTTAAACTCTTCCTGCAGTCATATGGAAAAATTATTCGCCACAATTTCTTTTAGTATGCAGGTCACATTGCGTAAACTGAAGAAAAATGTTTTGCTGTACATAGTCTGCTAACAGATTTACCTTGAACTTCCATTTTCTGGTGGCCACTACTTTGCCAAGTACAAAAAGGTATATTTTCAGTGCATAAATAAATTCTAATTATACAAGAGCCGCAGAGAGGAGCGTTAACTTCATCCTAGTGTTGGTCAGCAAGACATTTTTCCTTAACGTATAATGGAGAGCATAAAATAAACACGACAGCCTGTCTCTGCAGAGGAATTACTCATTTAATTTACATTGAAATAGCCAATAAATAATATATGAGACTAGATTTAATATGGAGTACAAACATTTTTATGAGTGCTTCAGGCAACATTAGAAAAATAGTAGAAAAGTGAAACAGCTTCCCGAAAGTGTAGAGGTTGTGGAAGAAAATTGCCTGTCCTTAAGAGTCTAAAAAAGGGATTTTAAATAAATTTGAATGCTAGCTTTCTGTAAAACATGAAGCCATTTAGGAAGGCATTTTAGGATTTAAATTGGTTTTAATAGCCTGAAAAAAAAAATATGAATTGCTTTAATACAGCAGTTAAAGTATAAATACAGTCCTTAAGAGACCGTATGTGCAGATGATATGGAACCCAGAAAAATAAAGTGACTAAATCAAATCACAATATTTAGCAATGTTAAAGAGGAGGTCATTCACAAGCTTCTAGTAAAAGATTTAAACAAATGAACACACACACAAAGCAAAAGAAAGAAAAAAAAATGTTAAATTGATTGCAAAGCTTTTATTTATTTGTTTGTTTAAAAAAAAATGAACATGTTATACTGGCTCTGTGCAATGGTTTTGCACAGAGCAGCCCCGGATCTCCTCTTTTCGGGTCCCTGGCTGGTGCTCCCGTCTCCTCTTCTTCTTGGGCACACATTTAGGAGATATTTTCAGTGTTTTTAGGTAAGCCTGATTACCAGAGTCCAGCATTTGCGTCCATAAATGCAGAATGCCAGACTCGGCTCCACTCCCCGGCGCCCGTGTCACTCGATTTGATTGACAGCAGCGGGATGGCTGCGCTATCAATCTATCCAATCAAGAGCAGAGACAACGGGCAGAGGGGAAGAGCGCGTCTCCAGCGTGGGAATTATGGACTCCGGTGAGTGAAACGGGGGGACTGTGGGCCCAGTCAGTGACAGAAGTTTTTCCACCTTAGGGCATAGGATCTATTAACCACTTCTGGACTGCCGCACGCCGATATACGTCCTTACTTTGATGACTGATATCGTTATGGCAGCAGCTAGCTGCCATAACCCCGGTATCCTCGTGTTCAGCCGGCGGTCCACTACAAGATAAAAGTGGTCTCTGGAGTGGATTCACTACAAGATCACTTTTATCGGTGGCAGGAGAGGGCACCCCCCTCTTGCCGTGCTTCATGCCCTCCACTGCTTACCGGAGCCGTCGGTAGTGGCGAAGGCGAGCCGGTCCTCTCTGTGGCTGGGCATGGAGACGAGTGAGGGGAAGATGACCGTCTCCATGACATTGCAGGGCAGAAGCAACGTCAAAACATCACTTTCGCCCATAGTTCTTAAAAAGGGCCATTTTTTTTAATCACAATTTTTTTTTTTTTATTGCATTTTAGTCTAAATATGAGATCGGAGGTCTTTTGCTTTTTTTCTATTACAAGGGATGTTTACATTACTTGTAATAGGAATAAAAGTGACACCATTTTTTTTTTTTAAAAACTGTGTAAAAAAAATTAAATAAAATTTAAAATAAATAAGAAAAAAAAATGTTTAAAATGTGCCCCGTCCTGCCGAGCTTGGGTGCAGAAGTGAACCCAGGCGTGAGTAGCGCCCGGTGTTCAAACCACACATGTGAGGTATTGCCGCGATCAGTAGAGTGAGAGAAACAATTCTAGCCCTAGACAACCTCTAACTCAAAACATGCAACCTGTACATTTTTTTAACGTCGCCTATGGAGATTAAGGGTAAAAGTTTGTCGCCATTCCACAAGCGGGCGCAATTTTTAAGCGTGACGTGTTGGGTATCAATTTTCTTTATAATTGATACCCAACATGTCACAATATAAAAAAGCTAACTTTACTGTTGTCTATTTTTTCATTCAAAAAAGTGTATTTTCAAAAAAAAAAAAAGTGCACTTGTAAGACCACTACGCAAATATGGTGTGACAAAATATTGCAACAACGCCAATTTAATCCCTAGGGCGTTAGGGGAAAAAAAAATGTATAGTGTTTGGGGGGTCTAAGTAATTTTCTAACAAAAAAAAAAAAAAAAAGATAAACCAACGGTTTTTAACTTGTACAACACATCTAAAAATGAGGCTCCGTGATTAAAGCTGACCTCCACCCTGAAGTGGAAGGTCCGCTCATCAGATCCCCTCCCCCCCCCCCCCTCGGGTGCCACAATTGGCACCTTTCAGGGGGGAGGAGGGTGAAGATACCTGGATAATCCAGGTATCTGCACCCACTTCCAGGACAAGCTAGCCGCAGCTAGCCGCAGATGCCACTCCCCCCCACCCCCACCCCCCCCCCATTGTGTTCTGGGAAACGCACAGTTCCCAGGACACAGCGGTGACCAGTGGAGACGCGCAGCGCGACTCGCGCATGTGCAGTAGGGAACGGGGCAGTGAAACAGCAATGCTTCACTTCCCGATTACCTGACAGAGGTTAGCGGCGGGGGCAGCAGAGAGATAAGCGATTGCTCATCTGCCGCCGACATCGCTGGACCCTGGGACAGGTAAGTGTCCATTTATTAAAAGTCAGCAACTGCAATATTTTTAGCTGCTGGCTTTTAATATTTTTTTTAAAGGTGCAGCTCCTCTTTAAGGTGAAAAAACCCAAGGGTTTACAACCCTTTTAAAAACACAAACAAAATGAACGCAGCCAATACAACTAAAGACTGGTAAATTGCAATATATTGCATTTGTTTTAGCGTTTACATACACTAAGCAGTATAAACCTACTGACAATATTCATTACTAATAAACAGATTACAACAAACTTCAGTATCTCAAACATTATACTAGAAAAATGTATTGCCTCCTCTAAAGGTACCAGCAGCCTTAACCTGGGTATACAGTGACTTTGCATTTCATTCAGAGGGCTGAACTGTAAGGAAAAAAAAAAAACGCACAAATTCCTGCATCCACACTTCCACGCTGTGCTATTATATTGTGACAGCGAGGACTGCTGAATCAATTCAATTCCAATACAAGTATACCCAGCTTTATTATGGGCACTCCAACAATACAAACGCTCCAGCTTATGACCTCTTACTAGAGGTCGACCGATATATCGGCCGATATTTGCCGTTTTTTAAATAATCGGCATCGGCCGATTGTGCTGATAAAAAGCCGATTTAGAACTACAGCGGGACTTTGAAATGACTTCTGTATAGAAGCCTGAGTCGTCATAGCAACCCTTTCCTCCTCTCTGGGCAGTCTGCCAAGAAAAGAAGAAGTTCTCAGTTTAACCATTTAAAGACTAAATCTTTTCTGACAAGTAAAAATCCTGTATTTTCTGCTAGAAAATCACTTAGACCCCCCAAAAATTATATATATTTTTTTAGTAGAGATCCTAGGGAATAAAATAGCGGTTGTTGCAATATTTTATGTCACACAGTATTTGCGCAGAGGTCTTTCAAATGCATTTTTTGGGAAAAAAATACACTATTTAAAAATAAAATAAAAACAGTAAAGTTAGCCCATTTTTTTTTTCTTCCAAAAGTTTTTACTACCTGTTTTTATTTAATATATAGGTTTATTTTTTGTTTTTTTTAATCTAAATCATACATACAAGTAAACTGATTGGAGGTTTGTTTTGTTTAATAAATGTTGTTAAATAAACTGGAGCGTTGATGGTAAAACACAAGTTTTAGCGGCTCTTTACCATCATTTTAGCGGTGCTATTTGGCTGCTAGTGGGGCACATATAACCCAGCTAGCGGCCAAGGAAGAGGTTAAATGCGCCCATGAAGCACTGCTGCCAAATCGCATTGCATGCGCTTTGGCAGTGGTGCCCATTCATATCAATGGGCAGGAGTGGTGGAGGAGCGGTATACACCACTCCAAACGTGCTGCTTGCAGGACTTTTTTTTTAACATCCTGCCAGCGCATCGCCTCAGTGTGAAAGCACTCTGTCTTTCACACAGACTGCAGGGGAGCCATTTTGCAGGCACTTTACAGGCGCTATTTTTAGTCCAAAAGCGCCTGAAAAACGCCCCAATGGGAAAGGTGTGTTAGATCAAGGGGGATTAAAAAAAAAATAATAATAAATAAAAAAGGAAAAAAATAAATAAATAAAATAAAAATCGGCCTAACATATCGGCCCAAAAAAAATCGGCATCATATATCGGCTATCAGCTGCCATGATTTCTAAATATCGGCATCGGCATCGGCCAGAGAAAAACCCATATCGGTCGACCTCTACCTCTAACCTACAAAGAAAGGCATTCTGATAAGTAGAACATTAGTTACTGGCACTGAAAGAGCGCTGCATATAGTAAACAAAGCAAAGCCACTCTAGATTCTTAGTTCCCATCAAGATTCCCAGAAATGCGTAGGATCATTTTAGAGTAGTATATTTCCCTATAAAAGGGAATAGGTGTAGGTAGCACCCAATCACTACATGCTCATCACCTACATGGGTAGAATGAAAAACCTTAACCACTTCTGTTCCGGGAGGTTTTACCCCCTTCATGACCAGGTCATTTTTTTGATATTTAGCACTGTGCTACGTTAACTGGTAACTGCGTGGTCAAGCAACGCTGAACCCAAATCAAATGTATATAAAAAAAAATTTTCACACAAAGAGCTTTCCTTTACTGGTATTTGATCATCACGGTTTTCTTATTTTTTGTAATATAAAAAGAGAAAATAAATAATATTTAGAAAAAAAAAGAAAAAAAAAAAAAAACACACTATTTTTTACTTTCTGCTATAAACATATCCAATAAAAAAATGTAATTTCTTCATAAATTTTGGCGAAAACTTATTCTGCTAAGTGTCTTTGGTGAAAAAAAAAATACGATTTTTTTCTCTCTCTTTTTTGTTTTTAATACTAGAAATGGCGGTGATCAGCGACTTATAATGGAACCTGCAATAGTATGGTGGGCAATCAGATGCTGGGGGGATAACTGACTAACTGCCACGGAAAATCACCAGCAACCCTAGTACGGTGATCAGTGATACTATATACTGGGGGGTCCCTAGCACCCGGGCTGCGGACCAGTTAAAAACTGGACCATGGAGAGAGCCCGTGTCCAGTGTTGGAAGAAGTGCGTTTTGAAAAGGCTCTCTCCAGACACCGGAGACTGCAGGTGTTACCAGGGCTTCCCACAGCTTCCTCCTGCCTTGGCTGCAATGTTCATGCCCTGACTCCGAAAGGAAAGAGCAATCTACGCAACAAGAGCTCTCCACTTTCTTACCTTCTGCCTGGTGCGAGTTACAAGAAAATGGTGCCAGCTGCTGCTCTTTCAATGCAACTGGTGCCAACCACACTATTTAGACTGGCAGCTGGAATATGTTCACAAAATTGCCTCCACATGTCTCACCACCTCCTCAGGCTCATCTATCCATCCTTCCAGAAGAAATACTGCAAAATGCAGGGCAAGACTGTCACAACCCAGTGGATCTGCCTCTACCCCCATCTATCACCTGTGGTGAATGATGCCTGTGGAGCATCCACACTGATCACTTCTCTGTTTTTCCAACCACAAACCAGCCAATGCTAGATACCACTATTTAAGACATGTTATTTTCATTGAGATCATCCCTGCAATCTGACATGTTTTGCATGACCCATTTTATAGAAGTAGTATGGCCAAAGCAATCAGTGGTGAGAACTGAGCGATCAGCAGTGTTTGATTGCACAAGTTCTCACTGCAGAGCCAGTGGGAGGGCAAATGCATCATCGGACTGTATAAAGGTTTGTTTTTTCATAAAGCCATACTTCTTTTAGACCCCTTTCGCGTGGAGGTATTTTTCAGGCACTACAGTGCTAAAAATAACTGTAAAAAGCTTCAGCTGCAAACCCAGTGTGAATGCACGAGTGCTTTCACACTGGGGTGCTGTGCTGGCAGGGCATCACAAAAAGTCCTGCCAGCAGCTTCTTTGCAGCGGTGGAGGAGCACTTAATATAGCGCTCCTCCCCATTGAAAACAATGGGGCAGCGCAGCTATACTGACGGCAAAGCACCGTTGCAGCGGCATTTTGCAGGCAGATTTAACCCCTTATCGGGGGGTTAAAACCGCCTCCGCTAGCGGCCGAATATCGCCGCTAAAACGCCAGTAAAAATATCGCAGCTTTACCGCTGATGCCCGGGGAGGCTCAGTGTGAAAGGGGTCTTAAAAGATAAAAGTCCAAGAGCTGGGAGAAAGAGCATGGGGAAATTTGCATCTTCATGCAATGCCGTGCTTGACTCACATAATAAACAAAAACTGAATAGCACTAACAAGAAGTAGCATGGCTGAAAGAAACCAAGCTGCAGTGCCACACTGCAGGATGCGAGTGGCACGCAAGCTGAGAAGCTTGAAGTTTATTTACAGCCACTCGCTCTGCCTCCTGTGAGGTCAGTAGTGGCATTAGAACCTCATAGGATCTAGGTTTCCCGGTCTTTAGAATTTAATTTGGCTGCCTGCTGATCTAAGGTGGTAGGCGCTGTGAAGAGGCTGCAACTACAAAAACAGATGGAGAAAATCATGACAAAGCTGTATCTGGGGGCAGTATCGATAGTGGCATATCTAGTTGCAGGAAAACAAGCCCAGGGCTCCCATGGATTCTGCATTATGGCGAGTTGAAATATTTCACTATATATTACAATGCAATAATAGAAATAAAGTGCGTAATAAATGCTTCACTTATCCTGATCCTGACAGCATATCACCCCGCTATCCACATTTTTAGAACTGCAAACTGACCGAAATCCCTGAGTCCAGAATAATTTTCTTTCAGTGGCATAGCCTTTATATCCAGATTTATGCCATTACAGACCTAGCTGAAAGCCAGTGTAAAGCATGTCTGAAAGAGGCAGACTCTCTTTAAGATAATCCTTCAACATACAAACAAAAGTACACAATGAAGCCCTAAAAAAATACTGATATGCTGCCATTAAGGCAAAGCCAATACAATTTTGAAGGGCGAGTTAAAAACCCCAACAGAACTTCTTTGTGCTATTAATACTAATGATGATGTTATCACAATATCAACAACTTTACGGCTAGATTACGCGTCACTATTTGATGATAATATAACTAGATGCCAATTTTATGCAAAATCACATAATAAAACTATAGCAGAGTGAGCACATAAAATGTGCACCTGTACATGCTTATTTTATTTTTTAACCACTCCATTACTTGCGTTACTTTTACTGACAATTGCACAGTCCTGCGATGCTGTACCCAATTAAAGTCAAAATCCTTTTTTCCCCCCAATACCATAAATTTTGTGGTATTTGATCACCTCTGCGTTTCTTTGGGGTTTTATTTTTATGCGAAAAACATTTTTTTTAAATATGTGTATATATATATATATATATATATATATATATATATATATATATATATATATATATATTTATTTATATTATTATTTTAATTTTTTTTTACTTTCTGCTAGAAACAAATCCAATAAAAAAAATTAAAAATAAATAATGTCTTCCTCAATTTAGGCCAATATGTATTCTGCTGCATGTTTTTGGTATATAAAAAAAAAATCTAAATAAGCGTAGGTTAGGACGCTGTGTGTGCGTGCCCCAGACTCAGACTCCAACCCCCCCCCCCAAATTGCATACCTGTACATGATTTTGCACAGGAGACACCTTGCTGCTGTATATAGATACAGTATAGAGTCAGCAAGCCGTTAAACTCGCAAAAATGTGCCACGGAGGTACAAGAAATGGGGTGACATGTGCAACAAAGATGATCCTAAAATGCACTGTGAACTCTAAGGCCTTGTTTACACTTGCTTCAAAACGTGGCACTTTACCTGTGTTTTTGTAGGCACTCTATGCCACGCAAAGCAGCCATAACGTTAAAAATTATACCCCATGTTACTTTCCTGGTGATTCACCACATCTCCAAAGCTTCCACAGATGTTTATCACAGCACCACCCAACCACACCTGCAGTGGTAGAAAGTCACCTCAGCGTTAGCTTCGCTTTGTATCTCAATGTATTGTAAAAAAAAAAAAAGACAACCAAACAGACAGGGGATATGTCAGCCTTCATTAAAGCTGCAAAAAAGCATATCAAAAATGCATATTAAAGTGGTAGACGCTTGAGGCCTCACTGCACACTGGACGTTTTTCAGCTGCTCCTAAAGGGTATCTTTTTCGTTTTGTTTCACCTGCCTCTCAATGCCCCTGCATGTTGGCCTATGTGCCCATACACACATAGGCTTTTAGAGGTGTTTAGTGGCAAAGTCATTTAGAGGTAGGAAAAAAAAAACACTGTCAATGTATCCAGGAGCAGCCATATTTTGGCAGAAAAAACACTTGACGCTTATAAATGTGTCTAAACGCACGTTAACACTAAGCAAGTTTAGTGCTTGAGTGTTTATTAATTTCAATGGCCACAATAAATTATTACTTTGGCCAATGAAATTAATTGACACCTGTAAACGTTTCTAGCACCGTAACACTTTTACAAGCATCAAGCATTGTTTTGCTAAAACACTGCTGCCAGGAAGAAAAGCTTTTACTGGAGTTTGCAAAACATCCTGTGTGCAAGAGGCCTTAACGTGTGTTACTAATCAATGTAATGATACCAAAGGAAGAGGTGTCATGGCTGATTCTAAGAATTTATGGACAGTCTTAGGCAGGCCATACATTATACAATTTTCTTTCCTTCAACCACAGGCTGAAGGAAAGAACATTTCTCTATTACCCCATCAACACAGTCAGTGTGTCTTTTCTTGTTCTGTTTTATATGCCTGGACTTTCGCATATACTATTGAGCCCAGACATGAGCATTTACTTCTCCAATATATTATTTGAGCATAAAAACAGCTTGGTGTGCCCAGAAACTACATATTATTTAGGGAGTAGTCAGGGACAGGTATGGGGCATTATAGCAGTAGTGAGGAGCAAAAGAATGTTTGCTGCCTATTGTTCTGCCAAATAGATCATCAACTTTTTATGCATACTTGAACATTGCTGTTAATGCAAATACCTTCCACTGTCACGCAGTTATATTATTGCTTGTATTCAAGCCCCTGTCATGTCATGTAATATTTTCGCAAGCAAGAAATTATCTGTACTAAAAGGTGTGAACAGCACTGAACCTGTGTAGTTCTTTAGATTTAGTCTAGGTATTCTAATTGCATCACTGTGCTATTAAATGCCTGCAATTGACCGTAAACTGCAAAACCATGTGAAGGTTGAGGGAAAAAAAAAGGACTTATAAATTACTCCACAACATTAACAATATTTCTGAATATATATATATATATATATATATATATATATATATATATATATATATATATATATATATATATATATATATATATATATATATATATATATATATATATATATATATATATATATATATATATATATATATATATATATATATATAGTATGGGAGCAAACATGAGCCAGATAGCAGGCAGCTAAAAACAAGAGAAATAGTAAACAGTATGAGATGCTTTCACTGTGAAATTGGTAATTTAAAGGACACAGGGTGTGCATATTGGCTCGGTGCAGGACTAGAGAGTGCAGATTTGGAGTGGAGAAAATTGCTTTTCCGAATTTCTCCAGGTTTTGGTATACCTGGATGGGGCTCTGTAGTTTGGAGATTCCATAGTGTCTTGGGTGGGATGGAATCTCCAACCCAGTGTCCAGGTTTTGTGGAAGACCAGCAGGGTGTGTGCTCAGGTGCACACGGTCCTTATAATGGAGGTTTAGGAATACCTCAGGGCTCCCAGTTGGAGGGAGCCAGGAGGTCTCCAGGAGTCAGAGGCTGCATGTCGGACAGTAAATGTCCCAAATGTAGCCTCTGACAGTACAATCAGAGTCAACAGACTGTAAATGAGACAGTAAATGACCTGAGGCTTGAGAGGAGCTGTGTACATTAGAGTGAAGCTGTCGGCTTTAAAGAACCTGTGGAAAGAGCAGCGTTACTGCTAAAGAGTAGCCAGGTAGGCTAGAATTTTCATGTATACATTTTACTGGAGAAGAAACCCTGTGTGGGAGACATTATCTGATGTAAGCTTTGTTTTTGTTTTTTGTTTTTTAACAAACATGGGCTGCCGGGCCCTTAAATATGATTCTGGACTGACGTGAATCACTTGAAAACGCATCTACTACTAGAGCTAAAGAACCCCATGCTACAAAATATATAATTGGCATATAGGAGACAGACCCCAAGTGATGAGGACAGTTAATATATGAATATTTATTCTGTCACATATTTAGTCTGGTTGAAAAAAAAGACATCACCTAGGTCAACCAATAAAAGGAGAGGAAAATAAAATCATGCAATCCTATATACACAATCCTTTACTCACAACTGATCCAGAGGAAGGCAAAAAAAAAAACCTAGAAAATCATGAACCAATTTGCTTCAGCGAGGGGAAAACTTTTCTTCCTGATCCGAGAGGCAAACGGATATTCACCATTTTACCTATACAAGTTAATATTCAGTTGTATTATGTACATTTAGAAAAAGACTCCAGGCCTATTTTAAAGGGATGAATATCACAGTACTTGAGTAAAAAGAGAATCAGAATATGCATCCATGAGTACAAACACAAAGGCCATCTTATGATGGATTGGAGCAGATCATTGTATGGATGGGACATATGGAAGTAGTGTTCAAGATGGCCTTTGTACATATTCTAATGCTCCTTTTACTCAAGTACTGTGATATTCATCTCAAATATTCAGATATTTCCAGTGGTTGTAACCCAAACACAAAAAAAAGTCCTGTACCTTTAAGGCATGATCACAGTGCTTGTGCTGTATAATTTGTCCCTTCCTATGTTGTCATATAACTGGTTGAGCCTACTTGTTGTGTCCCCCTGTCTGTGCAAAGCAAGGCAATCATAGCTTCTAAGGCCGCGTACACACGCGGGGACTGTTCGCTCAACTTTGTCCGCTGAACAGTGTTTCGGCGGACAGTCCGCTCGTGTGTGGGCTTTCAGCGGACAGTTTCAGCGGACAGTCTGACGAACAAAGTTTTTCGGAAATTCCGAAAAACTGTCCGCTGAAACTTGGTTTGAGCGGACAGTCCGCCCGTGTGTAGGCTTGTTCGTCAAACTAAGTCTCGCGCATGCTCAGAAAGAATTTACACGCCGAAGGTTGCATTGCAGTGTATAGGACGTCGTTTTCTAGTCCCGTCGTACGTGCTGTTCACGTCATCGCGCACGGTTTCAGCGGACTGTTCGATCGTCGTGTGTGGGCAAGTCCGTCCATGCTAATTTTGAGCGGACTGTCCGCTGAAACTGTTTGACGGATAAAGTTGAGCGAACAGTCCCCGCGTGTGTACGCGGCCTAAGCCATGATCCCATGGTTAGTTTACATGCCTCCTTCAGCCCACTCTCTGCTTTGAGTCTCTCCCCTCCCTCCCTGCCTGTCTGTGTGAGAGCGGTTCATAGATAGAGGAAGAAGAGCGGAGGAGGATCACTTGACTGCACAACTGCGGTGTGAGAAAAGGTATTTAGCTGCATGTAAAAGGTATTTATCGGCAACATAATCTGGAGGGGATACATGTAAAGTCACAATGTTAACTTTTCCTTCATCGCTTAATGTCTGCGCCAGTTATATATTTCTATTGTTTTTAGCTGCCTATCTGGCTCTTGTTTGCTCCCATAACTGCCTCAGTGAGGGATGAGGAGGCTCTGGCGGGACCTGTGACAGGGTTAGCAATTTCTTCTCTTCGACATTGGTGACCTCCACACCTCCTGAGGAAGTAGCTTTGTGCCATGAAACATGTAGAGGAACTACAAGACTGGAATCGTCTCCCATGCGTTTATATGCATCTTATCAATATTGTTTATTTGTTGAGACATTGGCTACAGTCATAGTTGATTTGAACAGCTGTATGCTCATATTGCACGCGGAAAAGTCACAACTATAGGCAAGGCTTTTGAGGAGGTCCAATATATGTATATGTTTTTAATCAGATTTTGCTATAATGTACATTTATATTTTTATAATACTCAGAAATATTGCTAATGTTGTGGAGTCTTTCCTGGGGGAAATATTTTGGCACTTTCATTAGGATATTCAATTGATAGTAAACCCTCTTCATCTATCATGATGTATACACCACTAGTTTGTGGCTGGCACACAAGACCACACATACAAAGGACGTTCTGTAGTTAGGATCCCATAGAACATTTCTATGCCAAACAATCTTTTGAGCTGTGAAGAAAGTTTCCATCTATTACACGCAGACAGCTCTTGATTGGAACACACAAGAGTACATCACAAGAAACTGTTGACAGAAAAATATCCAGGCTCTACTCCATTTACCGTGTTTTTCAAGGTCATAAGTTATATACTATCAATGTCCCTATTGAGAGTGATTATTCCAACTACGTAGCATCTTTCTTCACTAGAAGAGGGATAAAATGACAATCCAACAAGCATGCTTTTATAGGAATCCATAAAGTGAGCTTATGTGACTAAACCAACCCTGTGTTCATGTCTTCAAAAAAGTTAAAAAGAAATAACCTAGCGGCCTGAAAAACAATATATTTTCTTTCGGGCAATAGTATAAATTCATGTAGTAAATATGTCTTACTTTATAGTGCAGGAGGGAAAAGATAGATCTTTTCCATAGAGCATGTATCATAGATTCAGTAACTCAAACATGCACTACCCTAAAGTACATTGGAAAAAATAACAAACAGTGTAAATATACAATAAATCTTGGCAGGGACAGATAGAATAGGATGGTATAAGAACCAAAGGCAACATAACAGTTTTCTACATTTTTAAACTGAAATCTATGCAATCACAGTAACGAAGCCAACATCTTTTCAATTTATTAAATACATTTTCCCAACAAAGCATCAGGTCAGAGATTAGGAAGCATGTCCAAAAAACAGGATTTTTGTACCAGCTGTAAAAATCCTTTTCTTGGGGTCCATTCAGAGACACGGGAAGCCTTAACCTTTGGGTTATACTGCTGTCTACAGGAAGACTAGACACTGACAAAAAGTAAATAAAAAATGAGAGGCCTGCCTAGGAGAACGCCTGTCACTACTAGCATGCCTCAGCAGGGTGGCACCAGTGTCCTTCTCAGAGGGTCCAATAATAGGATTTGTGTATCCTCTGTAAAATCCAATTTCTTTTTCGTCCATTGAGGGACACAGGAAGCCTGAAAGGGTTACTAAACCCAGGAACCTGCATTCACTATATCTGGTCTCCCACAGTACACAGAACATGGAAACGCAATCATTTCACATCAGCAGTAGGGAGAGTTTTAATTCTCCTCTGACTGTACTATGAGGCTGCAAAACCCCTGACCCTCTGCCTGGACAGTGCCAATTGGCCCTATGTCGATCACATGCACCATCCTAAGAAAAAGAAAAAAGAAAAAAACTGCAGTAATACACACCAAACTGAATGCCCCCAAAGCTCTGCTTTATCAGAAGATGGATTGGGGACTGTAGAAGAAGGGGAGGATAAGAGAAGACAGGAGCCTTTCTACACAATGCGCAGGATTAACCTCTTAGGTTCCACAGTATAACAAGCATGTTCCACTGCAATTTCCCTGGCAGAGGGAGGAAACAACAGATTTAACAGATTCCATTGACTCAAACACATTAATAGCTTTGAGATCCAGAAGGGGGTAAATGCCCCTTTTGGGCTTAAGAACAGTGCACAGATGGGAATAAAAACCCCTAGAACCATTCTGTCACAGGAACTGTAATAATGATAACTTGGTCCAGAAAAACAGATTGCTCAATGGACATATGCTAATCTGTGCAGTGACCCAGGAAGGATGGAAATGGAAACTGAGGAAGGGGAAGAGAGGAAAACCCCAGATTGAAGCCCCGGGAGACCAGCTCATGCACACAAGTGTCTGAGGTGCAAACTTTTCAAGCAACCGCAAAGGTTAACAAACTCTAGAAAGTGTGGGCACAGACCTTCATAAAGAGGATGGCTGGTCTGAAAATTTGTCAGACCTTGAGGGTGAATGGGAGTCGGAAGGACGAACATGCTGGAAAGTTCCAAGCAGAGACAGAGATCAAGCAGTGATGTATACAAGTTAATAGGCTAAAACCTTATTAATGTGTGAAAAAAATAAAAAAGCAGCAGCTTAATGTGGAATACACACAGATATAGTAAAAGAGAAGTCGTGCTAACAAAGTCCCAAATATTGCATATCATGAAAATATGTGTCCATAATCGGTATGATAAAGGTAGAGCTTATTCAAAATGCCACCACAGCGATTCACATCAA
This sequence comes from Lithobates pipiens, assembly GCF_037356315.1. Classification (NCBI taxonomy): domain Eukaryota; kingdom Metazoa; phylum Chordata; class Amphibia; order Anura; family Ranidae; genus Lithobates; species Lithobates pipiens. The sequence goes on from NW_027507903.1 coordinate 155,971,347, forward strand.
AAAGTGTACCTTAAGAAATTCCTGCTTACCAGATAGCAAGCAAACAAAGCATGTGGTTATAGCCCAACCAAGGCCTTTACTTGCACAGAAGATCCTATGGATAATTGACAGGGTAGATGGCTGCAGAGTCTCTCACACACTGACAACGCTGTAGAGTCCATGACCTTCTCATTCCGTAATGACCCAAAAAGACAGACTGGCAATTGCGTAATATTGTCCAACTCGTTTTATTTTAAAAGTTATTGCACTTATATTGGTAGTTAAAAAAAGCGACTCGATTTAAACATAGGCGGCCAACTCGCAACAAGCGCCCGTCCTCCTAGTACAGATAGCATGGTGATGTCAACACGTACCCTCCTCCAGACACATTTTGTTCCCTATTGACAATGTCACTTATGACGAAACACGGTGAAGGGTATGTGTTGACATCACCATGCTGTCTGTACTAGGAGGACAGGCGCCTGTTGCAAACCGGCCGGCTATGTTTTAATCCATGCACATTTCTTAGCTACTGATGTAAGTGCAATAACTTCTTTTAAACCACTTGCCGACCAGCGGCCGCCATTATACTTCACCAGCAGCATTTCATCATATGTGACGTTGTCAATGGGGAACAAAATGTATCTGCAGGAGGGTACGTGTTGACGTCACCGTGTTGTCTGTACTAGGAGGACGGGCGCCTGTTGCGAGCCGGCCTGCTATGTTTTAATCCATGTGCTTTTAACTACCAATGTAAGTGCAATAACTTATTTTAAAATAAAACGAGTTTGACAATATTACGCCATGGCCAGTCTTTCTTTTGGGAATGAGATGATCACAGACTCTACAGCGTTGTCAGTGTGTGAGAGACTCTGCAGCCATCCACCCTGTCAATTGTCCATAGGATCTTCTGTACAAGTAAAGACCTTGGTTGGGCTAAAGCCACATGCCTTGTTTGCTTGCTATCTGGTAAGCAGGAATTTCTTAAATCACACGTTTTGATGTGAATCACTGTGGTGGCATTTTGAATAAGATCTACCTTATCATACCAATTATGGACACATATTGTCATGATATGCAATTAAGCATCCACTAGCAATATTTGGGACTTTATTAGCGTGGCTTCTCTTTTACTAGTAATGTATATAAGCATATTGATTGACGAAAAAAATTCCAAAAAGTAAATAAATAAAAACTAAAAACTTAGTCTAATACAGAGCAACTGGCTGCAGAAAAGACATCTATTCTCCTAAGACACTAGCATAACACTGTGGCATGGTAGCGGAATGGTTATCCTGGAATGGGCTACAGTTTTTTAAATTTGCCAATGTCCAAATTTTGTGTAGGCAGTAGTATTACACAAAGGTTAAGACTTCCCGAGTCCTTTAATGGAGGAAAAAGAAAGTTAATCCAGTTCTCACAAAATGTGTGAAATAGCAAAACACTTGTAATCTCTCACCTGTAGTGCTTGGGGAACATTTTTTTTTCTTATTATTTTTCTTATTAAAAGAATGCCTACAAGGTGCACGATGTGCAAAAAAAACTGTGTGAAACCAGCATGCTTGCTGTGCTTTGAAGACAAAACAAACTGTTTGAAAATCTAATAAATTAACACCATAAAAAAAAATAAAAAATAAAACACCCATAGTAAGTAAAGGTCCGTTCTGTCTAAAGCAGGGATATGCAATTAGCGGACCTCCAGCTGTTGCAAAACTACAAGTCCCATCATGCTTCTGCCTCTGGGAGTCATGATTGTGGCTGTCAGAGTTTTGCTATGCCTGATGGGAGTTGTAGTTCTGCAACAGCTGGAGGTTCGCTAATTGCATATGACTGGTCTAAAGGAAACAGTTTTCAATAGAGTCTAATTATACATCTTCTATACAGTGCCAGTGACGCTCTTGGGAGGACAGCCTACATAACAGGCTGTCAGGCTGAAGGAGGAGTAAAAAGATCCTCTAAAGTAAACAAGATTAAATGACCAAAAAACAACCAAGCAAGCATTGTCTTTATTATCTCAGTACTCAGGTCCTACATGTTAGTATGCAGAACATATCACCCAAAGTCTGCATCACGTCTAAGAAACTGAAGAAATGAAGAAATGTACTTACTGCAAAAAGCCAAATCTGTCTGTGACCTTGTAGACAAGATAATCGGCATCCTCCCAAGGTTCGATCTTTGCACCTTCTCGGCCCTAGCGTTTTAGAAACAAAAGCAGGAACATTTTAAGATAATTTCTTTGCTACCCAATAAAATAAATTTTAGAACCAGTCAATACAGGTGGTCCCCGGGTTACAAACAAGATATGGTCTGTAGGTTTGTTCTTAAGTTGACTAAGTCGGAACAGGTACATTTTTTTACGTGTAGCTCCAGCCAAAAAATATATTTGTAAGCTTTTTGGATAGCAAAGGGAAGGGTTATCACCCCTGTAATGTTTGTTTTGCTGTCTGTGCCCCCGGTCAGAAAATTTCACCTCACTTTCTGTACCAATGACAATTGGATTTTGAAAATTTGGGGTTGTTGTGGAAACAAGCCTTGGTGATAAAAGCATCAGTGGAGACAACTTTTTTCCCATAATAACTTACAGAAGTGAATGTATCTTCCTAGGGGTAGATTTGCTCTCACTTCCTGTTGTCTCCCTCCATTTGTAAGTATGAGTCATTTGTAAGTCGGATCTTTGTAACTAGTGGACCGCCTGTACAACCCCTAAAAGTAGAATAATGTCTAAACCACTAAATGAAGCACAAACATTCAGGTTAATGAGCAATATGTCACACTCTCTCTTCCTACAACAGTGTTTTTGCCACAGCTACCCAACTCAACAAAACTGTAAGTGGGGGGAGCACTGGGGATACCATTTTTACGATATTTTGTGGCGTTGAAGTAAGAATTTCCTCTCTGTTTTCCCTCCTTGTGCCACTCACGATAAACATATACAAAGTCCACATGCGGCGCTAAATTTACAGTATATCCAAGGGAGAGTTGATAAACCTGTCACCAGCTTCAATGTGTATGGGAATGCACAGCACACCATTGTGGAAATCCAATCTGCTTACCAGATGGCTGTAAAAAGTAGGCATGTAATAGACAGACCAAGACCACAGCTCCACTCTCCAGCCTTAAATAGTGGGTGTGTAGTATTCAAGCATGGTAATCAATGAAAAGATAAGGCAGGAATTAGTGAAGCCTGCATGGTAATATCAATTTTTTTATTGTGGTAACTTACATTTCAGTGCAAGAAAACAAACATCATGATGTACATATGGCCACGGCTCTAAGCGTGCTAGTGTCAGCCCGCCTGACATGTTTCACCCAACAGGATATCATCAGAGGCGTGGCAAGGCGACAACAGCACGCCCCTTTAACAGTCACGAATGATGCTCATCCCAGAAGAATAAACCCCCGGAATGCCAGACAAATGAGGACAGAGTCGCACCTGCTCTCTACCACCAAATCAGAGTCATGGATGACATCCCGGAAAAATTAACCCTTGAGTGATGCGACCGCCGGAAATTAGGTCAGTGGAGTGCACACCGCGCGCTTGCACTCAACCGCCCGATAATCACCTATGAATGACACAACACCCAGAACCACCAAACTGAACAAATGACCGGACTGTACTGGGTGAGCATCACCCATAATAAACAAACAAAATCACATATTTTTCGTTGTCTGAAAGTACATTTTTGCCAAGATTAAAAATCCCAGTATCGATTACATCCTTCTCTTTTTTCAATCCTCTGGTCCCTCTTTTGGTTCTCCATCCAGTTTGTTTTTTTGGGGGCCCTTTAGAAAAAAAAAAAATTCTGAACAAGGTGGGAGGACCCTTAGTGGGGTATTGTGGTCTCCTAGGAGAATAACCAGGACAATCCCACCCAGAATATGCACGTTCCTTGGTGTTCGCTGAGATGGATGTTGGACTACATATCCACTGTCATAATCCTCTATCTAGAGGCTCGTAATGGTTATAAACAGGTACCCCACCAGAGTTAGGTCGTGAGGATGATTATATTGAACAGGATCATTCCTTGTATTATTGAAAAGGGCAGATCTGGCTTGAGGGCTGTTGGGATTAAATGGTTTCTTGGGTCAAACTTTCTTCCAAATGCCGACGGGTGTATTAGTATTTTTGCGACTCCCACCTCTCAATTAAAAACTGGGGGTATTGGATCCTACATTTATAGCTGGTTCTGAGGTTTGCTCCAGCCCCCCTGACCTGCCATTTAAAAACTGGATTAGGGCCGGTTCACACAGGGGGCGATGCGAGGCGACACCGACTTGCCTCGCCGCGACCTGAGCGGCGACTTGCAAATGACTTCTGTATAGAAGTCAATGCAAGTCGCCCCGAGGTCACCCAAAAGTAGTACAGGAACCTTTTTTCTGAGTCGGAGCGACTCGAGTCGCTCCTCTCAGAACGGTTCCATTGTACAGAACGGGGGCGACTTGTCAGATCGCGGCACGGCAAGTCGTGTCGCCCCCCGTTTGAACCGACCCTCAGTCTTCGTCATCTAGGTCCCTAAAATATTTATTTTTCTATCAATGGGTCTAAAGCAGTGATGGCAAACCTTGGCACCCCAGATGTTTTGGAACTACATTTCCCATGATGCTCTGGCACTCTGCGGTGTAGTGGAGCATCATGGGAAATGTAGTTCCAAAACATCTGGGGTGCCAAGGTTCGCCATCACTGGTCTAGAGTCTCTTTCTCTAAAATCTTTACAAGGTTATCAGACTTGTTTTTATACTTGTCTAATTCTTTGTATGATAATTTATCTTTGACATCAGAAATGTCTTCAAGTTTATTCAACTTTCTTCTCTTCCTAGCTATTAGAAACCCCAGAGCATCAAGTCCCACATCGTTAAAATATTTATACCAACCCAGAGGATCTACTTCATCATCCTGAGATGTTCACTCAAACCTTAGGCTTCTGGGAACAATTTTGTCATCCGAGTATTTCTAAGAATGCCACATCCCAGTTTACATGCATTTCTGTTACCATAAGGTTTTTTTAATCTCCTATATCTAAATGCTGTTTGTCCTCTGCATTGTTAAAGACTTCCTTAAGAGCTATAGAACGTGAAATTCTAAAATCAAAAACATCCATTCTATTTTATTCCAATCAAAAAGAGCAGCGGATATAAAATCAAAGGTGATCGTCTGGTGGTGGAGCGCAAGTGCGGTGCATGATGCGCTCCACTGACCTAATTTCCAGCGCCACTCCAGGGTTTATTCTTCTGGATGGCCATCATCCGTGATTTCGATTTGTACTAGCCGATTTAAATACACTAACAAGTTGAAGTGGACCTCAAAATAATACTTCATTTATATCAGTTACTGCAAACAGCGTCTTTCCTTTTAGGTCTAAAGGTCTTACGTGATTAAACGCTGATAAACTGAGGCACCCCAACCAGGGATAAATGGATTGTTTCAGCCTTATAACTGCAAGAGAGCTTGCTGAAAAAACAGACTTCCTGGCTGGATCACCAGATAAAAATAGAAGAAAGAATTCCTAAAAAAGTAAACTAAGAAGTGGTAAACTGCAATGTAATAAATGTTTACTTTTGCGTCTCGTACTGCCTCTGTCCATCCTAGATCTTATCTTAAGACAAGTCAATTGTTGCCTATACTTTGGATCTGACAGTGAGAGTGGATTCGTAATTTAGCCCACAAAATGAAACTAGGAGCCAAATCCATTAAATGTTGAGTGGATTTTCAGTATTGCAGGGTCTTCAAAGGGATAAAACATGCAGAAATGTGTACATGCAGAGACGTATTGCATTTTTTTTTTTCCCTCTAACTCACTTCTATGTTTTTCTACATCTTTGAACAGTATGCAATAAAAAGATGCAAACTGTATACCACAAGATTCTTACCACCAATGGGTCACTCTTACAATCAATTGTATCTTGTTTTCTATACTTTGAAGGGCTGTTAATATGTATATTAGCTGTCCACCTAGAACATTTATACCCACTCTGCTTTAAAGACATTGTAAAGTCTTCTGGGTTTTTTTCGGTTAAAAAAAAAAAAAAAAAAAAAAAAAAAACACACATTATACTTACCTGCCCTGTGTAATGGTTTTCCACAGAGCAGCCCAGATCCTCCTCTTCGAGTCTCTTTTCAGCACTCCTGTACCCTCCTTCCTGTTGAGTGCCCCAACAGAAGGGCGGCTTGCTATGGGGGCACACAAGCCGAGCCACAGCTCCCTGTGTCTAGACACGGAGCCGCGATGCAGCCACACCCCCTTTCTCAACTCATTGGCTGACTGACAGAAACAGGAGCCAATGGTGCCACACTGCTGTCTCAGCCAATGAGGAGGGGAGTCCCAGGCAGCCGAGACACTCCACTCCTGTAACATCTCTGGACCTAGAGGGACCTCAGCTAAGTATTAGAGGGGCTGGGGGGGGGGGGGGGCTGCTGCCTGCACAAAGAAGGTGTTTTATCTTATTGCACAGAATGCATTAAGATAAGAAAAAAAAAAACCTTCTGCCCTTACAATCACTTTAAGATGGATAAATAGTGAGTAACAATTCTATGTCTACTCCAACACTGAATTGACATTACTGACAGATGAAGCATCGGCAGCCAAATTCCAAAGCAACTTTATTATTTCCAAATTAGACCTACTCAGTTATGACATGGTTGAAAAAAATAAAATAAAAAAAATCACTCCACCTTTAGTCACATCACTTGCATGTAACAAGGAATGTACAGGCAGCTGGATCCTGGGAAAATCTTCACTGCTGAGATGTCCGTCCTCTTCCTGTCTCTGAACTGAAAACCCCCATATTCCTCCTCCTCCTCCACAGAGAAAAGGTCTTTCATTGGATACAGTCTAACACAATCCGTGAATGTGTGAAAGAATCCTGTGACTGATCAGACTCTCCCCCATTAACAGCTCAATGTTGGAGGAGGGGGCATGTCCCCGTCAGACCCTGTACTGCTGTTTTGCCTGAAGGATAAAGCTGCTGATGTGACTAAAAGGTGTAGGGATTTTTTTTCAACTTTAGCTTCAAAAAATGTTCTCATGTATATGCCTATTGGAATCACCCCAGGTGCCCAGGTTAGCATTTTGGCTGCTGACTTAGGTCTACCTCGCCACAAGAGACTTCTAGCCCACAGTCACTTCAGCACATGTTTGGCCATACCAGTTTAAGCCCTTGCTTTCTGCAAGAATATTCCATCAAGCTAATTTTTATTGGCGTTTTCCTGACCATCGAGTCATTGGATTCCAGCCTTAGGCAGCTCCAGTTTGCTTATCGGCAGGTCCGGTTGGGCTCATTGCGCCCCGTGGGTGTCTACCAAGAGACAGCTTTGCCTGTCATCTTTGTTTTTATCTTTTTGCAGCTACGTGTGGGGCTGCAACTAACGATTATTTTCATAATCGATTAATCGGCCGATTATTTTTTTCGATTAATCGGATAAAAAAAAGGGGGGGGGAGAAATATATATATGCGCGCGCACACACACACACACACATATACACGTGTCCCCCCCCCCCCAGTATAGATGACACATTCCTCCCCTCTCACATGGTGTCACTGCCCCACCTCCTCTCAGTGCTCCCCTCCCCCCTCCGGTGTCTCAGGTTTTCTCACCCCTTCATGGTGACAGTGGCTCCTCCTCGGTGTGCCGGGGTGGTGTGGGGTGGAGTCTCAGTACGGACCCGCCACACGTGACTCGGCCAACTCCTCCAAATGGAGCGAAGGGCACCCCGAAGCCAGGAGATGGATGCACGCATGTGCAGAGCACAACCTTCAATCACGGCAGCGCTGGAAAGCGGGGACAGAAGAAGAGGACGGGGGATGTGCGGGGACAGAGGAAGAGGACGGGGGATGTGCGGGGACAGAGGAAGAGGACGGGGGATGTGCGGGGACAGAGGAAGAGGACGGGGGATGTGCGGGGACAGAGGAAGAGGACGGGGAATGTGCGGGGACAGAGGAAGAGGACGGGGAATGTGCGGGGACAGAGGAAGAGGACGGGGGAATGTGCGGGGACAGAGGAAGAGGACGGGGGAATGTGCGGGGACAGAGGAAGAGGACGGGGGATGTGCGGGGACAGAGGAAGAGGACGGGGGAATGTGCGGGGACAGAGGAAGAGGACGGGGGATGTGCGGGGACAGAGGAAGAGGACGGGGGATGTGCGGGGACAGAGGAAGAGGACGGGGGATGTGCGGGGACAGAGGAAGAGGACGGGGGATGTGCGGGGACAGAGGAAGAGGACGGGGGATGTGCGGGGACAGAGGAAGAGGACGGGGGATGTGCGGGGACAGAGGAAGAGGACGGGGGATGTGCGGGGACAGAGGAAGAGGACGGTGATGTGCAGGGACAGAGGAAGAGGACGGGGGATGTGCGGGGACAGAAGAAGAGGACGGGGGATGTGCGGGGACAGAAGAAGAGGACGGGGATGTGAGGGGACAGAAGGAGATCGCACGGGGACATAAGAAGTCAGGACTTTTTAGGAAAGTTGGAGGGAAGATGAAGTCTCTGAGGGCTGAACTTCATTCAATCTGCTACTTGACAAGGCAGGCTGTATGGAAAGGGTTAATGTTAGAGTAATCCCCCTCCCCCTATACACAGACCCCAGCAATGTGAGGACTGAGGAACTCATCCTGCACCGTACAATAACACTGACAGACAGCAGGGAGAACCGACCGGTAGTCCCGCCACGGGGGATGTGCGGGGACAGAAGAAGGGGACGGGGGATGTGCGGGGACAGAAGAACTCTGTGACTCCTCCAGAATTCATTCACTTGGGCTGACACAGGCTGAACGCCGCGCTGGGGGTGACGTTAGCACGCAGCTCGCCGCCGCCGGGTGTACCAAGATGGCCGCCGGCTCCGAAGCTAGGCCGAAGCCGCAGTCTTTCCTAATCACATGGTGCGGACCAACTAATCGATAATGAAAATCGTTCACAACGATTTTCATTATCGATTATTATCGATAATATCAATTAATCGTTTCAGCCCTAGCTACGTGCATCATCTGACATGCGTATCTGTGAAGAAAATCAAATCATTTGCTATTCGAAACGTGTCGGCTGTCCCTGTAGCTCGCGTACATAATAAAGGTCATTTTGTTACATTGTTGCTGTGTCCAATGTATACTGTTCTACTCACGATTGTGCTTTTAACCAAGTGTGATATACTGTAATAAAGATTTGTGTATTTTTACCTTTTGGAGCTAGTCTGCGGTGCCACTATACAAGTCCTTCGTTTCCCAGGGGGGTATTGTGTTTCTATTAAAGCCACTCGGGCACCACATTTTTTTCATAAAAGGGGTTCTTGTTGTGACAGAGCAACGTTAAAAGAAAATCATCCTAGCTAAACTGAGCGTTTCTTTAAGGAACTGATAAAAGGTACTAAACAGGGGGGAAAGAAAAAAACCTCACCTTGTCATATTTGGCAACAATATCAGCTCGTTCTTGTGCAGATTTAATGGCCACATCTTCCTCAGAGTCTGGATCTGTAAGAAGTGAGTGAACAAAGAATATTTACTCAGACTGTGACAAAGACCCCATGAATACTGCTCAAATGAAATTGCCAGCACAATATTTAATTTACAGTCAAGTTCATTTTTTAGACAACGGTACACACATCAATAACATGCCATTTCATCTTTTGTCACTACCAACTGCAAAATAAAGAAAGCTAATGATTATGAACACTGTATAATGGACTTATTTTAAAAAAATAAATAAAAAAATAGACGAAACAAGATGACATTTAAAAAAAGCTCCATATTAGCTGAATATTTGATAAATGCTTATCTGATCAGAGTGCTAAATATTAGGATATCACCTTTGAAGATGCTTTATAGGGAAATGAAAGCACCCATTTGTTACGTCACCAGACCGTACCAGAAACTGAAGCTCCACTTATGATTCCATTTAGAGGGTTTCACTCTTTTTGATGGGTTTCTCATTTATTATGAAAAAGTAGCAAAAAATGTAAAATAATATTGCTATAGGTTGTAGAGAGGCATAGAGGGTTGAAAAGAACCTTTCTGCTGGAATCTCTGAGAAATATAAACAGCCTGCTGGTAGGTTAGCCAGTCAGCACTGAGAATAGAAATATCAATTTTGGACGAACTTAATTATCAGTTTGCTGTTCGGAGAGTACCAAAAGATCGAGCTAGCATGTGCTAAACTAAACTATTGTTCAGATGCAACAAGAAATGCGTGACCAAGCGTCAATCCATTATTCTCAAGGCAGCCTGTGCAATTGCGGAGTCTACCGCTCTGTGAATCAGGGTAGGAAAAACAAGATTTGTCTCCAAAATGCCAGCTTTAATTTCCTTTTCTTGAAGTCAGTTACATGGCGCTAAGACAAGAAGAAGATAAAAGTAGAATAACTCTGACCTCCATTCATGCTCCTAATTTATCAGAGGAATTCATTACCTCTCTTGCGTGTGCGCTCAGTCTGGGAAAGTGGCATTCTATGGAATTGTTAGACTAGAAGTCTTAGCTTTCACAATGTCTGGACATAAACGGCTGTTGGAGTTCATTGAAAATTTGATTTTGAGCTTTCAGACCCAGTAAATCTGACTAACTGTATCAGAAATATGTGACCTCAGGTTCTTGTATGAGGGAAAATGGACACTGAAGGGTCTTGTTCTCCAGGAAATGGGTTTCTGCATGTCTAGAAATAAAAACCAATCATAATGGCACTAGACAGCAGCCTCCTACACAGCATTGTGAGCAAAATCCCAACTACACTCGAAAATAATCTCCTTCAACTATTATACTAGAAATCACAGTAAGATAAAACTCAATTTGCCAGCCCTGCCAAAGTGTTAGTGGATTTCCATACAAATATGATTCCAAGAATGACCAGCTTCAACTACCTCCATAACACTCAATTTAAAGTGGTTGTAAACCCTTACAAAACACTTTGACCTACAGGTAAGCCTAGATTAAGGTTTACCTGTAGGTCCAAGAAATATCTCCTAAACCTGCACGGTTTAGGAGATATTTACAAAAAGACAGGCACCGCTGTCTACGGCGCATGTGCCATAGACAGCGGCGTGCAGGCGCACCGAGTGTGCTGCTGCCAACGCCAATGTGCCGTTAGCGGCGGCTCCCGTGCGCATGCGTGGGAGTGACGTCATCACTGCTCCGCCGCTGTGAGTGGCCGGAGCAGCGATACCCAGAAGATGGATGCTCAGGACTACAGGGGAGAGCAGCGACATCGCTGGCTCCTGTGTCAGATAAGTGACACATAATGGGCTACTATGCGATGCATAGTAGTCCATTATGCTTTACCTTCACAGGGAGACAGAAGTAGTAAATCCATTAGGGTTTACTTCCTCTTTAACCACTTCCAGTCTGTACCAATTCTGACATTCATTCCTACATGCAAAAAAAAAAAAACTGCATTTTTTTGCTAGAACCCCCAAGAATAAAATGGTGGGTGAAGCAATTTTTAACGTCACGTCATAGTTATGCAGCGGTTTTTCGAAAATACATTATAATTTTAATGCACAAAAACACAATATAATACCCAATTGTTTGGTAAAATATAAAAGATGATGTTATGATGTTTATTTCTGTAAATAGAAAAACTACTTTCAAACACAACTTAACAGTATGTTTATGTAAACTGGCATATGCAAAAAATACCAAAATATTATATATATATTTTTTGGTACCTTTAATTTTTTTTTTCAACTTTATTGCAATCACAAGGGATGAACAACAACCCTTGTGATATGTGAGATTGGGTTGATCTAATGCTTTACCAAGCCAGTAATGGCTTGTTTACATGAGATGGAAACCAGAAGTGGCAAAATCCTAGTCACTTCCAGTTTCTGACATCACACAGTGGGAGGAACAACTTCAGTTGCTCTCACCATGTGCCCAGTGCCGGACGCCGCCAGTTGAACCCTTTCCAGGCTCCCCAATCGGACGGGAGAGGCTGAAAAAGGCAGAAGTGGGGGGGGGGGGGGCTTTTAAAGTAATCCAGTGGCCCCATAGCTGCACAGACTACTTTTACTAGAAAGAGAATTGCTGTGGATAAAACTGATGCCAGGATCATGACTGTAGCTGAAGTCATGATCCCAATATAACCACTTAGAATGTTTGATCAGTTAAAGGAACAGAACAAGCTGAACCCACCAAGCATTTGTTAAAATATGTTAAAACCTAAAACCTGCAAAAAGTCAATATATAAATAGACAATCCACACAAAAAGCATTGACATCCAGATACGAGGAATGGCCATAGAGTTCTGGCAGTGATCAGGTCACTTCTGCCCTTTCTTCTGCTGATCCGCTGAAGAAAGCTAGTCACAAAACTTCTGCCAATGACTCCAATAGAGCTAACCAAGATAATGGAAAAAGAAAAAAAAAATACCACATTGTAGAATCAGGTAACCGTGCTAAATGCAGCTATATTTCTGCTCAACAAAACTGTGCAACTCAGTAGCATGTTTATACAAACTGACATATGTAAATATGTAACCAAACTTCGCATTATACTGTTTGTATAAAAGCAAGAGCACACTGAGTAACCTTGTCGCTATGCATATACGCACTGACTTATCACAGTAGCTCTAAACTAAGTTAAATAATCAATTGAAAGCATTTTGCTAGATCTTTAACATAAAAAATACCTGTAGAACCTGCCAGACATTGTGTAAGCTCAAATGCCTGTGCTTCTGACTGTGCTGACTGCAATCAATTACGGTAGAATAGTTCTCTGCATGGGCGTCTGCAGAATTTTTTTCAGGAGGGGGCATCATTTTAGGTCACCCATGCCCCACCCCGTTTTGACAATGTCATGAAGGGGAGTGGCTTAGTCATCACAAAGAGCAGGTATGTGCCCATCAAATGTGGCCTGTACAGTATATGTATATATAGAGGGTGGATATTATTAACATATACAGGAAGGAAGGCAGTGTATATAGCTGTATACAGGACAGACGATATGATCTTTCCTATATCTGGCACCCCCTTCACTGATTATACCTGTATTCACTCAGCTCCCCCCCTCTGTATATATGTCAGGCGCACACACACACACACACCTCTGCGCCGCCTCCTCCCCCCCCCCCCCCAAACAGCCTCCTCCCTTTACTTGTACTCACAGGCCCCACTTGTAAGGTGGTCTTCCTTCTCCCAAGTCCTATTTCCACATGTCCCTGTGAAAATACAACAGGCAGCAAAGCAGACACAAGGGGTGCACATACAGGAAGCAGCCAGGGGTGGCAGTAAAGAGCTCTGTAAGCTCAGTGACACTGATCTGCGGCAGCTGTGGAGCCAACTCGCACAAAGTCAGCACCGCTACAGATGTGGCCATGGCAGACCCTTGCCAATTCCGGGGGGGGGGGGTCACTGGCCCCCCCTTACCCCTACAGAGGTACGTAAATTGCCTGAAACAAAATGATGAGAGAAGACTGTGTTGCGTAATAGTAAAACACATCTTCTCCTAGGGTGACAACGCCGCTCCTCCATGGATACAATACAGTGAGCAAGTGTTGCCACATTGGAACAGGAAGTATGTTCCTACAAGATCAGCAGGTGAAAAAGAGAAAAAGAAAATGAAAAAAAAAAAGAAAAAAAAAAAACAAACAAATGCCACAACGACATCTAAGGATTGGTAGTCTGCAAAAAATTTTGATTTGTTCATGAGTTTAGATAGGCTTCAATGATTTTCATGGAATATTGCTTTAAAGTAGTAAACTAGATCAAATTTAACTCATTGCAAATCCAAACAATTCAAACTGAGTAAAAAGATGAAACCATGCAGAAACCGAGGTTGTCTAGTAAAAACTGCATTCCAGAACGATAAGATCTAGACATGTAGTATCATTCTCTGAAGCCACAAATAAATCTTGACTTTTTTTTTATTTATTTTTTTATAAGAAGTCACATTAACTATGGCCTTCCCCCTCCTGGGCATCCCGGACTCGTCAACAACAGCACCGATAACTTCATAAGAATATTATGGAAGATTGTGATCTGCAAGAGTTCAAGGCAAGGAATACACCTGCAAGCTCTGTATACATCTCAGAGAACCAAACATGTTCAGTAAAAACAGAAACTGAACACAATGGACAACGTAGACAAAAACCACCCCAAAGAAGTGCAAATACAAGTGACTTATTCATAGCATATTACCAAACTCATATCAGTCAGAGGAATACCATATCCTGCCATCAGATGTAAATATACTTTCATTGAGAAGCTGGCAACTTTAAAAAAAAAAAAAATTTAATTTGGCGTGCGTCTCTACACACATACAAATATACACAAAAGCACACACATACAGAAACAGCGCGCTGCAGACAAAGCCATCCCAATGGTGGGAAGGGTGTAAAATTGTTGGTTGAACAGTGTCTGCATCCAACCAGATGTAACCGTCAGATGCTTTTTCACCTTAATGCATAGGATGCATTAAGGTGAAAAAACAGGAACCTCACAACCCCTTTAAAAGGAGAAGAATAGCCTTTTTTGGCTATACTCCTCCTATGGATCACAGAAGGGCAGTATGTTTTGCACTCCTGTGACCCATTTTCAGCCAACAGCAGGCTAAGGCCTGCTGTCGGCTGTCGCCACAGAGCCAGTACAGGGTCTGAAAATATCCCAACCATGTGGTCGGGAATAACCCAGCAGCCTGGACTGGCACCTAGCTCAGCCTCTGATTGATCCACTGAGAGCCTGAACCAGCCCCTGCCTCCCCTCCACCCCACAGCCCAGCATTCCAGTGAGCACTGGAAGGACAGAGCAGAGAACCAGTGATCGACAGTCCCAGCTCTCTGCTCATAGCAGAGGGGGGAAAGTGAATGGTCAGTGGTGTTTGTTCGCTCAGTTCTCACTGCAGATCCGGCAGAGGGAAAATGCAGCATTGTATTAATTGCTGCATCCCTCTTAGGGAAGTATAAATATTTCAGTTTTTTTTTTTTTTTTTTTTTTTTTTACAAAGTCTATATTTCTCTTTTAAAGCTTGGAGTACCGATACTCTGGATACAATCCACTTTCAGAATCAAAAGCCAGCTTCTGAGGCTCTCCAGATGTCAGAGCATTCCCAATAGACCTATACAGCCCCACGGAAAAGACACTGAAGCAGGCTGCAGAACCAAGTAGTGACTCAAACTGGTATATGCAGACACAGGCTTAGTACCAAGAAATGAAGTGCCATTTAGAAGATCAATTCACTAATTTTTGATACATCATTTGTGTTGAATTAGACCAGATTTAAATTTAAATCAGCATTGTGGTGCATTATATATTAACACTGCTATCAGCATTTCGATCCTTATTGCCTAGCATTAAATACAGGACACTAGAACTTTCACAAAAGCATGCCATAAGCTTTCAGAATTACAACCTGGCAGCTGCTTGCTTCCATCCTACGACTCCAAATTCCTAGTGGCCACATTGACATGTTTGTGCTGCTTGCGGCTAGCGTGATCTTGGCTACAGCTGATAGTGGAGGATGACAAGCAACTTCATTTATATTTTGTGATATTTTGTAAGTCTCCATCCCTGGAACATGTTTAATAATGGCAACTTTAGAAAAAGAATGTCTGCCATAAAATAGGTACTAGTATTCTCAAAACAGAGCAAGCGACTTCTTTCCTTAATTAAATTCCTTCAAAAATGTATTATAACGGAGAGGATTATGTTCATACAAAGATGCCTTGTACTGTAGAATGTATGCGAGTTCAATTTCACACAGCCTACGACTTAACCATCAGTATGAAGCAAGCAAGAGAACTGACCACTGAATTAGTAATCACTACAGCATAAGGGAAAGTGTGTCAACATGCCATGTAGTTCTTCAATTTGTAAGGCTTTGCTTTAACCACTTGCTTACTGGGCACTTAAACCCCCCTCCTGCCCAGACCAATTTTCAGCTTTCAGCACTGATGCACTTTGAATGACAATTGCGCGGGCATACAACACTGTACCCAAATGAAATTGTTATTTTTTTCCCACAAATAGAGCTTTCTTTTGGTGGTATTTAATTACAGCTGGGAGTTTTATTTTTTGCTAAACAAACAAAAAAAATGCAAAAAAAAAAAAAATCATGTTTAATAGTTTGTTATAAAATTTTGCAAACAGGTCATTTTTCTCCTTCATTGAAGTGCGCTGATGAGGCGGCACTGATAGGCTGCACTGGTGGGCACTGATAGGCTGCATTGGTGGGCACTGATAGGCATAGTTAAGGCGGCACTAATAGGCACAGATAAGGCGGCACGGATAGGTACCACTGATAGATGGGACTAATAGGTGGCTCTGATAAGCACTGATGGGCGGCATTGATGGGCACTGATTAGGGCTGAAACAACTAATCGATTAATCGACAACTAATCGATTATGAAATTAATCAATTATTATTTTCATAATCGATTAATCGGCCAGTAACATAATGGGGTTAAAAAAAACTAAAATGAGCCCTTTATAGTACAAAAAGAGCAAATAATCACTACTGTAAATATTACTTTCACTGTTCTACAGTAAAAAAAATGAACTCCTTACAGTAGTGGTTAGCTGCTTTTTTTGTACTATAAAGGGCTCATTTTCGTTTTTTTTGTCTTAGATCTGCTTCACATCTATGTGTTTATTGGTGCTTTTTGCAGAAATGTGCTACAGTTCATTTACATGGTTTCCTATGGGACACGTTCACATCAGAAAGTATCAGGGACTTTTAACGCAAAATGGTGCTTTATTGGTTCAATACACTTCAATGGAAAAGCTGCAGAAAAGCAGGTAATGGGTTTTTGCAGCAATTTGTGTTTTTTAATCTGCCCAAAAAAAATGCAAAAATGCAAATTGCAGTAAAATCACGTGCACAAAAATCAAAACATACAGCAAAAAGAACTGCAGAAACAGATCAAAAGCAAACTGCATAGGTGGGTACTGAGCCTTATGCTGGCCACACCGATCAATTTTTCAGATGAGAATATTCAGACGAAAAATCTTTGTACATTCGCTGAATGAAAGAATTTTGTTTGAAATTTTCACTTGTTTTTAAAATTGAATGTAATTTCTGAACGGAAACTACATACACTGTCTGAAAATTCCTTTGACTAAGACGTTTTCTATTATTTCCAAATTGTCCCGTCACTGTGGTTGAAAATGAACGTCAATTTGACCCACTTTTTTTTTTAAAGGTTATTAACCGATTAATCGAAACAATAATCGGCCAACTAATCGATTATGAAAATAATCGTTAGTTGCAGCCCTAGCACTGATGGGCACGGATATGTGGCACTGGGGTGCAGCACCTTTGTTGAGGCAGATTGTGGGCACTGCTGGGTGGCACTGTGGGCACTGCTGGGTGGCACTGTGGGCACTGCTGGGTGGCACTGACAGGGGGCAGGTGGGCACTGGCAGGGCTGACCGTGATCGGGACTGATGTCCCGATCACGGCCGCCGGTTATCGGCTCTTTTTTTCTCCTCGCGCTGACAGCGCGAGGAGGAATAATAGCCGATTACCGGATCCGTTGTATCACATGATCAGCTGTCATTGGCTGACAGCTGATCACGTGATAAGGGGTCGGGATCGACCCCTTGCTCGGATCGGTGATCAGGCGAGTCTCATAGACTCGCCGATCACAGGGGGCGCGCAGGCCACTCGTGCACGGGACGACGTCAATAGACGTAGTCCCGGCAAAAGAGGTCCGCGCTGTAGCCGTCATTCGGCTATAGCGCGGGTCTCAAGTGGTTAAAGTTCAGCTCTGGGATGCTGCCTCTTTCTTTGCATTGCAGGTAACTGCCAATTCTCTGTAGAGCACCCTAGGAGCTGACTATCTACAAATAGTGACCAATGTCATGATCCCAAACTATCCTTCTCACCTCCAGGATCTTGCTATTGGTTAGTAAGGTCACCCATCACAATTATGGGCCAATAGCAAGTTACGGGATGTGGAGGAATGAGAAGGGGGCGGCTCTCAATTTTACCTTTAATTTAAATCCTACACCAAATGCAGGGCTGGGAATTCATCCTAAAACTACAGTTATCTTTTAAAGCGGATCTTCACTGCATCTGAGCACCATAAAACAAAAAACAAACAAAACAAAAAAAACGATTTAATTCATGTTGTATATTCAAAACGTACTCCCCAATCCATTCACATCTCTATTCTTTATTTTGTTGAGAAATCACTTTGAAAAACACCCCCCTAGCATTTCTGGCCATGGCCATCTTGAGAAAGGAAAGAGGATTCATGTAGCGTATACTTCCTGGAATCCATTTGCCCTTAGTTCAAGCTCCTGAATACATCCTGGGATGTATGATATAAAATTTGCCTAGGCAAGAAACCAGGAACAAAACTGAATGTAAAAAAAAAAAAAAAAAAAAAAAAAGTTTAAAACAAGTAAATATGTTCCACTTTAAATGCTGAATGCCCAAGAAGATGGTAAACAAGCTGCAGACCTAACCAAAGCGGTTATAAAGCCTAAACGTTTTATTTTAATTCTTTATTTAAAGAAGTTGCATAAAGACAGGGCATAAGATATAGGGATACGAAATAGCAGGTATATGGCAAGCCACAAGGGCTGCCTAACAGAACAGGTACATTATAAGAAAAACAGTAGTATGTATCCTACTATACCCAATGTCTTAAACAACAGCAACCGGACAAACCCAAAAAGTTTCTCGTCTGAGCAATAAACATTTCTTACCTTAATGCATTCCTTGCATCAAAAAGGGTAAAAAATGTTTGCTAGTATCCCCACCATGGTCTCTTAGGCTTTGCTAAGGCAGCGGGAGTCATTGGCCCCCACTGCTGTCAAAGCCAGTGACAAGGGAGCTGGCAACAGTCTGTCTGTGTCCATCAATGCAGACAGCAAAGCTTGGAAAGCGGCTTCCTACAGGGGCACTTGCCAGAGAGAAGGAGCCAGAAACATCCGTGGGGGACTCAAGAGGAGGAGGTTCAGAGCTGCTCTGTGCAATTCCACTGCACAGAGAAGGTAACGTACATATAAACCTATTTGTTATTTTAAAAATTGCATTTACCATCACTTAAAATTATGTAGACTGCTTTTGACAAACAAGCCTATGCTGTTTTTTGCATCAGTAAAAAAAGTGTCCACAAATATATTTCGAACACACTATAACAAACAATAAAAAAAAAAAATGCCGTAAATAAAGAACTGTCAAAAATTATATTTTGTAAGTTGCAATGTACTTTCTCAAACTAGAGGCCAAGAACGCAAGGATAATAAAACATATTAGATTTGATTACAGCATATTAAATACAAGGAACCATCCTCATTTTCAGTGCTAGTAGTTCACTACTCAACGTAGCTTGGTTTTTTCATCACATACCAATAATCTATTAAAGAAATCTTATGGAAGGTTTCAGAAATCTTGATGAATCGGTGCCAGACTGCATGGCCTTATAGAAGGCAAAAAACTATTTTAGAATACAGATATTAAAAAGGTAAAAAAATACATAGTTTAATCATCCTAATCAAAAATTCCATACATTTTAGACAAAAGTCAAAAACAGGAAACCCTGTCCATTATGCATTGAAACGCTTTCTATTCAGTATTGTAACATGAAAAAATAAGGTAATGACAGAAGCCATCTTGTGAAATATGTAACACACAAGTCTTCCTGTTAAACATAAAAAAAGGAAGAACCAAAGCAAAAAAGAACTACACTAAAATATATATATATTCAATCAACCTCCCTATCATTTATTGTAAATTCCATGGTTACAGCGTTTCTAGGCATAATTAGAAGAGTCAAGCCCTATATACACCATCAGATTTTCTGCTGAGTTTTTCCTTCAGATTTACCAAAACCATATGAGGTCAAACCTTAGGAGTTTCAATGTGTATGCAATCAGTCAGGCCTTTGCACTACATAGTTTTGGTAAATCTGAAGACAAAAATAAGCAGAAAATCTGATATTGTGTATGGGGCTTAAAGCGGTTGTAAACCCGCTGAAGTCGTTTTTTTTGTTTTGTTTTTTACTCTCCTGCAAAGGAAAAGGCATAATAAGCTAGTATGCACCGCATACTAGCTCATTATGAAATACTTACCTTAGAACGAGGCCCGAAATCTGGCCCAATCCACGCCGAGGGAGCTGACATGTTCCCTCAGCGTTTCTTCCAGGTATCGCGGCTCCGGCGCTGCGAGTGGCTGGAGCTGCGATATCGTCACTCCCGCGCATGCGCGCAGGAGATTTATTCCCGGCAGGGTCTGGCGTCTGCCGGACTTTCAGCGGAGAATCCCTTGTGCGCATGCGCCGCTGCAGTCAGTGGCGCATTGCAAGGGGAATATCTCCTAAACCGCACAGGTTTAGGAGATTTTTTTTTACTTACAGGTAAAGCCTTATTATGGGCTTTCCTGTAGGTAAAAGCCCCAAAATTGACTATACAACCACTTTAAGACTAAACCGATGCTTTCAAGAAGAAACCAACTGTAAAGAAAAAAATATTTTGAAGAAAAAATAAAATTTTAAAGAAAAAGTGTTTTTTTTGTTTTGTTTTTTTAAAGAATACCTGCAGTGACCAAAACCATACCAAACTGCCACATGGGTACAGGAGTATCCTAACTAACTTTTTTTCCCCCCAGAGTACTACCAAAAATTAGGGTGCTCATTCATACCAATATTGGTCAGAGCTCAGAAAGATAAAACCTCTGCATTTCATTATTGGCAACATAGGTTATGAGCAGTCTTACTACCCCAGTGTTTCTCAACACTGCACTACCCAATAGATGTGTGGTAGGGAAAGGGGTGCCGTGTTCACTTTTCTGAGCCAAGGACTTTAATGTCTATAAATGGCATTCTATAGGCGACTGCTATTGAAGATGTACTTTAGGAATACAATAAAACTGAGTATTAGCGTAAAAACTTTAAAACTGATTTTAACCCATTTGGTAAATTTTGGACCATGCAGCTAGAGTCACCCAGAGGAATGATGCTGTAGGAGAAAAGCAAACAGAAACCAGTCAACTTGCTGGAGCGCTTGCTGAAAAAAAAAAAAAAACATATATAAAACTAAAATAAGATTTGACGGTACTAACACATTTGTATAAAAACCCTTCACCATCACATTTGTGTATGCAGGTATAATTATTCTTTGGCTTTATTTATCACATAGAAAAAAAATGATAGTGTCATAATTAAGTAATAGAATATTTGCGCATAGAGATTAGGCGGTTTAATTGACCAAGGATCCGTTCCAGGATTTATTAGTTCTTAAGTGGAATAATCCACTGATTATGCTTGTTAAATTCCAGTGCAGAAGCTGTTGGGCAGATAAATGCTGAAAGTTATATTTATAAACCCGGGAGGTAATTTTTGGATTATTTCACAAATTTAAGAAACTCTACATGATGAACAGATCAAAGTCATGCCCACAAGATTGTAGCAGGCACAATCTTGTCCAAACTCCCATCCCATCATCTGCTTCCAGCTCCCAGAATATCACATTATGACTTGATGAAAATCAACATGTACACAAAGCTGTCCAACCCTAACAAGTGCTTTAGAATGAGGACTTGCCGTTCAGCAACCGGGCACTAAAAATGTAGAAGGTGGAGGGGAGAAGGGGGTGGGTCAGATGTGTCATGATGGTATGGATGTGGCACCTCTAATTATATGAAGAAAAAACAAACTCCTCTAATAAAGTTGGGCAAAACCAATATAAGAAGAAGAATCATAATAAATATGGGTTAATTCATCAGCTAATAAAAATCTATTTTCTGGGCTCACAGTTCCAATATCAACAACGCTTACCATCAAGAGCAGTGGTCACCAACCCAAAAGTAAATTGGAAAGATAATTAGTTATTATTAATGCATGTAGATGTAAAACTAAACCACTTGAATGCCAATTTTCCCTAAGTAATCACAATGTAATTTAACACTATTCACATATTTACATCTAAAATTCTCCGTTAGGCTTCGTTTTAAAAAGGTAACGTTTTCTTTTTGTAAACGTTTGATCGTGGCACCAAAGTCACTTGTTTTAGCTAAATGGCATAATCTCACTAGGTTCTGAGCACCAGGAGAACGTAGTTTGAAATTATAGTAAATAAATAATTTTATTGACTGCACATTGTGTAGGAGGTTTCTGTCGCTAATAGCATAAAAGATGAAATACATACGTTTTTATATATTACCCACTGGGAAACTCCTCACATACTTTAAAACATATAAAACAAGAGAAATGATTGCAGTACAGGAGGGGGTAAGTGCATACCTCCCGTAGGCAAAAAAAAAAAAAAAAAAAACAAACAACAACAACATACAAGCGCTATTAAGATCACAACTGCTGCAGTCTTACAGCACTCACAGCATTTTCATATAAAACAATGCGGTGAGCCCTTTGCACAAAATCTACAAAGGGACATTAAATACCTGGCATCCAAAAAAGGGGCTTTTCACATCTGTAGACAGATAGAACATTTGAGCTGTTCAGCTTGGTTTTCCAAGACGAAGAATTTCACCTTCTGGTAGCTATCTGGGTAATCAATTTCCCCTGAACGAAGGACAGGGCATCCCATTCCATAAAGGGGTGAGCTGAATGTTTATTATCTAACAGGAAATCATGGAGATGTGTACTTACACTAGTGTGGTCAGGGATGAGTTTCAACCAATATGGATTTACTATTCAGAGGTGTTTTGTATAAAAGTCAGAAGCCTTAAAGCAGAGTTCCACCCAAAAATTGATCTTCCACTTTAAAGTACTTAAGACCCCCTGACATGTCATTTGTTTTGGGGGGGGGGGGGGGGGGAGGATGGTTAGTTTTGAAGGGGACTTCCTAGTTTTCACAGGTACCCAGCTAGCTCCCACTTCCTCTCCTGGCATCGCGGCACCACTGCCAGACGCCCACACTTGTAACGGCGACTCCACAGAGAAGAGGCGAGGCTTCAGGCAGCCGCATCGCTGGACCATGGTGGAACAGGCGAGTGTCTGTTTATTAAAAGTCAGCAGCTACACTTTTTTAGCTACTGACTTTTAAATGGGTAGAATGCCGCTTTAAGTCAGGGATTCTCAACCAGAGTTCCCCAGAGGTTGCTAGGGGTTCCTTCAGCAATTTCTGCCTCAGATAAGTTGTCACTGACACCATTGAACTTTTTAGTTATCTCCAAGTGGGTAATTCTTCCCAATGACCACAAAAGTGTAAGGAGTGTTCTTCCCACTGACCATCACACTAATGTATCATGAGCTGTAGATATAGTCATTTTTAGTAGGGGTTCCCTGAGACAAGAAAGTCATTTCAAGGGTTTCTCTGTGTTGAAAAGGTTCAGAAAGGCTGCCTTAAGTTTTAAAATTAAGGGGCCATGGTTAGAGAGGCCCCTGGCGGCATTAGACATGTTACCAACATATGGCAAGAAGACGTCATTCCATAAAGCCAGGTCCTTTCTGGACAAGGACATGTGTAGGTGGAAAACAAGATTGTGTTTTTTAGTGACCCATCTTCCAAACATCCCAAAGGCATACCCACAGGTAGCAGGCAAATTAAGCATCTACTGTATTATCAGATTGTCCCCAAGTATTATATTTGTCTTATGTGGGATTCAGATCATTGTTAAAGTTCCCAATTATCAACATTAGTCTCATTGACTTTGTAAATGAGGAGTTTTAAAGAGGAAGTAAACCCTGATGAGTTAACTTCCTCTTTCATTCCCTGCAAAGGTAAAGCATAATGGACTACTATGCATCGCATAGTAGTCCATTATGTGTCACTTACCTGACAAAGGAGCCAGCGAAGTCACCGCTGTCCCCTGTAGTTCCGAGCATCCATCTTCTTGGTGGGTCTCGCTGCTCTGGTGCTGTGATTTGCCGGAGCAGCAATGACGTCACTCCGGCGCATGCGCACGGGAGCCGATACTTGCGGCATATCGCCGCGATCTGCGGCTTACCCAGTGCGCCTGCGCGCCGCTGTCTATGGCGCATGCGCCGTAGACAGCAGTGGCTGTCTTCAGGTAAATATCTCCTAAACCGTAAAGATTATGGCTTACCTGTAGGTCAAAGTTGTTTGTAAGGGTTTACAACCACTTTAATGGACCCTGTCACAGCGGGGCACCCAGATGAATTGTAAAGTGTTCTTTCCCCTGGATTTGTTCCAGCGGGTCTATGATGCATACATTATTCCTGTATTTTATAGGTCTTCTAAACTGTTATTATGCTGTGTAGAGCCAACCATATATGGATCAAATTTCGTTGTACACAAGTCTATCAAAAAAACTTGTGTACACTTAGCCTGTCGAGTTTTGCCCAAAACGATCAGTGCCGCCGGCTGTAGCTGCCAACACTGGTCATGGTATTCTGAAGGCGGGGAACGTTCAACGTTGTAAGAACTCAATACCACAGCAGGAAGGATTCACTCATCTATCTAGAATGTGTGGATGGGAGAATCAGCTTCTTTTTTCGGTTAATCAGCTGGTTAAAATGAAAATGAAATATGCATGGCACAGGTACACAGGTTGTGTTGTGTATACGTATTGAAAAGACCCTGCTTTCTACAGTAGTGGTTCACTCCCTTATTTTTGGTATATCTTGCTGGACAAGAGATATGTCCTCTTTGATGCCAATGAGGCTTTGGGTGGGCACTGCCAGAGAGGCATTACATGCGTTTACCACCAACAGGATGTCAGTGAGTGTGATCCAGCTCAGTGGAGCGGTCTGCACACTGGGGCTGTGCTTTGACCCACCCCTATTAACATTCACCGCTTCCTGCCAAGAATTGCCGTCATTTATTACTGACATTTATATAGTGCAAACAACTTGCGCGGTGCCTTATATGCTACACACTTTACACCAGTCTCAGCCTTCACGGAGCCTACAAAGGGGACACACAAACACACACAGTGGTTAGTACTTTCACCTAGCAGCAAAAAAAAAAAAAAAAGTTTCGCTGGTTCGAATCCCGGCAACGACATCCATCTGCCTGGAGTTTGCATGTTCTCCCCGTGCCTGCGTTGATTTCCTCCCGGTACTCCAGTTTCCCCCTACAGGCTAAAAACATGCTGGTAGGTTAATCGGATCCTGTCTAAATTGGCCCTAGTATGTGTATGTTTGAATGCAAATTAGGGACCTTAGGTTGTCAGTTTCTTGAGGGCAGGGACTGATGTGAATGTTCAATGTATATGTAAGAGCTGCGTAAATTGACAGCACTATATAAGTTCCTGAAATAAATAAAATAAAAATAAATATTGGGGCCAGTTTTAGCATTAGCCAATCAACCTACCATCATGTCGGTGTAAGGTGGAAGGAAACCAGAGTAACTGGAGGAAACCCACACACAGGGAAAACATGAAAAATCTATGCAGAAAGTGCCCTGGCTAAGATTTAAACATACCACCCTAGTACTGCAAGGGTGGGTACTTGTAAAATTATTTAATTACAAGTTGTATTATATGCATATTCAGATGTATGCATGTTGTCAGTTTTGGCACACAATTGACAACATGGGGTTAATTTCCTAAATCTGGAGAGTGCAAAATCTGGTGCAGATGCGTATGGTAGTCAATCCGCTTACAACTTTAGCTTGTCCAATTAAAATTTGAAAAGAAACCTGGAAGCTGATTGGTTTCTGTGCAGAGCTGCACCAGACTTAGTAAATCAACCCCACAAGTCCACTTATGGTAAACTTAGATGGAAATAAATTGGGCACTTTCCTGTAATTTTAAAGAAAGTTCCACAAGCTCACCATCAGCTTTTGTTTTACAATACAAAAAGTGGTGTATAACAAACAAGACAAGCAATTTACACTAAATAATAGACAATAAAAGTATGGCAGTCGCTTTATACAGTTACACAGCAAGATTCGAGTCCAGAATATTACAATTAATTGTCAAGCAACAGTACTGCCATGAGGAAATTGTTTCGGAAAGAAATATTGAAGAACTGTCCTTGTGAGTGGCATGAATATTTAACTGCTCTCCCTATTTAATGAAATAACGTATGGTAATAAAGAAGGTGCAGAAGATTGTGACAGATGTATTTGAAGGCTGCAAAAAGGTCAGGTGCCCTAGGCTTATTAATCACAAGACAGAACATGAGGGTGCATCTGAAGTTTATCTTCTGATCAATACAAAACAAAATGCAGACAGACTTAAAACAATGCAAACTCTACTGACTACTAATAAGCCAACTCCTATTAAATTACTTCAAAAGATGAATAAGCAAAGCAGCCCAAAGACATTACATGACCTCTACCCATTAAGATTTCATCCAGAAAACAAGATAAAGTGGTTCTGGACCCATCCATGTGGTACAGTGAAAAATAAGCATCTTCTTAGTCCTCAAGAGATGAAAAAACTATTAACTTGGCAGAAACCGTTAAGCCAAAATGGTGGAAGGTAAGAGTTGGACCCCACTGTCCAATCAACACACAAACAGTTTTGAGATCTATAACTGTGGTAGGTAGACATTGGATGAACACTGAAATGGTCAAACACTGCTCAGCTCTCTA
Organism: Lithobates pipiens; assembly: GCF_037356315.1. Taxonomy (NCBI): domain Eukaryota; kingdom Metazoa; phylum Chordata; class Amphibia; order Anura; family Ranidae; genus Lithobates; species Lithobates pipiens. The sequence continues at coordinate 155,997,707 of NW_027507903.1, forward strand.
CATCATTCTTCAGAGAGCATTTGATGGCCGAGGAGATGGTGCAGTATTGGCTCCTCATCGACGGCTTTAACCTTTTAAACTCCGCAGTAGTTCACCACAACTGTGCATTGCACGCTTTTGTGGTGTGGCTGCAGAGTGGCCCAATTCACTTGAATGGGTTGTGTCAAGGAGTAGAATTCCGGCCATGGCTTCTTTTTCGCATTCACCTAACAGGAGGCAAACAGTGATGCTGGAAAGGGTGACAGGCAAAAAACACAAGTTAAAGAGGAGCTCCAGTCTAACCCCCAAAAAATAAATAAAAGTCAGCAGCTAGAAATACTGCAGCTGCTAACTTTTAATATAAGGACACTTAGCTGCCTAGGGATCCAGTGATGTTCTCACCCGAGCCGATTCTTCAATCAGCTTCTGGTCTAGGCGCCAGCATCTAAAATAGAATAGAAAAAGAAACGGGCAGTGGTTTCCTAATTCGTATGTGTAAGAGTGCTATGCTTTGTGAATGGTTCCTGCAGTCTTCTAGGATGATGTGTCCCAGAAGGCTGGGGGGGGGGGGGGGCAAACCTCCTCCGCTCAGGTTGCCATGTCAATCTGACCGGAAGTGATAGCAGGTACCTGTCAAAGCCGGGGGGTGCAAACAAGTAGTATCTTTGTTAATCAGTGCCACTAAATTCCCTATTTTTCTACCTGTACATCCACAGCTTAAATCAAAGAAGCCTAAAAGAAGAAGTAAAATATTAGTGCTTTACGTCAGGATGTTTAAAAATAACATATCTATGTCCAAAACCCCCCATGTTCAATGTCAACAGTAAAAAATACCTTTTCTCATTTTAAACATTCTGGCAAGTGTTCTTTACATTTTTGTTTGCTTTGTTACATTTTTCAGAACAGTTTCTCATTTGTTTCAGATCTTTAAAGCATTCACCAATTTGTAACAGTTTAAAAACAGGAAACGAAGTAGGAGCTCCAGCAGAGGCGCCTACAGTGTCTTCGCACTTCAAAGTGGCTCAAGCTCAAAAGCCCTCACTGCTTCCTCCTGTTTTTCCTCCATGAATTTAATAGCAGGATGTACTGTGGTTTGCTCATTTTTCTACAAATGCTGACTTTCAAGGAAAAACAAAATATTATACTTTATATTTTTCAAAACATTGATAGCAAAGACGTGTTTGAAAATATTCCAAATAGTTTACTATCACAAGGTACATAGGCTAAAAGGGCATGAGGTCTGGAAAAATCTTCACAAAGTGCATGTCAGATGAGCCACGCGTGCATGTTTAGGCTTAAAAGCTGAACGCCAGGAATTCAGCCACTTTGCAAATGTGCTGGCTTACTATAGGTTAAGTCCAGTGAGGTGCATCCCAGCTCAAGAACTTTTCTCTTTGGTTTACAACTAAGTTTTAGTGTGCACCGGGAGTACAGCCATCACTATATTCCCAGCACTCTGACAGCAGCCACCCACCTCACACCCTGCACCTGCCCTTCCAGGAGAATGCCCCTGCCCACCTCTGCACTCGCATACAATCCATGTCAATGAACACCATTCCCACTGAATAAAAAACCCAGGGTCTTCCTTGATTTCTACTTTACCATCTTCTTGAATAGATTGTTCATTTTGCAGAGTGTGCAGGAGCTGAGCAATCAGATGACATAACAGCCTATGTGGTGCAGAGCTGTAATATCAAAAACAGGAGAAATGTGTCCCTGGAAGTCTGTAAAGAGCACACTATACAACAGGGGTTGACAAATTTGTTTGGAATCTAGGAGCCAGCTAAAAAAGTTAGGAGCCAGGTTTTTTTTTTTTTTTAACGACTGACAAAGCTTTATTTTCAATATAAAAATTAACCAATCTTAATTTAACACAAAAAGACAACTAGAAACAAACATAATATATAGGCATTTAACTTGTGTAGGTAATGAATATATTCTGATGTGACACCAAGTGTTTAATGCTGGTTAACTAAAGAATGTGACTGCTTTTATTTATTTCCGCCATATTCCCGCTTATTTACTGCTATATCCCCGCTAAGGGTCCGAACAGGTCCGCCTGAAAAACAGGCGAACCTGATCAGACAGCCCGTGTGAAAGGGGCCAAGCAGGGAGATTACAAATACATTTTTTTTCCTTCATTAAAATTAAGTTTTTTTTACTTTTAAAAAAAGAAATAAAAATAAAAGCCATTATGAAAAAAAAAAAATAAAAAAAAATAAAAGGCTATACGAAGCTATTTAAACCAGCCATCACACTAACCGTTAGGCAAAAGGCGCCAGATGACCCCCGCAAGCACTTCCTTCTCTTCTCCACTTTGGGAAGGAGATTTGAAGTTTTGAAGTTCCATTAGCATTGTTGGACGTGTTGTAATATCGACATCCACCACAAGATGGCGCCAGATTACAGAAGGACTTCAGAAGGCCGCAAAGCCGCGGCCTCAATTACTGGCCTGCGCGGCCCAATGCGATTGCAAGGCTGGGGATCGGGGTCCACTCGGAGACAGGATACCCCAGCTGTGTCGCCCCAGGACGCAAATTCCTGGCGCCCGGAGTTTGTCGAGCCCTGCTATACAATCTGATTTTACAATCTCCTTTAGTTATACCTCTATGTAGTGCAAGGGCTTGCTTGATTGGCTACAGAGTGATTGGATATATAGGCGTGTCCTCTTATTATAGAAATTGTGCAATCAGATTATACAGCATATGGCCACATGTACTAGTCACACTTTGAATGCCCTTAATTATTAACGGCACCCCAAACGCAAAAGCAAAAACACACCGTTCACCGAAAATCTCTATGCTCATCATCCTGCCACGGCCAATTTTTTCTCCGGGTCCCCGATGGCACGGGAGAGACCGGAGAAGCACCAGAAGGCGGCGGGAGGGGGGGTTGCCTGTAAGAATGATTAAGCAGTGGAATAGCCACTATGATCATTCTTATAGTGAAGAGAACCGCCGGCTGAAAACAAGGATATCTTAATGATGCCTGTAGCTGCAGGAATCATTCAGATATTCCCACTGAAAATCCAGGACATCGTATGACGTCCTTGGGCAGGAAGTGGTTAATAAAAATGCCATAAAACTATCCCCTATTTTGTAGACACTATAACTTTTGTGCAAGCCAATCAATATACGCTTATTGCAATTTTTTTTTTACCGAAAATATGTAGAAGAAAACATATTGGCCTAAACTGGAGGAAAAAATTGTTTTATATCGTTTTGGGGGATATTTTGTTTATAGCGCAAAAAATAAAAACCGCAGAGGTGATCAAATAGCACCAAAAGAAAGCTCTATTTGTGGGGAAAAAAAGGATGTTGATTTTGTTTGGGTGCAACGTCGCACGACCACGCAATTATCAATTAAAGCGACGCAGTGCTGAATTGCAAAAAGTGCTCTGGTCAGAAAGGGGGTAAAATCTTCTGAGGCTGAAGCGGTTAAAGTGGTTAAAGTGGCTGTAAATGCTGAAGTTTTTTTTTTACCTGCATACATGCTACGCAAGGTAGAAAAAAATTCGCAGCCAGTCAGCAGGGGTCAGGGACGAGCCACGACCTGTGCCTCTTATAGACACACAGGGGTGGCTCAGGAGTGAGTGCACACAAGTGACCCCATAGCAAGCTGCTTGTTCTGGGGACACGCAGCAAGGGGGAGGAGCCAGGTGAGCCAGCAGGCAACTCAAGAAGGAGGATTGAGGCTGCGCTGTGCAAAACCACTGCAAAGTGCAGGCAAGTATAACATGGTTGTTTAAAAAAAAAAAAAAGAAAAAAAAACTGAACCTTTAGTATCACCTAAATGTGAGCCACCCCCCACTGGGAGAGTACAGTGCATTTTTCTAGTGGCTATAATAGCCGCTAGCAATAATCACACATTTAAACCGACAGGCTGGTTGTACCCAAGTTGATTGATCATTCAGCCTGCCCATACATGGTGCTAATTTTTAGCGGTCCCTGCTAAACTGACCAATATTCAAACAATCTATGGCTTGCTTAAAGCTCAGTTCAGCTGATTTTTTTTTCCTTTCATTTTAATATAGTAAAGGTGGCATAAAAGGGGAGTCTGGTAAGGTTGATTGGGGGGGGGGGGGGGGGGAGATAGTAACCAGGTAATGTTTTCAACTCATCCGTGGACTTCTGGTCCATCAACAGACATGAAGTCATCATTGGAGCCATCCAAGAACACTCAGAATCAGTCAGTCACTGTCCTGTTATATATTTGGGTACTTTAGGACATAAAAAAAATGTGGTTTATACATAAAAGTATATATAAAAAAATAAAAAAAATAAAAGGACAAAAAGCTACCCTACCTTTAGCAATCAGTCTCAATATCTTTTTCATCTTCCAATACAAAATTGCAGAATAAGGAGGTTGTCCGTACTACAGATCTTTGTGTAAAAAAATAAAAATAAAAATACAGCACTCAATGTAATACGATCGGGTAGGTATTCCAAATATGGTTAAAAAAAAAAAAAAATACCCAGACTAAAAGGATGTACAGCAGGGATATCAAACAATGGAAATAGTCATGGGGGTGGACAGTAGAAGTTAAAAATAAAATTGTGATCTCAACTTAAAGAACACTTAATGAGGAAGTGTTTATTGTACCAACATGCTCATAGCTACACACTATTGTGCATACAGTGAGTCATTTGCAGCAAGGGGAAATTCAGGACTCTTAACAAGGCACTAGAAGTGACATCATTTCACCATTATTAGGTGCGGTGCACAAACTATATATTCCGTTCAACATTGTATCTACATTGATTGACAAAATAAGCTGCGATGAGCCACATATGTCTTCTTATACCAGTTTGTAAATAAGAAAGACATATCATACATACTTGTCCTGCCACCAACCTTTTTTTTCAAGAACTAGAATGACAGGAGAATCCTGCATATGAGACACACCTGGGAGACGTCCCAATGACGCCCAATAAAGCTGTGGTAGGGCTGGAGGAAAGATCAACAGATCTCTACTTGGGATCAACCATCACCCCTGAAAATGTGTTTGGTGAAGGGGATTCTCTGGGCACCTTAGCTCTTGAAAATAGAAAAATTAAGAGTGTGGCCAGCGAGATGGGTAAGTATATCATCTGGGTATAATTTAGGGTCACAGAGGCTGCTTGCAGGACTTTTTTTTTTTTTTAAGTCCTGCCAGCGCACCACTCCAATGTGAAAGCCTTAAGGCTTTCACATCGGAGTGACAGGAGAGACGCTTTACAGGCGCTATTTTTAGCACTATAGCACCTGTAAAGCCCCTCAGTTTGTTTCTTACTAAAACAAAAACAAATAAAAATTACTTGATTCTTTAATGCAGGCACTGCCTCCCATTGTGCACCTTAAAGTGGTTGTAAACCCTTACAAACCACTTTGACCTACAGGTAAGCCTAGATTAAGGCTTACCTATAGGTCCAAGCAATATCTCCTAAACCTATATGGTTTAGGAGATATTTGCCCGAAAACGGGCACCGCCGTCTACAGCGCATGAGCCGTAGACAGCGGCGCGCAGGCGCACTGAGCGCGGCATTCTCAGTGACGGAGCTGCCACGCATGTCGGCTCCCGTGCGCATGCGCGGGAGTGACGTCATCGCGGCTTCGCCGAATGACAGCGGCGGAGCTGCGAGACCCCACCAACAAGATGGATGCGGCGGACTACAGGGGACAGCGGCGACTTCGCTGGCTCCTGTGTCAGGTAAGTGACACATAATGGGCTACTATGCGATGCATAGTAGTCCATTATGCTTTGCCTTTGCAGGGAATGAAAGAGGAAGTAAACTCATCAGGGTTTACTTCCTCTTTAAAAAGCAATTTTTCATATATAGACATGAAAATCTGTAAGAAATTCTCCAGCAATACAGTACAGATTCTGAAAATCCAGGGTCTATGGAACTAAAAAGGGTGTGATATTTATTTTGGAGCATCATAAACAAAAGGTGTGCAAAGTCTCACAATTAGTTTTCTTCAAGGCCCCTTTCACACTGGAGCGGTGTGTGCACCGGCGGTAAAACACGCTATTTTTAGCGGCGCTTTACCGCCAATTTTGCAGCGCTATTTGGCCGATATCCGGGTGCTTTTACCCACCCCCCCCCCCCCCCTCCAGCAGCCGAGAAAGGGTTTAAACCACCGCAAAGTGCTGCGCTATGATTTCAATGGGCAGGAGCGGTGTATACCACCGCTCTGAAGATGCTGCTAAGAAGGACTTTTTTTAGCCTCCTGCTAGTGAACCACTCCAGTGTGAAAGCCCTCGGGGCTTTCACGTAGGAGACAGCAGCGGCTTTCAGGGTGCTTTGCATTTGTGCACTGTGTGAAAGGGGTCTAAAAAAATAAAAATAAACCACAGACTAGAGACTACAGAATTTCCACAATTCATTCATGTTAGTGCAGAGCCGTTCTCTGCTCACTCACAGCTGTGAAAAAAAAGCAAAAATGTTTATCAACATTGCTCAGCACTGGGAGAGAAATATAAACAAAATATATTTTGGTTCTTTTTAGGACAGGGGTAGGCAACCTTTTGAGCAAAGCGTCCCGAAACATGTGAGCAAAGAAACTGAGAGTGCCGATTTTATAACAAAAAAATTCAACTTCAAACTTCACACTCCCAATCACGAAAAGGATTTTTTATAAAGTAAATGCTGTAAACTACTTTAGTAGTGAGAAATGAACAGCCTGCACTCACGCCTCAGATCAGCCCCAATTCCGGCAATTCCACACCTCATTTCAGCCCCGATTCCCTGCACATCTGCCCCACCACCGTACTACCATGCTTATCTGCCCCACCACTGTAAACCTCTGCTCATCCAGCCCACCACTGTAAACCCCTGTACATTTGCCCCACCACTGTAACCCCGTCCCACCAATAACCCACCTTTCTCATCTGCCCCACCACTGTACCTCCATGCACATCTGCTCCACCACTGAACCATCCTCTCATCTGTCCTAACACTCAACTTATCTGCTCATCTGCCTCACCACTGCAACCCCCCTGCTCATCTGTCCCATCAATGTGCCCTTTTTCTCATTTGCCCCACCACTGTACCCCTCTGCACATCTGCTTCACTGCCGTATCCCCATGTTCTTCTGTCTCACTACTGAATCACCTTCTCATCTGTCCTAACACCGAACCCATCTGCTTATCTGTGCCCCCAATGTACCTCCTGCACATCTGTCTCACCTGTTCCCCCTGCTCTCCTGCCCCACCACTGTAACCCCCCTGCTCATCTGTCCTACTACTCTACCCCCTGCTCACCTGGCCCAACACTGTACCCCCCCTGCTCATCAGGCCCATCACTGTACCCCCCCTGCTCATCAGGCCCATCACTGTACCCCCCCTGCTCATCAGGCCCATCACTGTACCCCCCCTGCTCATTAGGCCCATCACTGTACCCCCCTGCTCATCAGGCCCATCACTGTACCCCCCCTGCTCATCAGGCCCATCACTGTACCCCCCCCCGCTCATCAGGCCCATCACTGTACCCCCCCCCGCTCATCAGGCCCATCACTGTACCCCCCCCGCTCATCAGGCCCATCACTGTACCCCCCCCCGCTCATCAAGCCCATCACTGTACCCCCCCCGCTCATCAGGCCCATCACTGTACCCCCCCCCTCTCATCAGGCCCATCACTGTACCCCCCCCGCTCATCAAGCCCATCACTGTACCCCCCCCCCCGCTCATCAGGCCCATCACTGTACCCCCCCCGCTCATCAGGCCCATCACTGTACCCCCCCGCTCATCACTGTACCCCCCCGCTCATCAGGCCCATCACTGTACCCCCCCGCTCATCTGGCCCATCACTGTACCCCCCCTGCTCATCTGGCCCATCACTGTACCCCCCCCTGCTCATCTGGCCCATCACTGTACCCCCCCTGCTCATCTGGCCCATCGCTGTACCCCCCCTGCTCATCTGGCCCATCGCTGTACCCCCCCTGCTCATCTGGCCCATCACTGTACCCCCCTGCTCATCTGGCCCATCACTGTACCCCCACTGCTCATCTGGCCCATCACTGTACCCCCCCTGCTCATCTGGCCCATCACTGTACCCCCCCTGCTCATCTGGCCCATCACTGTACCCCCCCCTGCTCATCTGGCCCATCACTGTACCCCCCCTGCTCATCTGGCCCATCACTGTACCCCCCCGCTCATCTGGCCCATCACTGTACCCCTCCGCTCATCTGGCCCATCACTGTACCCCCCGCTCATCTGGCCCATCACTGTACCCCCCAGCTCATCTGGCCCATCACTGTACCCCCCCCGCTCATCAGGCCCATCACTGTACCCCCCCTGCTCATCAGGCCTATCACTGTACCCCTCCCGCTCATCTGGCCCATCACTGTACCCCTCCCGCTCATCTGGCCCATCACTGTGTACCCCCCCGCTCATCTGGCCCATCACTGTACCCCCCCCCGCTCATCTGGCCCATCACTGTACCCCCCCCCCCCGCTCATCTGGCCCATCACTGTACCCCCCCCGCTCATCTTTCTCTTTCCCAGCACTGTACCCCCCCCGCTCATCTTTCCCATCACTATACCCCCCCCCTCGCTCATCTTTCCCATCACTGTACCCCCCCCCGCTCATCTTTCCCATCACTGTAGCCCCCCCCCCCGCTCATCTTTCCCATCACTGTACCCCTTATTTATTCACCCACTGTACCTCCCTCCAAAGGAAGCAGAGATCTACCTGTCCTGGCACACTCATCCAGCTGATCCACCTCTCGCACCCAGCCCACGTGCTTGTATGTGATTTCACATACAAGCATATGGATTGGATGCGCAATGATGAGTTCAGGTCAGGAGCATTTTCTGAAAGCAGTGGGCCTCTGTGCAGGATCATAAGTTGGGCTGCAGGAGCTGAGAAAAAAGTGGCTGGGTGCGATTTTCATTGTGCTGAATACTGGCTGTGGCTTAATAGGACACAGAGTGCAGGGGCTCAGTAGTAAATGCCGCAAAAGTTCAGGAATAATTTCAACAAAGTTTCCAGAAGCTCAACAGTAATTCCACAAACTGTCACCTGATTGTGGTTTTCTCAATCACATTTAAATCCCTTCTTTCTGAGATTCGTAGTGGCAAACAAACGTGTCATCGTCCTCCAGATGGTGGGTGGGGCCAGCAGGGCTGTGATTGGCATTAGTAGTGACCAAGACAGTCGTCCTCCTCAAAACAGGGGCCGCACCCCTGTCCTCGCCAACAGAACTGCACCCAATCACGATCGTAGCTACAGTAAATTTATGCCTCATTTACACTGAGTGGATCGGTTTGGGATCGTTCAATACGGTATGCCATTTTGAGCGTTTCCATTATGAAAGTGGGCCATACAACCAAACCATCCCACACCATTCATGGTCCTGCTTCATATGTGGGACCATAGAAAATGGTACGGTATGGTTAGGGCGGAGCTACTGGCATCACACAATACATTCCATTCCATACATTGGCGGGCAAAAAAAACATCAAAGGCATTTTTTCTAAACCCCGTATGGCCCATGGCGATCCGACTTGCAGTGGAAACGCTCACCTGAATAGGCCAGACCATTCTAACACTTCCAAACTGTACCGACCCGAACCGTTCCGCTCCGCTCAGTGGAAACGAGGCAATAGAGAACCAAACAATGGTTCCCATCTTTTACAATGTGTGGGGGCACAGTGCCTTCCCCAGAGGGATTTTGAAATTGGAATGCATTAGTGTCTCACTGACACTTCCCTGTGCTGCTCTGCTGATGGGAAGGGAGTCGAATGCTGAAAAAAGAGGCTTTGCATGCCACTTGCATGCCGGGGGTTGCCTACCCCTGTGTTAGATCAAAGAAAAAAAAAAAAAAAAGAAAAAAAAAAATCATGGATTCTCATTTTTTCCAGAATCGTGCAGCTCTACCACAGATTGAGAAGAAAAACTCAATCCATGCCAGCACCCTGCCATAAACCCTCAAGCCTGGTACACACAGGTAGGTTTCTTCCGTATAACCCAGCAGGCTGATGGAGGAAAAAAAAGCAGCCAAGAGCTTGCTGTACTAACTATGCAATGTTAGTATAGTGACCCCCCCCCCCCCCTGTTGAGCTGTGTTCTTCCAGGGGGTTGTCCCCCACCAGAACACACCGGTCAGCGCTCACAGCCAATGATCGGATGCCGGCCAGCAGCTGGCCTTTCAGTTTTCCAGCATTTCTGTTGAACCAGCAGATATCGTATGATATTCGGGCTGTGAGTACCAGCCTTCACACTATGTGTGGAAACAGCAATCTGTCTGTCATGCCCCCTGCTGAGTCAGAGCCAGCTGGGAGTAGGACTGTTGCTCACTGTAGACCTCTGCAATGAAACCTCTGCTTCCCCACACCGAGCAAGAGACCTAGTCTGCAGCTGCTGGCAAAGAACAGACTTTTCTACTCTTTAGAAAAAAAGTTACAAAAATAAATAAAAACTGTAAAGCCAGCCATACATGGATCAAGGTACGGCCAGCTCAGCTTGGACCAGATACATTTCAATCCACGTATGGACAGACTGAATGTACACAAGTCGACTTATGAACAAACAACCAGCCTGTTGAAAAATGTTTTCTCAATCAGCACCCTTAGCTATAGACAAGTGGGAAGCAACATGGAGAGGAGCAGCATCACAAGAGCAAGGCAACATGGAGGGAGCTCGGGAGTGTTTGCAAACTCTACATGCAGAGCGCGCCGCAGCACGGTGCTGCGCTAATCAGAAGCAGTAAGACATTTTCCCAATGTGCAGCTGCAGAGATCGGGAAATGTCTTACTCCATGTAATTAGCACAGCGCCGTGCAGATTTCCTGATGGGCTCTTCACGTGGAGTGTGCGAACACACCCGAGCCCATCCCTAATGGAGATGAGCAGCGTCACAAGAGGAGGGCAACATGGAGAGGAGCAGCGTCACAAGAGGAAGGCAACATGGAGAGGAGCAGCGTCACAAGAGGAAGGCAACATGGAGAGGAGCAGCGTCACAAGAGGGAGGAAACATGGAGAGGAGCAGCGTCACAAGAGGGAGGAAACACGGAGAGGAGCAGCGTCACAAGAGGAAGGAAACACGGAGATGAGCAGCGTCACAAGAGGAAGGCAACATGGAGAGGAGCAGCGTCACAAGAGGGAGGAAACATGGAGAGGAGCAGCGTCACAAGAGGGAGGAAACATGGAGAGGAGCAGCGTCACAAGAGGAAGGCAGCATGGAGAGGAGTGACTTCACAAGAGAGGTGACATGTAGAGGAGCAGCTTTGCAAGAGAGAAGTAGCATGGAATGGAGTGACTTTGTAGGGAAGAGGAGAAGTCTAGAAAATGAGCAGCACTTCTGAATTACGGTACTGCATTAAACATAAATGTAGGAGCACAGATGGCAGCTCCTGTATAGGAATAACAGATTTGCACTGAGGCCTGGAACACAGTGAGCCACATAGTAGATCTAGGGGGCTAAAGCTACACTTGAAAATGTAGTAACTTTTTGACTTTTAAATTAGTCATGCAACAAAAATAGCTACCAGTTAATTGCTAAAAGTAGCAATTGATTACTAAACAGATTACACAAATGACTGCTGCAGTTGCATGTATTAGCAATTACTTTATAATCAGTGCACAATGCCCTAATCATACCAATCATATCCGTTCAAACACAAGAAGCTACTGCATGCCACTTGGAGCTTACTCTATTGAGAACCACATGTTCAATCTATTTAGATCACTAGAGATTAATCAGAAATAGAAATTTAAGTAACAATTTATCAGTTTATAATCCTTTGTTTAGTTCTAACCTACACACACTGACTGCCAACAAGTGGTTACATCTCTCAGTAACAAGATATTAAAAATTCCTGTGTACCGGTAGCTAAGCCTCAATACAGTATTGCCGTATTAAAGTCGAGCTTCAGGAATTCCCCCCCCCCTGATTCTACTCTGTATAAGGCCTAATTCATATGAACACAAAAAAACGCTGCTTTTAGGGACGTTTTGCGTTTTCACACCTCTGAACACATCTGCATGGGAAAAAAAGGTCCAGTTATGCATTCCTGGAGAAGAGTTTCTATTTTATTAAATTTTTTTTAATGCATAAACATGCATACACACTCCTAAACGCGCATAAGCGTGCCTTTATGTGTGCCAATTCATTTTTGTGGCTAGAATACATGAATATTCTTGCCAATAGAATACGTTTCTGCTCAAACTCTTCTAAATCTATACGCACATAAATGCACAGACACAAGCATTTTTCTGCCAACTTCTGGCAGCAAAAATGCCTCTAAACTTCATATGCCTGTGTGAAAGAGGCCTAAAGGAGTTGTCTCTGATGATAGCAATACCAAGTCCTGCTTGCTGCTGTGTAGTGTAAAAATGATAACTTCAGTGATGCTAGTGTCAGTGCTCCACTTCAGGCTTTCATACATATTTTCTGCTCAGAGAATTCAAGGCGCTCTGTGAATGGACAAAGGGGAGAGGGGCAGGAGAAGGGGTGGAAAAACGGAATCTCCTCTTGTCCATTCTTAAAATGCCTTTTATTCTGAAACAGAATGCAAGGCTTTTTGGAAATGAGCAAGGGGAGATGGAGAGACTACATGGCATGCCCCCTGCACTGTATGAGAGCAGGATTGCTCAGTCGTAGTAAGAGGCAGGAAGCAGGACCTAGGATTATCATGATTAGTGCTAACTCCTTTGTACAGAGCAGCTTTGAATATTCAACTGTACAGCAGATTTATTTAACTACAAATGCTTTGTTGACATACTGTTGTACCACCCTCTTCATAAAATATCCCATGCCAAAAAGACAGGCAAAGAGCATGTCCTTTTCTGAACAGCAACATTTCTAACTACAACTTGTAATTCAGGTTACTAACTCCCCAGCAAGATTGAGTAAAGCAGCCATGGAAGTTGCGCATATAACAAACAGGTGGGAGACACCAGCTCCTATATTTTTTATTATAGAAAGGTCTTTGTAAGAACTTAGCATTGGGACATTGGCTTAAACAACTGCCATGAACAGTGGAATTTACTTGCAAGACTTCCTTTCTAGCAGTGTTCCTCAACCAAGGTGTCGCAGCACCCTGGGGTGCCTTGAGGAGTACTTATGGGTGCTGCAGCAACAGCCTGAGCCGAGCCATCTTTGATCCTCTATTAGCTCCTGGGCTACACGAGGCAGAGAACACTGTAAAGGCCTGTGTACAGAAGAAGCAGAGAGCTCAGCCCGCACCTCCTCCACTCTTCTGTTCTCTTATGGCCAAAACAGAACTCTGAGCTGGTCGTCAACAGCATCCTACCCACCAATGACATAATCGGTTGCTAAAGACTTACTGGCAAGAGCAGAGAGGAGCAGAGGGCAGGGGGGTGTGGGCTGATCTCTCTGCCTCTTCTGAACAGAGGCCTTTACAGTACTCCCTGCCTCATTTAGCACAGCAGCTAATAGAGGATTGCTCAGATCTGAATGTAGAGGAAGAGGAGTAGCGGGGGAGAGAGAGCACAACCCATACTAGTGGGGTAACATGCAAAATGTTGTATTTTCCCATACCGTACAAACACGTGCTGCCTTTTGCAGATGCATGTGGGTGCCATTAATTCTTAATGACACTGCGATGCATCTAAATGTATGGTACCGCAGTACCAATTTTAAAAATAATGGCAGCACCCTTTGGCGTGTTTAACACAGACCAGCTCGTTAAAAAAAATAAAAAAAAATTGCCATATGGGAACATGCAAAAAAGTGTGTGCGCTTGGATGCACCGACTGGTTGGTCGAGCCCTCAGAATTGTGCGCAATTCTAAAGAGTGCCTTGACTGCAAAACTTTGAAAAAACACTGCCTTATAGGAAGGGTAATTTTTACCTGAAATATTGGCAGTTCTTTTATACACACAAATCAATGATTAAAGCTTACTGAGCTCTACATTGAGAGAACAGAGGATGGGATGAGAAGAACAATTAAAACTCCCCTACCTTCTCCTCTCTGTGACTTTATCCAACTCTGCTGTATAATTAAACACATAGATTTCAGCTACAGTGAGATGCTATAAAGCAGTATCGGATAATTGCAAAGACCATTAATAAACCTTGCAGAAAGATAAAAAGATCCAATTTATTCCCCTGGATTACAAAAGATGGAAAAAATAGATCGCGGCAACATGTTTTTATTAAAGAAAAAGAAAATTCATCAAAACTAAAGACACATACTTTATTAATTCTTGAGTTTTTAGTTAAACAAAATAGTAAAGTTATCATGCACAAAGGACCAACTTCAGTTACCATTAAAAATATTCATGCGAGCATAGAGATGAAACTGTCATTTCCAATCTACAATTAGCAGAAGCGATTCGCTGATGTCAAAAACCCTCTTCCATTTTCCCCACTGAGAAAAGCAGACTGCACGGCCGCATAAAATCATTTCCTTAAACATCTACTTTTTTACTTCTCTTCTTTGTCTTATTTTATCATCTTACAGTAATTACTATACAAACAGGTTATGAAGATGCTTAAAGTGATTTTGAAGCCTTAATTATATTTGTAGCAATTTCTACTGCTAAAATATAGACGAAGGGCCGTTCACACCAGAACACAGTGCTTCAGCTGATAAGAATGCAGTACTGCTGTCCCATTCCCTGGTTTAAACTGTATGTCATGTCACATGGTCACATGGTGTGTAGAAGGAAGCTCTGAGTGATTAGCAGCCTCCTGGGAGTACAGTGCTGTGTGCCTAGGAAGTCCTGATAACAGATAGATAAGACATAGAGAGAGAGTGTGCCGTAAATCAGGGGAGATCTGGGCATGCTCAGTGATGTTTTTCTAAAGAACAAAAAGGATAACAATACTAAGCAAGTAAGGAGATATCTACAAGCAGTGTTCATTAGGGTTTTTTTATGCTGAATTACATGGGACAAAGTTGTGGGGGAGGGTTTACAACCACTTTAATGTCAATGTATTCCTAACAAAACCCCATACGCACATCACGAATCCAGTGCGTTTGCTTGCAATGGATCGCATTGCAGTACAGTACCATGTGATCCGGTTGCAGCGCATTAAAGGTAGTGCATGCACTACTTTTGGTGCTTAACCACTTCCCACCCGGACAATGTACATATACGGCCGGGTGGGAGCTCTCTACTTCTGAGAGGACGTTCAGCAACGTCCTTCAGAAGGAGGGGGATCGCGCAGTGGCGCGATCCCGATGTGCTCGTGTCACCCGGACACGGCGCATCTCGGATCGGCAGGAGGGCTCTGTGATTGGCCCTCCTGATCACATGACGGCCGTGTCCAATCACGGCCATCATGTGATGTAAACAAACAGCTGGTTGCTAGGCAATCGGCTCCTCCTCTCCTCACACAGAAGTCATCGCTGAGGAGAGGAGAGCAGAACGCTGCAGCCGGCTGATGATCAGTGAGTACGAGCTGTTTTTACAGCTTTTTACTAACTGATCACCAGTCTAGTGTAAACACACAACACCACACATTGTAAACACACGTCACCACAATACACGTGTCACGTATTGTAGTGGTTAAACAATAATTGTGACAGAATGTGCACTGTGAAAAAAAGCTCTAAATGTGAAAGAGAGGCTGCCGACACAAAAAGGTAGTATAGCGGACCTCAAAACATAAATAGGCGAAAAAGAAAGAAAGAAGCTTTATTTTTTTTTATTAACATCAATGTTCACAGGTGTATATCCAAAACAATGTTCAAGTTACAAATCACCGACATTAAGTGGATTTAATACTCATCCACCAGTGCCCAATCGCCAACATTGTGTGAAACTCACCACAATAAATGGCTACCGTTACAGCAGTATAAACGCCCTAGTACATATGAAATCCAACAATGTGGCAACTCGCTCCCAGTGTTACCTGCTATTAGAGCTGCACAATAATCGTCAAGAATCGTTATCACGATCTTTACTAAAGTGTTTCACAATTCTTTCTATGCAAAGAATTCTCTGCCAAAGCAGTCAAAAGAAAGGAAGAAAAAAAAAAAAAAAAAAAATGGGCAGTCTGCCAAGAATCACAATATTCTTTAGCAGTTGAACTTAAAGTGGTTGTATAGTCATTTTTACAACTTTTACCTACAGGAAAGCCTATAATAAGGCTTACCTGTAGGTAAAAAAAAAATATCTCCCAAACCTGTACGGTTTAGGAGATATTCCCCTCGCAATGCGCCGCTGACTGCAGCGGCGCATGCGCACAGGGGATTCTCGGCTGAAAGTCCGGCAGACGCCATACCCTGCCGGAAAGAAATCTCCCGCGCGCATGCGCGGGAGTGACGATATCACGGCTCCAGCCACTCACAGCGCCGGAGCCGTGATACTCGGAAAACATGCCGAGGGAACATGTCGCCTCCCTCGGTGTGGATCGGGCCAGATGTCGGGGCCTCGTTCTAAGGTAAGTATTTCATAATGAGCTAGTATGCAGTGCATACTAGATCATGATTTATTTTTTTTGACCTGCAAAGGAAAAGGCAAAGACACTAGAGCGGGTTTACTACCGCTTCAAGTATAAACATTGTAACAATTTGTCAATGGAATAGACTTTGGGGTTAATTTACTAAAGGGAAATCCACTCTATACTGCAAGTGCACTTGAAAGTGAACTTTTAAGTCCATTCGCTGTAGATCTGAAGGGAAGCTCTACTGATTTTATCATCCAATCATGTACAAGCAAAAATGCCGTTTATTTTTCTTACATGTCCCTCAGATCTACAGCGACTGCACTTGCAGTGCATAACCCCCTTTGTGTGCAAGTGAAAAAAGTTTAACCACTTAAACACTAAACCTTTTTCTGACATTTGTTGGTTTATAGTTAAAATCTTTTTTTTTTTTTGCAAGAAAATTACTTAGAACCATGTCACATTGTATTTGCACAACAGTCTTTCAAATGCAATTTTTTGGGGAAAAAAATTACTTTAATGAATTTAAAGAGGAAAAAAAAAAAAAACCTAACCAGTAAAGTTAGCCCATTTTTTTGTATAATGTGAAAGATTTTACGTCACAAGAATTGTGAGAGAATTGCGATCTTTTTGTTCTAAAGCAAAAAAAATAGTGATTCTCATTTTGGCCAGAATTGTGCAGCTCTACCTGCTGTAATGGTTCACATTTATTCTGGTGAGTTTTGATTTCACACAATGTTGGCGATTGGGCACTTGGGCACTGGTTGATCCTGTTCTTACACAGGCCGACTTGCTGCTGTGATGGCAGCCTCTTGTTCTGGTGAACATTGAATCCCCCTAATGTCGATTACTGGTCACTTGAACACAGTTTTGGATACACATCTGTGATCATTGATGTTACTGAAAACAAGCTTTTCTCTGTCTTACTTTTCACCTAGTACACTGCGGGACTTTATTTTGTGTCACTATTGGACCTTTAATTACTCAATTTTGTATTTTTGTATTAGTTATCGTTTTGTATTGTGCTATATAGTGCACATATAGTGGCTCTACACCACTGTTTAAATACTACTTTCAGTGCAAACCAGTGCGATTCTAGCCTATTCAAACGAATGAGCTGAAAAATCGCACTGCACTGAATCTCACAGGAATGTGTCCTTCTGGTTCCCCTGGCAGAGTGTACACAGTCAAAGGAAATTCTACAGCTGATACACATGTTTTACCTAACCCCGCCAGTGGGTAAATGGGTATTGTTTTTTTGTGTCACCAGGAGATTGTAACCTGATGCCAGAACAGTTTTGTTTTATGTAAAGATGTTTTAAAGTATTTGTATCAATAGAATAAGTACCGTGATGTATAAAATGGTATAACTGATACTGAAAGCCCCATCGTAGAAAAAAATGCTATTGTAGTTGTAATGGGGATGTTGGCAAGATAGAACGCTATACAGACCTTTCTTGTGCACTAACTGACACTAATGATGGGGTACAATTCCTCCCAATGACACCAACCATGTGGCATAATGCCAGCCGGTGACAAACAATGGGGCACCATTCTAATTCCCCCTCCCCCCAAACATAAAAAAGGGGCAGTATTCCTCCCCTGACATTGATGGGGCACAAACCCTCCCAAAGACACCAATGATGGGGCGCTATTCCCGCCACTGACACCAACAATGGGGCACAACGCCTCCCACTGACACCAATGATGGGGCACACTTCCCCCAAAGTGAAAACAATGGGGCACATTTCTTGCCATCAACAATGGAGCATTATTTCCCCCCCGACATCACTTATATGGCACCTATATCCTCCCCCAATACCGAAGATGGGCATTTTTTACTACCATTCACAGCAGTACATTTTCTACTACCACTTGCTACGGTCTGCGCACACACTGTTTTTAACCCCTTCTTTGGGGTTAAATGCGCTTCGCTAGTGGCTGAAAAGCAGCGCAAAAGCGCTGCTTAAACAGTGGTTAAGAATCGAGCGGCACTTTACCTCTACCGGCCAGTGCTTTCAGTGTGAAAGCAGCCTAATGGCACTTGCACACTGGGGCGGTGCCGGCGTTAGCTAGTTTTAGCAGCGCTTTACTGCTGTTATGGCGGCACTTTTGAATTGCTAGCGGGGAAAGTTAAAAGCGCAGGGCGTTTTAGAGGCGGTGTATACACCATTCAAAGATGCTGCTTGCAGGACTCTTTTCCCATCCTGCAAGCACCCCAGTGTGAAAGCACTCCCTATGCGATACTGAAAGGAGATATTGAATAGCGCTGTAGGACGCAGGGCTTTGGCGGTTCACTGTGCTGGCTTGGGAAGCTACCAATGCACATTAATAACCGCTTTGCTGTGTCCACATCCAATCCTTATGCTGAATGTCAAGAATCCTACATGTAAGTGTGATATTTTATATTTCTATATTTTTATTGAAAGAGCAAGTTCAGAACAACCAGACAAACAGAATGGCATCAATTTGTCAGATCATCACGTAACAATACAGAGAAATAAAAAGGAATGGCTATGATACTTATCCATCATCTATCACAATAGCAGAACATAACGAAGTGTGATATGTATCTAAAAACGAATGAGGTTTAATAATAATTTTCCCATTCTGATCCGGGGTACCCCTGTATGAAGGGATGGTAAGGATCCAGAGCCCCAGGAAGTCCCAGTTATGATCTCTGGGACAATTCCAGGACCCATGGTCGCATGAGGCCTCATACGTAGTCATCTGCATTGTGTATTAAGTGTCTGGGAAAAAAAACAAGTAAAAAAAGAGGGGAGAGAAGAGGAGAGGAAGAAACAAGGGGAAAGAGGGAGAGGAGGAGAGAGAAGGTCGTCCTGGAGTTAACTATGGAGCTGAAATGTAGTCGATCCACGGGTCCCTTATCTTATTACATTTCTTGGTTTTATTGCAAAGAATATGGGTGGGTTTATCATTAATCATAATCCAATTGAGTTTACTTTTAACCTGGTCAAGAGGAACGATCAACTGTTTCCAATGTCTTGCGATTGTAATTCTAACCGCCAACAATATATAATCAATTTTACTGACTTTTTGGGTGTTTCGCCAGGTAAATTTTGAAAGAGAGCGGGTTGATTAAATTGAAAATCAGAATCCAAAATCGAGTTACAAGGGGGCATTGCCACCAGGTATGGTACATCGTTCCCAACTGTCCGCATCGTCAAGTGTGATATTTTAATCGTTCAATAAATATATCTTACTATGCTAATGAGGCTACTATTCTTTTGTCATTTGAGATTACCTGCGCCCATTAGCACAGACAGCAGGACTCAGCCCCACCCCCCACTCTCGTGTCACTGGATTTGATTGACAGCAGCAGGAGTCAATGGCTCCTGCTATCAATCTATCCAATGAGGACAGAGACAGCAGCTGGATCTGCTGGGCTCCTGCACGTCGCTGGAACAGATAAGTTCAGGTAGGAAAAAGGGGGCTCTGGGGCCAGCTGTAGCAAAGAAGGTTTTTCACCTAATGCCTTAAGGTGAAAAACCATGAGACTTTACAACCCTTTAAGCACGCTATAATAAAGCCTTTAAATTTACCATGTAATCCTGACAACACTATTCTTCTCTGACAGTTCTGAAAGACTTATCGCCACAGAGATAAGGAAGGAGATAGCATAATCAAAGTTTGGCGCTTCTGTTTGAAAGCGGAATAGAAGAAAAAAAAAATGTAAGACTGCTCTATTTCTATTTAAATGCTCATTGGTGACTGGTGCTCTTTTAGTGCCCGTTCACACTACCGCAACTTGTCAGGCAACTTAGCCGCCTGACAAGTCGCGCTCCGTTCTGTACTATGGAACCGTTCTAATAGGAGCGACTCAAGTCGCTCTGACTTAGAAAAAGGTTCCTGTACTATTTTTGGGGCGACTTCAGGCGACTTGCATTGACTTCTATACAGAAGTCATTTTGCAAGTCGGCGCTGAAGTCGTGTGCAGGTCGCGTCTGTGAGTCGCGCTGCAAGTCGTGTCGCCCCTGTGTGAACGGGCACTTAGGCTCGGTTCACACAGGGGCGACACGACTTCCAGGACGACTTTGTGAGGCAACTTGGAGATGACTTGAACACGACCTGGGGTGACTTACAACACGACTTTGAAGTCGCCCCAGGCCAGGCGACTTTTGCCGTGGCCAATCAGAGAATGAGCTCTGAAGGAGGAACTCCATGCCAAATTTATGAAAAAAAAAAATTGGCGTGGGTTCCCCCTCCGAGAGCATATAAGGCCCTTAGGTCTGGTATGGATTCTAAGGGGAACCCCCTACGCCGAAAAAACGGCGTGGGGTCCCCCCCAGATCCATACCAGACCCTTATCCGAGCACGCTACCCAGCCGGCTAGTAAAGGGGTGGGGACAAGTGAGCGACCCCCCCCTCCTGAGCCGTACCAGGCCCTCAACATGGGGGGGTGCCTTGGGGAAAGGGGGCCACGCGGCCCCCCCACCCCAAAGCACCTTGTCCCCATGTTGATGAGGACAAGGGCCTCTTCCCGCCGACAACCCTGGCCGTTGGTTGTCGGGGTCTGCGGGCGGGGGGCTTATCGGAATCCGGGAGCCCTCTTTAATAAGGGGGCCCCCGGATACCGGCCCCCCACCCTATGTGAATAAGTATGGGGTACAATGTACCCCTAACCATTCACCTGTGGAAAAAAGTAAAAATAAAACACAACACAGGGTTAAAATAGTTTATTGCACAGCTCCGGGGGTCTTCCGTCTTCGTGGGTCTTCTCGCCGGACTCCTTCGCTATCTTCTGCTCTTTTGCTAGCGGAGGAGCCCGGCTTTCTTCTTCGCCGCCGTCCTCTTCTTCCGACTTCGGGGGTCTTGTCCCCTTCTTTGGTTCTTCTTGCCGGGCCACCGCTTCTTCTTCCAGCTCTTTTACTAGCGGTGGCCCGGTCTTCTGTCGCCGCCGCTAGCAAAAGAGCAGAAGATAGTGGAGGAGTCCGGCGAGAAGACCCCCGAAGACGGAAGACCCCCGGAGCTGTACAATAAACTATTTTAACCCTGTGTTGTGTTTTATTTTTACTTTTTTCCCCACAGGTGAATGGGTAGGGGTACATTGTACCCCATACTTATTCACATAGGGTGGGGGGCCGGTATCAGGGGGCCCCCTTATTAAAGGGGGCTCCCGGATTCTGATAAGCCCCCCCGCCCGCAGACCCCGACAACCAACGGCCAGGGTTGTCGGGAAGAGGCCCTTGTCCTCATCAACATGGATACAATGTGCTTTGGGGTGGGGGGGCCGCGTGGCCCCCCTTCCCCAAAGCACCCCCCCATGTTGAGGGCATGCGGCCTGGTACGGCTCAGGAGGGGGGGGAGCTCGCTCTTCCCCACCCCTTTCCTAGCCGGCCGGGTAGCGTGCTCGGATAAGGGCCTGGTATGCTCTTGGAGGGGGGAACCCACGCCAATTTTTTTTCATAAATTTGGCGTGGAGTTCCCCCTTCAGAGCTGATAATTCCGTGAGAGTCGCCTCCGTATAGACGGAGATCCGACTTGGAGGCGACCTCCATTGAAATCAATGGGTACCAGTCGCCTACAAGTCGGATTGAAGTAGTACAGGAACCTTTTCTGAAGTCTGAGCGACTTCAGTAGCGTGCATTAAGACGGCTCTCATTCACTTACATTGATTTTTAAATGTTGTCTGACCTGAGGCGACTAGGGGCGACCTGAAGTCGGATCTGAGACGCCCCTGTGTGAACCGAGCCTTAGGCTACTGTATCACCACCGCAGATTAGTTCTAGTACAGAAAAAAAAAAGTAGAACGATTAGACTTGGTTCACACATATGCTCTGCTAGAACCCGTGCGAACCGCTAGAAGTGTCAATACAAAGTTAATGACACTCCCAGATCGGTTCGCATATCACAGTACAATCCGATTCTGGTGCGGACCAAAAAGAAAAGTTTCTGCATGACTTTTGTCCCAATGCAATGCGTGTTCAGCCATACAATCTGTATGGCTGAATTTGTACTTCAGTGAGGTAGGAATCACATGCGATGTTGCACAGCACACCAGTGTGAACCCAACCATAAAAGCAGTAGTGCAGGGCTCATCCATACCTCTAATGCTAGTGCAGCATTACTAGGACCATTCATCTCGTCCTAGTCCATTCTGCAGCTTAATTTAAAAAAAAATTTGCATAATAAACCGAGCAAGCAAGAAATTAAAAACAGATTGGCAGCATTTATATTAACTTCAAAAGGTTTGGTATGTGTATTCGGGTGTTTAGAAACTTGAAGTTTCCAGTTTGAAATGGGCAATTTGGCCAGTCTTGAAGTTGGTAAATTACTGTATTAGAAAAGGACAGACGGCTCTTCATAAGAAAACAAGCGGACCTTTGTTCATTGGACATGACTAATACAAGACTTTATTTATGCATGAACATCCAGACTGGTAATTTGGCAGCTGCAATTTTTGTAATTAAATGTTTGGAAGTTGTATACATATCTTGTAAAGTATACAATACACACACATACTATGAGCTCTAGGGTATAATCCCAGGTGGTAATAATAATGAGGTGAGGGACTTCCATCAGGTTTTAGCACTAGGCTGGCAAAGCCACTGTATAACTACACTTCACCAATACTGGAGAAAAGGAGCAAACACAATCACTTGCACTCAGGTTTCCAGTCGTAGAAATTACTTGGGCAATAAGCGCTCAGGAATCCCAGGTTAGATGTATGGAAAAGCTTCTAACCGCACACAAGCTGGAGCACCACAATTCTAGACAACACTGATCCACAACTGAATGCAAAATAAAAAGCACAACACTGGGCACAGAGACTTAGTGCATTATTTGACCGCCCTATTTTTACTACTATAGAGCAGCAGCCAGATCACGTAAAATATTTTTTTTTATACATATACACACATACTATTGTATATATACACATACAGTATCTCACAAAAGTGAGTACACCCTTCACATTTTTGTAAATCATTCATTCTAATCATTTCACGTGACAACACTGAAGAAATGACACTTTGCTACAATGTAAAGTAGTGAATGTACAGCTTGTATAACCGTGTAAATTTGGTGTTCCCTCCAAATAATGCAACACACAGCAAGCATTAATGTCTAAACCGCTGGCAACATAAGTAAGTACACTCCTAAGCGAAAATATCCAATTTGGTCCCAAAGTGTCAATATTTTGTGTGTCCACCATTATTTTGCAGCTTTGGCATAACACCTATGGGCATGGAGTTCACCAGAGCTTCACAGGTTGTCACTGGAGTCCTCTTCCACTCCTCCATGACGACATCACGGAGCTGGTGGATGTCGGAGACCTTGCACTCCTCCATATTCCGTTTGAGGTTGCCCCTAGGATATTCAATAGGGTTTAGGTCTATAGACATGCTTGGCCAGTCCATCACCTTTACCATCAGCTTCGTTAGCAAGGCAGTGGTCATCTTGGAGGTGTGTTTGGGGCCCATCACTGAAGTGAGGGGAACATGCTGTGCTTCAGTATGTCACAGTACGTGTTGCCATTCATGGTTCCCTCAATGAACTGTAGCTCTGCAGTGCTGGCAGCACTCATGCAGCCCCAGACCATGACACTCCCACCACCATGCTTGACTGTAGGCAAGACACACTTAACTTTGTACTTTTCACCTGGTTGTCGCTTTACACAATCTGAACCAAATAAGTTTATTTTGGTCTCATCAGACCACAGAACATGGTTCCAGTAATCCATGTCCTTAGTCTGCTTGTTTTCAGCAAGTTGTTTGCGGGCTGTTGTGTATCATCTTTAGAAGAGGCTTCCTTCTGGGACAACAGCCATGTAGACCAATTTGATGCAGTGTATGGTTTGAGCACTGACAGGCTGACACCCCCCCCCCCCCCCCCCCACACACACACACACACACCTCTTCAACCTCTGCAGCAATGCTGGCGGCACTCTTACGTCTATTTTCCAAAGAAAAGCTCTGGATATGACGCTGAGCACATGCACCTTAACGTAATTTGGTTGAATATGGGGGAGGACTGTTCTAAGTGGAACCTGTCCTGTTAAACTGCTGTATGGTCTTGGCCACCATGCTGCAGCTCAGTTTCAGGGTCTAGGCAATCTTCTTATAGCCTAGGCCACTTTTATGTAGAGCAACAATTTTTTTTTTTCAGATCCTCAGAGGAGTTATTTGCCACTGGTGCCATGTTGAACTTCCAGTGACCAGTTTGAGAGAATGAGAGCGATGACAACAAATCAGATTTTCTATATATATATATATATATATATATATATATATATATATATATATATATATATATATATATATATATATATATATATATATATATATATATATATATATATATATATATACATATACACACACACACACACACACACACACACACACACACACACACGCGCGCACACACACACACACGCGCACACACACACGCGCGCGATTCCAAACATCTGCAGGCAGGGGGCACGATCATGTGCCACCAGTGGGCTGCTTCTGCTGTGATAATTCAAAGCGGGGACTAGAATTGATCTTTACGCCTACTGAAAGCAGCACACTGTGTATAAAAATTTTTTTAAAAAAAATAAGGGCTAGGCACACCATTAACCCTTTGATCACTCTAGATATTTAACCCCTTCCCAGTCATTAGTACAATTACAATGCATATTTTTTAGCACTGATCACTATTAGTGTCACTGGTTCCCGTGTGTCAAGTGTCAAGTGTCAGTGTTCGATTGTCCGCTGCAATATCGCAGTCCCGCTATAACCCACTGATCATCGCCACTACTAGTATAAATACATAGATCCCATAGTTTGTAGACGCTATAATGTTTGCGTAAACCAATCAATATACGCTTATTGGAATTTTTACCAAAAACACGTAGCAGAATATATATTGGCCTAAATTGATTTAGAAATTAGATTTTTTCCTAAAAATGTTATTGGGTATGTTTTATAGCAGAAAAGAAAAATAGTTTTTCAAAAACGGACGGTCTTTTTTTGTTTATAGTGCAAAAAAAATTTAATTAACGCAGTGGTGATCAAATAACACCAAAAGAAAGCTCCATTTGAAGGGAAAAAAATGACAAATTTTATTTGGGTACAGTGTCACATGACTGCGCAATTGTCAGTTAAAATAATGCAGCGCTGTATCACAAAATATGGCCTGGTCATAAAGGGGGTAAATGTTCCAGAAGTGGTTAAAGAACTCCAGGAATGTATGCACATTTAAAAAAATGTGCTGGTTCATAAGTAGTTATGTTTAACAAAGTGTAAGCCCTATAGGAATTTCTGATTTCCAATGTATACTTTTGCAAAGCACTCTCACAGTAGAAGCAACTCTGCCCACCTCTCCCCTCCGCTGTCCAGTCACAGAATACTTAGTATTTTGTGAATGGTATAATATAATACAAGGTGCATCGTGACTGGACAGGAAGAGAGGAGTGACAGAGTGGCTGCAAATCAACTCCACAGCTTCTGTGGAAAAGACCCAGAGGTTCATATAGTAATAGCAATACTCCCTTACATTTTATATAACAGATCAACACACTAGTACATATCTTGTTGAGTTGCACTGCGGTATATATAAGCCAGGAGTATTTTCTTTGGATGGAAATTCTGAAAACCTCTATGGAGGGAAATTCATCAAATTTCTTTTCTGGAAGCATACTGAACTTTTCTTTACTAAAAATGGGCCAAAACAAGCCCTTAAAATTACAATTTCTGGTGTGAACTGTACTTGCTACACTTTATACCATCAATTTAAGAGTTTCAAAAAAACAGGTGGCAATCCCGGCATTCCAGGAATGTAACTGTCACATTTGCTTGTGTCCTCAACCAAACTGTCAAACCATCACATGGTCAACGTCGTCTCCAGGAACATGCGTGGCAGCCGGTAGTCGGGCCAGCAAGCATCACTTGCGGCTGGGAGTGATGTACTTCCGGTCGGGACGTATATATGTATACACCGCTTGCTTCCCACTTCCAGCAGGCGCTAATCTGACACCAGGGGACAGACAGATGTTACAGAGCACGGCTCTAAACTTTGAGGTAACAATGTTATACTGCTCTACTTACATTCCTCCAGCTTTCTACATCTAGCCAGCCATCCGTCTGACCCCAGCCCGTTTCCTCTCTACTTTAGGTATCAGCACTTTTGAGCCTCCAGCCTGTTCCCCACAATGTTTGAACAGGCTATGCAACTTGACTACACACACTAGCTGTGTGTTAGTGACTACTCTCCTCTGGTATATCCACATAACTTTGCTTACCAGCAAACCATTACGCTATTATCTCTGCGGTTTATGACTATATGGTAAGCCTGGTGTGTGTGTGTGTGTTTTCTACCTTTATCTATATACGAGTATTATAACATCTATCTCTAGTACAATCAAATATTCTTCATGCAAATATTTTTGAGTGCATACATACTATAAATTACTACCGAGTCATCTGCTTTTTTAATCTATACATCTGTACTTTTTTCCTCTGTTTATAGAAACGTTTCCGGGACTAGTTTTTTTTTTTTTTTCCCCCAACAAGTCCGATGTCAGTTATGTTCACATAAAGTATCCTATCTGTAAGTATCATTTAAAGCGGGAGTCCACCGGGACTCCGCATTTTTTTTTTTTTGGTTTTTTTTTTTATAAAAGCCAGCAGCTACAAATACTGCAGCTGCTGACTTTTAAAATCGTGACACTTACCTGTCCAGCGCGCCCGCGATGTCGGCACCCGAAGCCGATCTCTAGATCGTCTCTCGGGTCCTGCCGCCGCCATCTTGGGTATGGGAATCAGGAAATGGAGCCTTTCGGCTTCATTTCCCGGTTTCCCTACTGCGCATGCGCGAGTCGCGCTGTGCAATAAGGATGGTCCCCGCTGCCTCTGGGATCTGTGTGTTTCCCAGCAGGCAGCGGGCGTAATCTACGCCCCTTTCCGCAGAGAGCTATCCCGGAAGTGGGTGCAGATACCTGTACTGTACAGGTATCTGCACCCCCCCTCCCCCCTGAAAGGTGCCAATTGTGGCGCCGGAGGGGGGGAGGGTTCCGATGAGCGGAAGGTCCACTTTAGGGTGGACCTCCGCTTTAAGCTCTACTCTGCTATAGAGGCTCAGTTTATATTTCCACTTACTATACATAGTCTATTATATGTGCTCAGTTAGTGCATATTAAGACATCTTACAAATAATCTCTATACACTGCCCCTACTATATGTATATTACAATTGTCTACATATGCGTTCCAACTGAGGGGCTTTGCTTTTTGCCTCCAGGCAGCCAGATTTTCTCCTGTGGCGGATGCTTGCGGCTAATTGATTCTATCAGAGCATTCTCTGTATTTATTGTTCATTACTAAGTTTTTCTTTCAAGCTAGGTTAATAAACTGTGTACTCATTTTATGCTTTCTATATACATTTAATAGATTTCTATGCTCCCGAAGAAGCATATCCCAACACTCAACATGCAGAGCGAATTAACAAATACTTTGTGCCTGGATTCATATTCTGACCCACGTCACTCTGTTTACATCACTAGTTGGATACTACTGCGGGAATTTCAACTAGTGCCCTTCTGATGTATAGTAATTCTTTATTTTGCCAAGTGGTGTCAGAGTCTGTATGTGGGTTATACTAGTTTCATACATTTTATATCTATATGTAATAATTTTCTACATAATAAAAAACATAATTATTTTTATATGGTCTACCTTTGTGCATTTAAAATCCACGTTCTTAGCCTTTGATTCCTATATATCCACTATCAGGACGTTGGCACATTGCTACCACGTTAAACTCTTAAATCTCTTTCAAGCCTCATTCCTGTGTTCTTCGTGAAGGGGGTGTGTCCCATCTCTACAATCACCACTCTGAAGAGTGCAACTTGAGCTCTCCGCCCCATTTTCTTACAGCTCAGACAAGCTTCATAACAATTCTGGACTTTGAACATATGTAGAGAAGAGAAGACTTTGCAAAGACAGGTACATTGTATGTAGGAGGATTGGTTTCACCTCTGTATCACCGGAGGCCAGTCATCTCACTGGGCATATGTAAGGGTTTACAACTACTTTAGGGATAACCTTTAATAGTATAAAATCAGTATTACACTGACATACATCCTATAAAATGGCAGGTATAACAAGCCTGGGAAAAGATAACATCTCTGATGCGAGTTGGTCAATAGTGGAGCGGTGTGCACCTCCGATAGTCCAAAGCAGAGGACCCTCCTGAAGCTGACACACAGTAGCACCTTTGCAGCTCAGCAGTAAATCTCTGAATTCACCTCTCAAAATTGGTGCTTGCTAAACAAGTTCTTTTGCTGGTTCCTCCCCACTTGTCATGCTTAGGGGTACTACAGGCATGTACCCCTCCATAAATCGCTTTGAAACATTTCCTCCAACTAGCTTTTGTATTTCTGATCCAGAAGGCAGGATATAGGGCAGGGTACTTGTGATGTCTGCAAGAAACTATGCTAAACTAGGACCCTGCCAGCCCCTCAGACCAGCCATAATCTGTCAGCATTGCAAAAAGGAGCACAGAGGCCCAGTTAGGGTGTATATAATGAAAATAGAAAGGCTCTATTAAAGCTGTATTGATGGTGGGGGTGGGAGGAGTAGGGAAGGAAAAATATAAGCAGATTAAACTTGGCTATAAATACACTGAAATCAAGTCAAATTAAAGTATTTTCAATAGTTGCATTTAAAAAAACATGTTTTTTAAAATACATAAACTGCATTAAGATAAAAAGCTGCTAGACGGTATAAAGTGATACTTCAAGAAAACACTTAACCATCGCCCAACCATCCAGATGGGAATTCTAGCACGCCCTTAATCAATGTGCTATTCATAAAAGGTCAGCACTTCTAAACCTGCTGACATTTTGCTTGAGATGTGTAAAACTTAAAAACTAGTGATAAACAAAAATTCACATAAAAATATACTCATAAAATCAGAGCTAAAAATGTACGTGTGCTTAACAAGGCTGGTCATGGACAGGCAGACATATTACAACCTCAATTCCAAAAAAGTCGAGACGCTGTGTAAAATCTACATAAAAATAGAGGGTAATGATTTTCAAATCAGACCTGGGTGTCCTCATCAACATATGAAAGCAAGAAGCCCAGCCGGTAAAAACCCCTAAAGTCGACCATACATGGATCAAAATTTGTCCAAGTCCTCTATTGATTGGTGGATGTTAATGGACATGTGACCACTGACCATCAGCATCCGATCCACCAAAAACAGATGGATGGGGGTTCCATTGTCCATCCGTCTGGGGATCGAATGACAGCCAGATGGAAAAAAAAGACAGGCATTCTGTTTACATCCGACTGCCCATGGTGGAAATTAGGCTGTGTCCTTGTTTTCTCTGCATCAGCGGAGCGGACACGGACCTGTCATCCACCTTCTCAGCAGGGATCAACCAAGAAGTCCCTTTGCTGAGCAGGCAAATCTGTTGGCCGAGTCCACCAGTGGAAAAGGGAAAAGGGAAAAGAACCCTGAGGCCCCTTTCACACAGACATTCCGAACAGGTCTGCCTGTCAGTTTTTCAGTATGTCAGCGGTGACATGTCTGCTGACATCCGTCAGTATCCCCTTTGATCCTGTCTGTGCAATCCAGATGGATGGAAACCCTATTTTACATCCAGAGAATAGGATGAAAAATGGACAGGCGGTCAGTTTTCATCCAATCTCCCTAGGAGGAAAGTGAGGCTCTGGTCAAGTCCGTCTCCGCACAGTGAACGGAGATGGACCTGTCATCCGCCTGCTCAGCGGGGATTAGCGGATCCCTGCTGAGTCCGTACATGGACAAACAAGTGTGAATGGACCCCAAGCCTCATGCCAATTGTTAGGTTAGTGGACTTGCTGGGTTTGAAACCATTTTGAAATACTAGCCTACCCTGGAGAAAATGCTGCTTCATGATCTCTTCAATCACATCATGAAAACCCAAGATGGTCAATTTATCACTGTGGAAGCAAAAGGTCAGCCAATTTTAACAGCCTAACCCCTTTGGCAGAGATTATAGGACCATTTACACAGTAAATGCAGCACCGAAGGGGGCCTGCAGTAGCATTTCTCCAAGACTGATTCAGCCCTTCTTTTAACCATGATCTACCCCCAGCAAGACTGATTAGCTTTATATACAATTTTAATGCATGTTCAATTCAAGGCTCATTTTATTTAGAAAATGAACCTCTCTAATTTGTGTTACTGTTTGCCTCTTTTGTACTGTACACTCCCTTTGTTCTCATCTATATAATCAATGAGATATTGGTTGCTGCACTTTATACCATTAGCACTAAAAGTAATTAAATAAACATTCCGCCTATTCCCAATATGGTTTTTAAAACACAGTAAATCACTTGGGTCATTTGCAAATTAAACGCGTATTTCTATTCACCGGTGATCTGCATTATCAAGCTGTTTTGAGGTCACGCAATATTAGGGAAAGACATAGCTTGTTACATCCTAATAAAATTACAAATAAGGGTTTCTTACCATTATCACCGTATTGTTTTCTCCCGTGTCTAACACGGCAGTACCAGGAACATAGCTGGACTTGCTCAACAGCCATGTCAAGGCTTGTGAGTCAATCAATAATTCATGCACTGCCTAGATGTGTATTTGATCGCCTGTGCTCCAAACACCTGTATGTTTTCATCAAACATTCTGACTTTGGTTCGATGGCTACCGACTATCTGAATCCCGCTTTACGGCTTGAAATCAGAAATGCACTGCAAGACCCTCTGGCACAGCCTATGTATATTTCATGCTCAGCAAACAAGAAATGAGACATGACTGGACGGATCTCGAAAGTTATTTTGATAAAAATTACAAGGATCGATTTCTAATTATAGTTCTCATTTATTTTTAGAACGTTGGCTCTATAGAAATTCATTTTCTAGAAAACCTTTAATACTGCAGAAAACTGTGCAGTCCCACAGGAACCGTTTCTGAGCACACTAGAACAAAACAAAAAAAATAATTAAAAAAAAAATGAACCACTTTAATATTACTGTTTACCATTGGTTAAAAATGAACAAGGACAACTCACATTCACACAACTACAACAGGATAAGTAGCTCAGCTGGACAAAAGACTATAAAAGGTATATTAACATTTATAATGGTTCCAAGTTCTTAGAGTGATAGCTTATTTTATTCCAACGCAAAATTAGCTGGCACTTCAGGAAAAATTCTCAATGTGGTTTATCGTAATAGAAGGCTAAGACAGTTTTTCTTAACTCCAGTCCTCAAGGCGCCCCAACAGGTCATGTTTTCAGGATTTCCCTCAGATTAGACAGCTGTGGTAATTACTAAGGCAGTGCAACTGATTAAATCCCCTATGCAAAATAATAGAAATCCTGAAAACCTGACCTGTTGGGGTGCCTTGAGGACTGGAGTTGAGAAACACTGGGCTAGAAAACCGCTTATCTTTCAGATGTTGAAGGTCTTACTTATAGCCATTTTTTTTTTATTTTATTTTTTTTTATTTCGTAAAATAGACAGTCTGTGTTTTGATAATATTTTTAGGTTGCCGGAAAAGCAGGATTATTTCCAGGCTCCCTACCTGTGCTACCCATGAAACAAATACCCAATCTTCACAAAGGAGCCGATTCACCAGTTGAGCCTCCAATCCTCATCTCCAGCAGAGTTCATGTGAACAGAACAAGCCAGGGCTTCTGGTCCCGTGACACACAAGTGCAGCTTTTTATTTTTCTTAACAAGGAAACGTACTTCAGTTAACTTGGCTTTAGGTTAAAATTCTATTATGGGTCTCCTTTAAGGCTAGGTGATCACCTGGGAATGTGCCTTTTGTGCATTTTTTTGGTGCGCATTTTGTGATGCCTTTTCATGCTTCATACATTTTTTTGTAATAGGAGGATATACAAAAAACCCATGTGCTTGCTCCTGTTGAAATCTATGGGCCAAAATTGCACCTTCCTGCATAAAGAAAGTGCCCGCACCGCTTCCAAAAACTCATTACAGGAAACTTAATAGATGTGAATGGACCCCTTAGAACGCAGTGATAAGTTGATCGCTGTGTGTTCCTGCACTTCAGCAAATGCACAAAAGACACACAGCTGTAAACTTAGCCCAGCGTTTCTCAACTCCAGTCCTCAAGGCTCCCCAATAGGTCATGTTTTTAGGATTTTTCTCAGATGAAAACGGCTGTGTTAATTACTAAGGCAGTGAAACTGATCATATCGCCTGTGCAAAATAATGGAAAGCTTGAAAACATGACCTGTTGGGGCACCTTGAGAACTGGAGTTGAGAAACCCTGAGCTAGCCTAAAGTTTAGTAAGCCAAGATTTAGTATTAGAAATGATAGATTACTTTTCAAACAGTTTACGGAATAAATTCGTGCAACTAGCCCATTCAGTAAAAGATTTTGTCATCCCTGGTTGGTTACATTATGGACTACCAGCTGTGAATAACCTATACATGGAGGTGAAACATTCACTTTAGCCAGTATTTAACAGCCAAGCATGATCTAAAAGCTCATCTGACTATGACTAGCATCTAGGAAAAAAAAAAAAGTTACTCATTGCTTTTTCCAACAATCACACAATATCAGCATTACAACCCAAGAACTTTTTTCCATGCTGCAGTCCAAGCACCAATGAATAAGAAAAAAATAAATAAAAATCAAGCAATTTGGGACAGATATTCAATTAATGGAGAAGGGCATCTTTGTTGTAAATAAATAGTTAAGGGGCCCATTTACACCACAGAGCTGCGTTAGGGCACCTTACAGCATTAATTCATTCCAAATTACACGCCATCATGCTCGAAGCCACTTGCCAACATTGCATGTTTACTACCCTGTAACCTGTGATTTGAGTATTATCTGTCTGTACCTCTAGTGACATCAACCATCATTAACATTAGAGGTCGACCGATATGGGTTTTTCTCTGGCCGATGCCGATATTTAGAAATCATGGCGGCCGATAGCCGATATATGATGCCGATTTTTTTGGGCCGATATGTTAGGCCGATTTTATTTCATTTATTTTTTTCCTTTTTTATTATTATTTTTTTTTTTTAATCCCCCTTGATCTAACACACCTTTCCCACTGGGCCGTTTTTCAGGCGCTTTTGGGCTAAAAATAGCGCCTGTAAAGTGGCTCCCCTGCAGTCTGTGTGAAAGACAGAGTGCTTTCACACTGAGGCGATGCGCTGGCAGGATCTTAAAAAAAAAAGTCCTGCAAGCAGCACGTTTGGAGTGGTGTATACCGCTCCTCCACCACTCCTGCCCATTGATATGAATGGGCACCACTGCCGAAGCGCATGCAATGCGATTTGGCAGGAGTGCTTCATGGGCGCATTTAACCTCTTCCTTGGCCGCTAGCTGGGTTATATGTGCCCCACTAGCAGCCAAATAGCACCGCTAAAATGATGGTAAAGAGCCGCTAAAACTTGCGTTTTACCATCAACGCCTGCCCGCTCCAGTGTGAAAGCAGTCTTCATAAGTGATACAGAAAATTTCTTACATTTAAACATTTATTAAACAAAACAAACCTCCAATCAGTTTACTTGTATGTATGATTTAGATTAAAAAAAAAAAAAAAAACAACTATATATTAAATAAAAACAGGTAGTCAAAACTTTTGGACGAAAAAAAAAAAATGGGCTAACGTTACTGTTTTTATTTTATTTTTATTTTTTAAATGGTGTATTTGAAAGACCTCTGTGCAAATGCCGTGTGACATAAAATATTGCAACAACCGCTATTTTATTCCCTAGGATCTCTGCTAAAAAAATATATATAATTTTTGGGGGGGTCGAAGTGATTTTCTGGCAGAAAATACAGGATTTTTACTTGTAAGCAACAAGTGTCAGAAAAGATTTAGTCTTTAAATGGTTAAACTGAGAACTTCTACACACAGAGATGACTTCATTCATTCAGAAGTGTAAACATTGTATCTTTCTGTTCTTTTCTTGGCAGAGCCCAGAGAGGAGGAAGACGTTTCTATGACAACTTACACTGACTTCTATTACAGAAGTCATTTCAAAGTCCTGCTGCAGTTCTATATCGGCTTTTTATCAGCACAATCGGCCGATGCCGATTATTTAAAAAACGGCAAATATCGGCCGATATATCGGCCGGCCGATATAACGGTCGACCTCTAATTAACATGTAGAAAATTGTTTTCAAAGTACATTATTTAGGCTTCATTCACATAGGCCTACTACAGCATTCACCCATGCTAGGGCAGTGCTTGGATGTTCCGTGCTTCCTCATGCCGGTAGACCCATTCAAGTCAATTAGGGTGGGCGGGTGCAGTTGCACAGCCTCAAATGCAGAGAGTGCCTTCAGGGCCATGCACAATTGAGAGTAGTTGGAGTAGTCCAAAACTGACATAGTAGCGGCTGCCTGGAATGCATGCAACACCTGTGCATCTTCGTGTGGGCAAACGCGGTTCTCACATAGGTCAGATGTACACTGTAGTACACGCGTGTAAACAAGGCCCTTAAAAAATAAGCTTTTTTTAACACACCATCAAGTAGTAATAAAGCTAGTCATATGGATTTTGGAGTTGCCGGATCTACCTTTTACTGAGGCCTTAAAGGAAACCTGTACCCAGGGAAATAGAAAATCACCATTACTTTCACCTACTTCTAAAAATGCAAGCGGACTGTTAATCTAAGGGTTTCAGTACTGTCAGACACCGAACAAGTAAATCTGGTTATAAACTAGTAGAATACTTTGAAATGTTTTGTTTTAGCAACATTTGATTTACAAATGGTTACTAGGGTCAAATTGACCTTAGTTTTAACCAACCCCACGGCCTACTTGCTGGACTTTAACCAAGTCCCCAAGAAACGCTACAAATTTTCTCTTACAATACACTTGTTAAACACTGGCTCAGGCATGTATCCTCGATCTTATGGAAATAGCCTGTGTCACCATCACATAGCCAATGGTTTGCTAAAAAGTGACAAACTGGATATGATAGAGCATACAGCCAAATCTGCATGAGAGAGGAAAAATTCAGCAATACCTGGATGCCATGGTATGCCTTCAGCTGTTCCCCTCAGTATATCTCATTGGTGGATCATCTCTTCAATGGTTCAGTGACCTAAGACTTTACCATCTGGGCACAAATCTGCCCTGCTCTTGAGACAAACCTGACTGATGACCATTCATAGTTTCACAGTGTACCTTTCTCCTCTCCATTAATGAAAATGGTGAACATTGTGCAATCTCAACCCTATGTCGGAGAATAGCTGTTTTTCGAGCACATACTAGTTATTATTCGTTGGGATTTATGTACGGTAGAGCTACATGATTTTGTATCAAATGGGAAATCGCAATTTTTTTGCTTAGAATAAAGATGATTCTCGATGTAATATCTTTGACAGTATACAAAAAAAAGTATTGTTTATTTTTTTTTAATTCATGAAAGTGTATTTTTTCCTACAAAAAGTTATATTTGTGGGTTCCAAGTAATTTTCTAGCAAAAAATAGATTTTAAACTTGTAAGTGTCAGGAACCATGAATCAGACAGACAGAAAAAGCAGAAGGAAAAAAAAGGCACCTTTTAATATAGTGGTAAGAATAGTGCAAATTGTAAAACATAGTGAAAACATAGCCAGGGTTCGGTTATCATAGCGGGTAGTCAGTTCAAGTCCGTAAATCAGGAAGCCAGAGATCAGCGTAAGTGGGGACAGCAAACAGGATCAGGAACCAGAAGGGATGTCAGCCAGGCAAGTCTAACAGAAACAGAGCAGAGAATCTTCAGATATGTTGACCAAGGCAAAAGCATGGGAAAAATGAACCAGGCAGCTTAAATAGCCAAAAGGGGTTGGCTGACAAGCAGGAAATGATCAGCAGGTGAGGCACTGTGGAAAGATGAGTGCTGGAAATTAACAGACAGATGAGCAGTGAGAAGGAAGGGCTGAGCCCAGCCCTGACAGTAAGAAACTAGTGTAAAAAAAATGAAAAAAATAAAAAAGGTTTAGTCTTTAAGTGGTTAAACAGACCTCATTTATAGACAGAAGTGCATTCGTTAATTTGATCTAAAAGAACAGAGGTGCATTGTTCTGCTTTATCGCCATTAAATATTAACCTGCTGAATTATTTTTATTTTTTTCCTTTTGACAGCTACCGCCTTAAAGCGGGAGTCCGCCGGGACTCCGCGTTTTTTTTTTTTTTTTTTTTTTTTTAAAGCCAGCAGCTACAAATACTGCAGCTGCTGACTTTTAAAATAGTGACACTTACCTGTCCAGCGCGCCCGCGATGTCGGCACCCGAAGCCGATCTGTAGATAGTTTCTCGGGTGCTGCCGCCGCCATCTTGGGTATGGGAATCAGGAAATGGAGCCTTTCGGCTTCATTTCCCGGTTCCCTACTGCGCATGCGCGAGCCGCGCTGCGCAATAAGGACGGTCCGCGCTGCCTCTGGGATCTGTGCGTTTTCCCAGCAGGCAGCGGGGCACTTGCGGAAAGGGGCGGGCACTTGCGGAAAGGGGCGTAATCTACGTCCCTTTCCGCAGAGAGCTATCCCGGAAGTGGGTGCAGTTACCTGGATCATCCAGGTAACTGCACCCCCCTCCCCCCTGAAAGGTGCCAATTGTGGCGCCGGAGGGAGGATTCCGATGAGCGGAAGGTCCATTTTAGGGTGGACCTCCGCTTTAAGTACAGGATGTAGTGCCATGGAAGACCACACAGATAATCAAAAATAACCAGGTTCTTAAAATCAACTCTGAAAGTATGCAGAAATGGAAAAAAGTAAACATCTGAAAATGTTAGCCAGCTTAAAATTACCAAAAGGAGCTAAAGTTCACACTCTGTGCAGCTTTGTAAAATGTTTACTTTTATTGTTTTACCTGTAGGCCAATTGGGTCCTCCCAAAAGACTGTTTAAAAATCTCCTAGTTAGAAGCTTATCCTGACTTGTTGCCAGGACGTGAAAACCACTGGATGTTAATTCCCAA
Organism: Lithobates pipiens; assembly: GCF_037356315.1. Lineage (NCBI taxonomy): Eukaryota > Metazoa > Chordata > Amphibia > Anura > Ranidae > Lithobates > Lithobates pipiens. The sequence goes on from NW_027507903.1 coordinate 156,034,930, forward strand.
CATTTCAGGAGTGAAAACCTATAGTTGTCAAATTCTAGCAACACGGCAAGACATGGGGGTTGCTAAATAGTTTAATCAGGCTTCTAAGGGGACCCAAATGGCCTGCAAGTAATTTTCTAAGCAAACAAATACAGATTTTACCATGCATGTGAAAAACTACTACATTGCCCAGGATGTGAGTGGGCTAGACATTTATAAAATGTTATGAATGGCCAACCTGGAAAAATAAGATGGCCCTAACCATTTGAAGACTTTATGCTGCTGGACCTAAATGTAGCAATAAACAAAATTAGAGGTAGATTTATGCTAGGAGAGAAAGAACCCACATGCAATATTCTCCATGAGACGTTTGTGGGGTGCAAAATGGGATGTGGTGATTATAGCATATAAACCTAGGGTTGCCACATCAGGACTAGGGAAATATGTGCATAATTCTGGAGTCAGTCAGTCAAATCATGAATGACCTTAGGGAAAAAGTGTTTCCTCTAACAATACTAAAGGCCCAAAAATAGAACACATGGACTACCTGGCTCCTAATAGGTGTTCTGCATGATTTGGGTGTGCAGAATAGTTATCATAACCAAGAAAAATCTCCACACCCAATGCTGCTGTTGGCATCATACTATGCTCTTTTAACTTAGTTATGAATGGAGATAAGAGGTAAAAAGTATTGGGCAGAGGCTAAATGCAACAGGTCAGGGACCACCACATTAGGTTTGATATACTAAAACTGGTGAGTGCAAAATATGGTGCAGCCAGTCAATCAGTTTCCAATATTTTTTTTTTTTTGTCAACTCTTAATTGATCAAGCTGAAGTTAGAAGCGGATTAGCTACCATGTACATTTGCACCCTCCAGTTTTAGCAAAATCAACCTCACGATCATGACTGACCACAAAACTGCAAAAAGTTTTATTCTGCTTTTAGCACATTTCATGTTATACAATTTGCCCAGGTTGGACTTGATGAACTTTTTTCAACCTCACCTAGTCTAACATTCTCAGACCCATTTCTACAAGTTCAGTGTTCATAATAGGTTGGAGCATTTTCTGTGTAAATGGATGTCTGAACCAGTCTGATTAGTGAAAAAGTAAAACTACAAACCAAAAAAAATTATATATATATATATATATATATATATATATATATATATATATATATATATATATGTGTGTGTGTGTGTGTGTGTGTGTGTGTGTGTGTGTGTGTGTGTGTGTGTGTGTGTGTGTGTGTGTGTGTGTGTGTGTGTGTGTCCACATCACTGCATATGAAACCCTTTTTGATGCATCTAGAAATGATCTGTCAGATCCTGGAAAGCAGGACTTTTCAGTATGCAGTCAGACATGCCATTGTCTATATTTGGCTTTGCCCTGAAATGGCAGCGTTACCCTTTTTATTGGGCACATCAAAATACACAAGAAAACAAAGGAAACTCTGTTTAGCTTGACAGTAAAAGCATAAGTAAATCCACAGCTAAGCATGTTGAAAATATATACTGTCTGCATTTCATCCAGTCTGTTTGTGAATGACCCAAAGCAATTTAATGATGCAATATGAATTGTACATGCTAAAAAATAAAAACCCAAAAACAAAAGCAACAAAAAACAAACAAATTCATACATACAGTAGATAAATACTAGGTTTTATTTCCAATGAGATTGAAATGTTGACAACTCGAAAACATTTACATTTCTTCTCTAACAGAAATAAACATGAATGTTGTATTATTTACAGTAGGGTTCACAAACATATTAAATCATTTAATATGCATTACGCCTGACCTAATTATCTCCTTAGCTAAACAGCTCATTCTCTCTGAATGGTAAAAGTTCCCTACATATTTTATAACCACATTTTTAGATGTTAATATATACAAACACTCAGCTTTTTACCAGCTACAGAGATGACTGAGACCAGAGCTCCCTATTTGTGTTTAAAAACAGCTTCTCAGACCTCAATGAGTCCTACAAAAGGCACATATAAAAAGTCTGTTTATAAAGCAGGCGAGCAAGTGCACGGTTATATATTCCTCGGTATTAAAATCAATGAGCCTGCACAGCTGGGAGAAAGCAGCAGAGACCAAAAGGGGTTAACAAGAAAAAAAAAAAAAAAAGGAAGCATTAAAGAACCGCAGTATGATAACACTGACCAATACAGTCATTCTACCATATCACAAACAGGTTTGAAATGCACAAGAACACTGAGATTACATACTTTTGAGAGCTCCTACCTTTGTGTGCTGTGGCTGCTCTGCGCCTTGAAGGTGAGACCAGTTCTTTCACAATCTGCAAAACCTGAATCATCTCTACTTAGCAAGAAAAGAAGCCAGCTGCTCTTCATACATAAAGCCAACAGGTTTCATTGCTGGAGCTCATTGTATCCTCGCCTCTGTGAGCTCAAGTAACGCAGAAAAGAAAGATCATACCTTCTCAAATATGCGTCCCTAAATTCTTTTGAAGGCTTAAAGGCAACCTTGAGGAGAGCAGCTCATGCACTACATGAGTAGACTCGGGATCAAGCAAAGCTGCTACTTACAGTCCAGTAATGTTTAAAAGGCAATCAATTTGATAAAAATCTTCTAAAGCAAATTAGTAACACAGATTTAAATACGAACGAACGAGAAACTAAACCAGCACAAAAAGAAAAAAGAAAAAAAAGCAGCAATGGTGAACTTGACATTGAGGTGTTGAAATATACAAACAGCTTTAACGTCTACTACCAGGAAAATCCCATGCCGTGTTGTGCCTTCAGCTCTGTGAAGTCCCTCAGCACTACCATAGTGTTGTACCTCTCACATGCTCCTACTTGACCTGACAGGCTGCCTCAGATACCAATCAGAACAAAGAGAAACCAAAACACTTGTCCTCACACTTAAATCTGAAGTTTAATAGTCCCACCAGAGACCACAGTGTGTTGTACTTTTAAAGAAAATGAATGCTTAATGTTAAGATATTTGGAAGAGTGCACTTCTCTCCTGACCACAACATCAGTAGCCTTTTCGTGGTGCAATTCACAGCTCACAGGAATGAGCTCTCTCATAAACCTGTGTCATCTCACATGCTTAATTCAATCCAAAATGGCCCTTCAAAGACATTTTAGTACCACAACTTCCTCGAAAAGCCCATTAAAAAAAAAAAAAAGTGAAAAAATAAAAAAGAAGAGCACATGAACAGAATAAGGTAAAGCGTGATTTTTGTGCTCACCATAAAATCCCTGAGTTCTATTCTTTGACAATAGGTATTATAGTGCCACCTACAAGGTTAGGGCACTAGGCAGAAAAGAACACAGTAACACAAAGGGCAAGCCCTAGCTGGTATAACACCCCCCCCCCCCTCTCTCTTCTATAGACAAGCCAGTTGGTAGCAAAGCAGTGTAAGATATAAACTCAAATAGAGGGGTGGGGGTGCTGTGTCCCATCAACAAACTAAAAGAAAGGGATTTTACACGGAGTATGCCCATTGTTGGAAATGGCTCTTCTACTCTTTGATGATAAGGATGTCCCAAAGCAGTGCCCCAATGAGAGGTGGGCAAATCAAACATTCCAACCACCCCAAACCACCCCCAAGGGTCAACAAGGAACCTTAAAAGAGGAGTAAAAGGTTGTTTTTTTGTTGTTTTTTAGGAATCATACTTACCCTAGGTGGATGCAGCATCAGTCTGATGCCTGCACATGTCCCCCGATGTTTCTGCATTAAGAACCGAGTGATCGAACACTGCTGATCGCTCGGTTTTCAGAGCTCCTCGAGCAAAGAGCTGTCAGTCACAGCTCTCTGCTCTCTCCGAACTCATTGGAGCACTAGGCTGAGGAAGGGGTGGGGGTGGCTGGCTCAGCCTCTCAATGACTCTCACTGAGAGGCCAAGCTGGGTGTGGGTCCAGGCACCTGGCGGACCCAGACTTCATTCTCGCAATGACGCATGCCTGGACTAACTTCAGTGACGTCAGCAGATAATGGGCTTCAGCCCACTTGCTGCTGAAAACAAGTCACAGAAGTGCAAGACGAACTGCACTCCTGAGATCCATAGGAGAATTACAGCCAAACGAGCTTTGGCTAGACTTCGCCTTTAAAAGTGTTATTAAACCCACAACAGAAAAATGATTCCGCATATGCAGTAAAGCATGCTCGTTATACTCGCTGTGAAACCTAAGGGGTTAATCCTCCGCATTTGCTCAGTTTGGTGTGTATTGCTATTGTTTTTTCTTTTTTCTTGGGAGGGTGCATGTAATCAGCACAGGGCCAACCAGCACTGCCCAAACAGAAGGTCAGTGGTCCAGCAGTCTCGTAGGACAATCAAAAACATTGAACTCAACAGCCCTCTGTCTCTCAATAGCCATATCAAGTGTTGCATGCCCTGAGTGAAACAATTTGTTGGTGTCAAGGATGGCCTCAAATATAGGAGTTGGAATATTGGGACCCTATTCTGCTTAGATTTGAAACAATTGGTCTCCATGGTCCCACTGTAGGTAAGAATGTATGCACACGTCTTTCTTGCTCCTGAATTGTACTATTTTACTCCGTCACACTTTTTTTTCGGATCGGAGCGGATGTCAGCAGACATGTCACCGCTGACATCAGACGCTCCATAGACCTCTATGGAGCATCCATTCAGGTCCACCTGAAAAACTGACAGGCGGACCTGAACGGATCGCTAGTGTGAAAGAGCCCTTACAAGGTCTCAGTTGTGAATGGGGAGCAGGACAGCAGTTCATTTAAAAGCCAAGTCTAGATCTAGGTCACACAGTTTAGCAGTAAAAAATAAAATGTAACAAAATGGTAATAAACTGTAGACATCAACCTAAAGTGCAGCTTAGGGGTGTAACGGCCCATGTCATTTTGGCTAAATTACAGATAATTTAGCCCATCAAAGCATGTAGGCTTTGTGGTTTTGTGGCCACGTATGATTTGCATTACAACTAAATCAGTAAAGAGCTAAAAGTCAACTAAAAAGCTATAGTTGTAGTTAGTGAGCTGCTAATCATATGGTAACACAGAAATTGTGTTCAAAGTCAGAAAGTTCACTTAGGGGTAAGGGCCGGTTCACACCACAGGGTGTTGCAGGCACGCTCAGTGCGCATTTCCCTTACTGCACAGGAATGCACTGCCACTGCAATCTGCTGTGGGTGCGAATGTAACAGCCGACCCCAAATGCAGTGTTTGCAGGTACCAAATTGCATAGTACCAGGCACTAATTTTTCTGCGTTCCAGTGCAATCTGCATCCCATTAAAATCAAATGAGCAACAAAATGTAATTGCATGGGACATGCATGTCCCGTGTTCCTGTGCGAGTCAGGTCTGTGCGGATGCTAAAAAAAAAAAAAAAAAAAAAAAAAAAAAAAGTACAAAAAAACGCACTTTAAAAACCATGCTTAACGCTAGCTTCGGGACTCCAAAGCAAGAAAAAGCCACGTAAAATCCATTGGGGGGGGGAGGCGGGGGGAGGGGGGAATGCGAAAGAGGAGAGATTGGTCATATGACTTTCTAGCATAGTCAAGCTGCACACCAAACGGAGCATTATTTACGTAGAGCCCTAAATTCACCTTATCCAGGGTTCTGTGTAATCTTATTCAAATAGAGCAGCCGCAGCCTATAAGGACTCTAGCACGCCACTTTTTTTTTTACCAATCTGAACACAGGTCCATTGTTGTTTATGGAATAATGCACAGTTTGCACACAAGTGCATAAAGATTAGTAATACAGCAATTACATTTTTCTCCATTTGATAAATTCTTGGCCCGATACCTATTGTTGCTAATGTGGCCATCATAAATCCCCAGTCTAGGGATGAACCCTACCTGATCTGTGTGTAGCCACTCTGGTATCAGACCTTTCATCCTGGTAGCCAAGATCTTAGAATATACACTTTGTATCTACAGTCTACATAAATATTTTATTGCAATATTAGTTTCTTGAGTTATAGTTCTCTCTAGATCTAACAAATTTTCTTCTACCAACCTAGGTAACCTGGACTCTTAAATAAACTTGCCTCCAATTAACGGATTAAGATACGTACTACAATGGCGAAACCAAAAAATCCCTCCATATGTTGAAAGATGGGAAAGTGAGCTTCGGGCACCCCCGAGTGAACAACAAAGGGAGAAAATATTGAGATTGGTACAGAAGTAGATGTAAATACGATCAAAATGTATTTTATATGTCTGTTATATGTATATAACACTGAATAAAGAAAATAAATAACCAGAGAAAAATCACCATTCTATTGAAGAGGTTGTATGATTAGAGGAACAATGGCACGCTTATGGTGGAAGTGTCCAAAAATACAGAATAATCAACAGATGCAGGAGATTAAGGGTATATCCATAAACACCCGTGGTCTTGTTTTACATCACAAAAGTTTCAATAAAACAATATAAAAAATACTGTAATACATCATTTAATAAATGCAGCTAAATTGTAGATACCAAAATTCGGGCAGGTAACAGAGCCCAACAATGAGTTTGGATTAAAAAGGGTAGATTACATCTGCAGTATGAAAGAACTATATTACGACGGAGAGGACAAAACGAAAAAAAACATTTGGAAGAATTTGGGAGAGAGTGGCTTCAGGTTAAAGGAAATATTCTGAACTGGTTGGAATATAGAAAGAGGGAGGAGTGGTCTGAGCAAAAGAGAAGTACAAGATAGATAGTAAAAATAATAAAAAATATAGAAGAGAGGATAAATAAAATTATGATGGTAAATAATTGTAACATGGTTGCAGCACACCACAATACACAGTAATACAATAATTTGATTTTTAAAACAGCATACCTGTAAAAGCCTTTTCTTTTTAAGTACATCATGGGACACAGAACCATGGTAGTTACTATGTGGGTTATAGGCCAAGACAAAAAGTTCACTCTATATAACCCCTCCCACTACTGGGAGTACCTCAGTTTTGTAGCAAAGCAATACATGTGTATACCAAAAGAAGGGAGGGACCTCTGCGTCCCGTAATGTACGTCAAAGAAAAGGATTTTACAGATAAGCGGTTTTAAAAATCCTATTTTCTTATCGCACATCACGGGATACAAAGCCATAGTAGTTACTATGTTCCCATAACAATGCCAACCGAAGGGAGAGAGACAGAACAAAAAGAAGGGCAATAAGAGACTAGAGGACTTATACTGCAGCAGACAGCGCCCAAAGGTGATATCCTCATGACCTTTCACATCTATTTGATAGAATCTGGTAAATGTATAGACTGAAGACCAAGTTGCAGCCTTGCAGATTTGAGCCATGGAGGCTTGGTGATGCACTGCCCAGGAAGCACCAACAGCCCTAGAGGAGTGCGTTTTGATTTGAGAGGGTGGAATCCACCTCTTTAAAAACCATAAGCCTGAACAATTACTTGTCGAATCTATTTAGAATAGTAGATTTTGATGCTGCCTGTCCTCTTTTAGGACCTCAGGCAACACAAACAAAAACCTTCCATTTTCCCAATCTGAGTAATCTGAGAAATCTCCTTTAAGTAGATATTGACTGCTCTCACCATATCAAAAAAAATTAATAAAATAAAAAGTAGTGATTTTTCTTCCCAAGAACATGGTTCTGGAAAAAAAAGAAAAAAAAAAAAAAAAAAAAAGAAAAAAAAAGGACTGTAGAACAATATCCGGGTTTAGATAAAAACCTGATACTAACCTTTGGTAAAAAGTTAGGATGAGGATGTAATACTACCTATCTTTGTGAATAAAAATATGGCTCTTTACAAGAAAGAGCAGCCAATACTGGTACCCTTCTTGCAGCAGATATGGTTTCCAGAAAAAATTGTTTCCTTGTCAAAAAAGGACCAAGGGAATACATCACATCGGCCCAAAAAAGGCTGTTTTGTAATGCCGACAAAACTAAATTCGAGTCCCATGGGTTCAGGGGTTACTTGACCAGAGATAAAGCAGTGTTACCCCCTGACTTCATTTATGGGCCAAAGAATGCGAAGCAAGTGGTCGTTGACATATAATCTCTATAATCTAGCCTATCTTTTGCACACATTAGCCTCCCTATATAAACTAGCCGGTCTTCTGTATACACTAGTCCGTCTGTATACACTAGCAAGTATGCATACTCTAGCCTCTCTCTCTAAATAAGGCAGAGACCTGTCCTTAGAAAGCACTCAAGGCCAGCTTAATTTCTCACCCCATCAGCCTAAAAGACACTTTGAATGGATCCGGGTGCATAGCTAGCCCCAGTAAGGATTGCTGCAATGGAGCTCAGTACAGCACATTCGTGCCAACACCTTAGACACTGGTGAAAAAACTGAGGTACTCCAAGCAGTGGGAGGGGTTATATAGGGAGTGCACTTTTTATCTTAGGGTGTGCCAATGTCCATCACCTGAAGGTGGCCTATAACCCACATAGTAACTACTATGGCTCTGTGTCCCGTGATGTACGATAAGAAAACAACCATGTTTTGCAGTGTGCTGCATTGCAGAAAGTAGTTCATGAGCTTTTTTGGTGCAACGGGTAATCCATTTAAGTGAATAGGCTGCCTCAACACAAGATATGCTAATGCAGTGCAACAGTAGGCTGTTTCAGGATCAAGTTATGTCCCAAGATCACCAAATTACAGACATAGTGGCGTAGACAAGTATAGAAATAGAGTACGTGGCTGAAATCTAGTCAGCCGGTAAGCTATGCACTTTGAGTGCAAGTGGAGGTCAACTTAGTGAATTTAGGTAGTAATGCACCTGCATTGTGGTGTGCAGCATTACAAAAAGCCAGGTTTAAGTTTCTAAAAATGCTGAATAACTTTGTGCAGTAACAGTGATCTAACAGAAAAAAATAAAATAAAATCTAAAGTCAGCTTCATTAACAATGTAACAACAGATAGCAAAAAGGATTGATTATATGGGAATGCTATAATGCTAAAATATAATTGCAGCACCACTTCAATATTATACCAATATGCTTAAGAATAAATATAATAAAAAGTATAACCAGAATAAGGCCTCATGCACACGAGACGCAGATGAAACCTCTGTTAAAAAAAAGCTGAAACGCGCGTTTTGCCGCGTTTGCATGCCGCGTTTAGACGCGTTTATAAAGATAACATCATGTAGACCCTCCCCAAGCTCTCAAAGCATTTTTTTTAACTATTTCTGCTATTTTGATCAGAGTGAGCAGCAGCAGCATAGAGAGCAGTTGTACACTTGCATTTGCCGTGTCACTTGCCACGGCACCTGCCACAAGTTGTGGATTGTCCACTTGCCACGTCACTTGCCACAAGTTGGGGATTGTCCACTTGCCACATCACCTGCCACGTCACCTGCCACAAATTGTGGATTGTCCACTTGCCACGTCACTTGCCACATCACCTGCCACGTCACTTGCCACGAGATGTGGATTGTCCACTTTCCACGTCATCTGCCATGCCACCTGCCACAAGCTGTGGATTGTCCACTTGCCACGTCACCAGCCACATCACCTGCCACAAGTTGTGGATTGTCCACTTGCCACGTGACTTGCCACGTGACTTGCCACATCACCTGCCACAAGTTGTGGATTGTCTACTTGCCGCGTCACTTGCCACATCACCTGCCACGTCACTTGCCACGTCACCTGCCACAAGTTGTGGATTGTTCACTTGCCACGTCACCTGCCACAAGTTGTGGATTGTCCACTTGCCACGTCACTTGCCACAAGCTGTGGATTGTCCACTTGCCACATCACTTGCCACGTCACCTGCCACGTCACTTGCCACGTCACTTGCCACAAGCTGTGGATTGTCCACTTGCCACATCACTTGCCACGTCACCTGCCACGTCACTTGCCACGTCACCTGCCACAAGTTTTGGATTGTCCACTTGCCACGTCACTTGCCACGTCAGCTGCCACGAGATGTGGATTGTCCACTTTCCACGTCATCTGCCATGCCACCTGCCACAAGCTGTGGATTGTCCACTTGCCACATCACCAGCCACATCACCTGCCACAAGTTGTGGATTGTCCACTTGCCACGTGACTTGCCACATCACCTGCCACGTCACTTGCCACATCACCTGCCACAAGTTGTGGATTGTCTACTTGCCGCGTCACTTGCCACATCACCTGCCACGTCACTTGCCACGTCACCTGCCACAAGTTGTGGATTGTTCACTTGCCACGTCACCTGCCACGTCACCTGCCACAAATTGTGGATTGTCCACTTGCCACGTCACTTGCCACAAGCTGTGGATTGTCCACTTGCCACATCACTTGCCACGTCACCTGCCACGTCACTTGCCACAAGTTGTGGATTGTCCACTTGCCACGTCACTTGCCACAAGCTGTGGATTGTCCACTTGCCACATCACTTGCCACGTCACCTGCCACGTCACTTGCCACGTCACCTGCCACAAGTTTTGGATTGTCCACTTGCCACGTCACTTGCCACGTCAGCTGCCACGAGATGTGGATTGTCCACTTTCCACGTCATCTGCCATGCCACCTGCCACAAGCTGTGGATTGTCCACTTGACACGTCACCAGCCACATCACCTGCCACAAGTTGTGGATTGTCCACTTGCCACGTGACTTGCCACATCACCTGCCACGTCACTTGCCACATCACCTGCCACAAGTTGTGGATTGTCTACTTGCCGCGTCACTTGCCACTTCACCTGCCACGTCACCTGCCACAAGTTGTGGATTGTTCACTTGCCACGTCACCTGCCACGTCACCTGCCACAAGTTGTGGATTGTCCACTTTCCACGTCACTTGCCACTTCACCTGCCACGTCACTTGCCACAAGTTGTGGATTGTCCACTTGCCACATCACTTGCCACCTGCCATGTCACTTGCCACAAGTTGTGGATTGTCCACTTGCCACGTCACTTGCCACAAGTTGTGGATTGTCCACTTGCAATTGTTTAAAATATTTTTCTAATGGTTTTTCATCATTTGCAATCATTTTTGAGATTTTTAATGTAAAAAAAAAAGGTCACCTTTAAAAACGCATATAAACGCAAACGCGGCTAAACGCGGGTGCCGCGTTTAGCCGCGTTTAGCGTCTGAAACGCAGAAATTTTTGTTTCTGAACGCATTTTTTTGCTTCTGGAAAAACGAGATTAAACGCAACTGCATATAAACGGAAAAAAACGAGACTGTGTGCATGGACACATAGGATAACATTGAATGAGTTCAGGTGCAGTTGAAAAAACTGTCCAACTGCATCTGAACGCGCGTTTAACTGCGTCTCGTGTGCATGAGGCCTAAGTATAATTGTATTTATTTCTTATTGGGAAAACCACGATCTGTCATCTCCTATAGTCAATTGTCCGTCCCCTCCCCCAGTTAGAACACACAGTCAGGGAACACAGTTAACACCTTAATCGCCCCCTAGTCTTAACCCCTTCCCTGCCATTGACATTTATACAGTAATCAGTGCATTTTTATAGCACTGATCCCTGTATAATTGTCAATCGTCTCAAAAATGTGTCAGAAGCGCCCAATGTGTCTGCCCTAATGTTGCAGTCATGATAAAGATTGCCGCCATTACTGGTAAAAAATAAAGATGCCATAAATCTATCCTCTATTTTGTAGACTCTATAACTTTTGCGCAAACTAATCAATATACGCTTATTGCGGTTTTTATTACCAAAAATATATATCGGACTAAACTGAGAAAAAAAATTTTTTTTTTTGTTTTTTTTAAATTGGGGATATTATAGCAAAAAGTACAAAATATTGTTTTTCAAAAAATTGTTGCCCTTTTTTGGTTTATACCGAAAAAATAAAAAACAGCAGAGATGATCAAATACCACCAAAAGAAAGCTTTATTTGTGGGGAAAAAAAAGGACATCAATTTTGTTTGGGTACAGCGTCACACGACAGCACAATTATCAGTTAAAGCGACGCAGTGCCATATCACAAAAAGTGCTCTGGTCATTGAGCAGCCAAATCTTTCAGGGCTGAAGTGGTTAATGTGGAGTGTATGTTCCATAATAAAGAACATTATTTTATATCAAGTTGTTATCAGTAATGTTCCAGTTTAAGCACATGGGTAGAATATTGGGAGTGGCACTGCAAGTATATTTTAGCATACTAAAATAGGGAAAGGAAGGACAGACCTGCTTTAGTTCTGCCCGTGCCCTATTCTTAAAAAAGATCAGAGACGTCATTTGACCTTGCAGTGTTAACAGCGTGGAAGTAGTGCTCTGTACTGTGTTTACATTGCCTGCCATCAGCAGTTTCTACAGAGTGCTCAGTAGTGAGAGAAGAAAGTGTTTTTTCCTTCCTCTGGATTAACCATAGGTATAATTATAGATAGATAGATAGATAGATAGATAGATAGATAGATAGATAGATAGATAGATACACACACACACACACACTATCTCACAAAAGTGGGTACACCTCACATTTTTGTAAATATTTTATTATATCTTTTCATGTGACAACACTGAAGAAATGACACTTTGCTACAATGTAAAGTAGTGAGTGTACAGCTTGTATAACAGTGTACATTTGCTGTCCCCTCAAAATAACTCAACACAAAGCTATTCATGTCTAAACCGCCAGCATCAAAAGTGAGTACAAACTGGGCCCAATTAGTAATTTTCCCTTCCCGATGTCATGGTACTCAGTGTTACGAGGTCTCAGGTGTGAATGGGGAGAAGGTGTGTTAAATTTGGTGTTATCACTCTCACTCTCTCATACTGGTCACATGCCTGATGAAGGAGTCCCGAGTGGCTCCAAAAATATAGTTTCTATTTATTTTTTTGACACTATGCAATTCAAATTTTGGACCCAATTTTGGAGATCCTGGTGTGCTGGTGACACTTTCTTCTCACGATTGCAGTTGGTTCCAGCCCCCAATTTAAGATACAGGGTGGCACAGTGGTGTAGTGGTTAGCACTCTCACCTAGCAGTAAAAAGGGTCACTGGTTTGAATCCCAACCATGACACTACCTGCCTGGAGTTTGCATGTTCTCCCTGTGCCTGCGTGGGTTTCCTCCCACACTCCAAGCCTGCCTGTGAGTGCTCAGACCATATGCCGCACACTGCATTTATTTGGTCTACATGGCTGTTGTCCTAAAAGGAAGGCTCTTTTTTTTTTTTTTTTTTTTTTTTTTTTTTAGAAAAAGGGAGCTGCACAAGAAAGCCCACAAACAGTTTGCTGAAGACAAGCAGACTAAAGACATGGATTACTGGAACCGTGTCCTGTGGTCTGATGAGACCAAGATAAACTTATTTGGCTCAGATGGTGTCAAGTGTGTGTGTCAGCAACCAGGTGAGGAGTACAAAGACAAGTGTGTCTTGCCTACAGTCGCGCACGGTGATGGGTGTGACTGCGTCATGGTCTGGGGCTGCATGAGTGCTGCCGGCACTGGGGAGCTACAGTTCGATGAGGAAACCATGAATGCCAACAGGTACTGTGACATACTTTAGCAGAGCACGATAACCCCCCCCCACCCCCCTTTGAGACTGGGCTGCAGGGCAGTACTCCAACATAAGCTGATACACACCTCCAAGACGACCACTGCCTTGCTAAAGACAATGTCAATGCAAGACTGAAATATCAGCAGGGGGAACCACAGCATACACAGCAGGGGAACGCACAGGTATTTAAAAACACGGTCCCAGAAGTGTCAAATAACCGGAGAGCAACAATAAAGCAATAGGATGAAGACATGGGCTGCAGGAATACAGGTCTAAGTGCCCGTTCACACAGAGGCGACGCGACTTGCAGCGCGACTCACAGACGCGACCTGCACACAACTTCAGTGGCGAATTGCAAAATGACTTCTGTATAGAAGTCAATGCAAGTCGCCTGAAGTCGCCCCAAAAATAGTACAGGAACCTTTTTCTAAGTCGGAGCGACTTGAGTCGCTCCTATTAAAACGGTTCCATAGTACAGAACGGAGCGCGACTTGTCAGGCGGCTAAGTCGCGGTAGTGTGAACGGGCACTTATAGTTTTACTGGCTGGGCTGTTTGTGCACTTTTTTGTTGAGTTTTAAAGCAGATAAAAAATAATAAAATAAAACACACACACACTAAAATCATTGCTCATTACATCCATAAGACCACTGCAAAACAAAACAAATGTTCAGGGCATTTGGGAGGTATAAACAAAGACTATAAAACAAAAACCTATTTATAAAGAGAACACACATACATTCCATTTAACAAGCACTGTATGGGGCGCATCTGCAGAGAGTACACAACTCAATTTTGTCATCATTAGCATGAAAGGATTCACTTTAAATGTTGTAAAGTTGCGCTATACCAATATAAACAATTTATTAAAAACCTCTGGCTTTTCAATAAATCAAATTTGTTTTTTATTTTAGGCAATATTTTAAAACCTAAGCACAAAGTAAAAGGTTATGAAATGCACTGCAAATTCTCATGTAAACTGCTTAACCAACTTTTCCTGTTCAAATATTTATAGGTCCATTTGTGTTCAGAGCAGCATCCTTGTGGTGCTCTTCAATTCATCTTCACAATAGATTTCACTGAAGGGACGCCAACTGCAAAAGGCGTATAGAAAAGTGTAACCCTTTCAACCTTTACAGTGGAATTCAAGCAAACTTATGAGTCCTCCCCTCCAACCAGCCCATGGTCCACCTACTACTGGGTGACTATATAAACCTGTGTGGGTAGCCCTTGAGGCTGTGGAAAAGGTGAGGTACCTTGAAACACATTCTCTTGCGCATGCCCATGGGTGAGGTCTTACGGCTGCACGTCCTGGCTTGTCGGTGGTCCTAACCACCTCACAGTGGTGCTAGCATTCTATCACTGGATCTTCTCTGCTTTTTGCCGAGACATGGGTGTCCCTATCGGATCTGGTCAGTTTCCTCACAGTGCAATGACCCAGCAGTATTCCACCATCCATCTGTCACTTTAACCCCTGCAAGTGCTTTTTCTTAGGCCCCTTGCATACGGGCATCATAATTTACTGATGTTTACTCAGGAACTTGTGACGCCCATGTAAAAGGGGCTAAAAACGCTGTGTAAAGACCTGAGTAATGTTAAGTATAGGCAAGAAAAATTCATCTTCATTGCCAGTATTGTAACATACTCCCTTATTCTCGCGTAAACATTAAACAAGTAAAACACACAAGTAAATTACTGCACTCAAATGTAACATTTTCTATTTTTCTTTTACTGCTCTGTAATCAACGTGGTTTTACTGATCTTTACTCGTTAGCTGCCTGCAATGTCCCATAGACAACAATGCATCTCATTTCACTTTGTAACATTTTTTACTCCCATGTGCAACAGGCTTTACCATACATTTCATAGTTTGACTTACTACATTATGCAGGTTATGCATTGTCTTTTCTCTTCTATTTTTGCATTAAATGGAGCGTCCCCTCTAGATCACACAGCAGCATTCCATGCTTAGTTAGATCAGTCTTTTCCTTATCAGTGTTGGGCTACCCAGAACCCCTTGTGTTCTCAGGTTGCGTTCATTGACTACCCGTTACATTCATTGTGTTATATTACACAATCCATCTTATGACATGGTTGGGCGGTGTTCACAGAGAGCTGGTATGATAAGTGCTGTTGGTCCTGTGGTGGTTATCACGGGATCTTACTTCCTTTAGTTATTACAACCACTGGCACCCAGCAGGGGGTTATTACAGCCAATGACACCAATGCTAAGGGTTATTATTGCAGCTACCTACTGCACACAAAAGCAGGGATAATTATGGTTACTGAAACCAATGCTGGGAGTTTATATTGTGTCAATTCTACAGACACCAATTCTAGGGGTTATTATTTCAGTAACTGACAGCAATGCTAGGTGTTATTGTTCTCAATGACAGCAAAGCTGAGCGTTATTTCAACCACCTACTGTACACAAATGCAGGTATTATTGCGTCCACAGACAGCAATGCTGGGGGTTATTATTGCGTCCACAGACACCAATGCTGGGGGTTATTATTGCGTCCACAGACACCAATGCTGGGGGTTATTATTGCGTCCACAGACACCAATGCTGGGGGTTATTATTGCGTCCACAGACACCAATGCTGGGGGTTATTATTGCGTCCACAGACACCAATGCTGGGGGTTATTATTGCGTCCACAGACACCAATGCTGGGGGTTATTATTGCGATGTCAAAAGATCCAGGGGTGATGGAAGATAGACAAAATTAACAAATGTACAGTTGCCAGAGACACCATGACTCTGAATAAAAAGATATTTTTCTCTAGATAGAAATATTGGGTAAGCATCACAGCAGAAAGTGGATTAAGTTCCATCCAATCAATCACTTTCATGAGAAATATAGGATTGTGCAGTTTGGACCAATCAGAGATTCAATTAAAACGAATGGAAGAAACTAGGATAAAAATGGCAGAGAGAAACCTGACTGAAAAAAAGACCAGAGCAGAAGACATGACAGAGTGACACCTGGGGGGGGGGGGGGGGGGGGGGCACTTGGACAGGCACATACAGGTGGCCTGAGAGAAACTTCAGCTACTGTTAATCCCCCTAAGAATGGTAATACTGGATAAGCTTGTTGGTTAGTAATCTACTGGTTTATTAAGGTTTGAATATATTGCCTTTGGTTTATAGGTATTTGCCTTCTATGGAGCAGGAGGTTTAAATTGTTCAACAGTATTTGGTATTGTTGATGTGAATCTGTGCCTGTGATTTATATGCCACTTGTTCTAAGAAGTAGGCGTCAATAATATGGATATTAGATCATAATATCTGTATTATATTATGTTTATTCGCACACCTCCATTTCTTACACAGCAAATTAAAATTCCATGGGATTTAAGGTGGTGATAAAATGTAGGGGTGTTTTCTGAAAGGAGCAAAGGGTTGCACCGTTTTCAGGTTTAGAAATAAAATACCAGTTTTCTCTAAAATTCAAAAATCAAGATCTCAAAAACTGGTGCATCTTAAATAGTCATGTCAGCAGATCAAACAAGCCATAGACTCATTAAACCGCATTAAAAGCCCCACTAAGTCAGACAAATGAAATTATACCTTATTGTAAGCATTCTTTGATGTGGAAGCCAGCAATATAATAATAGAGACCCACTTCTAAGCAGCGGGAAAGTCACTTAAATCAGTACTCTGCATATTTCCAGTACTTAATCATTTTTATCTGGGCATTACTGTATCAATATAGCAAGGTTAAATGTTGCCAGCCAAACAGTATTTAGCTTTCAGAGATAAAGACGGTGCTGAGAACGTTTGCTCTAATTAAAGACATGCACACTCATATGGCCCAAGCATGTCCATTTATTTACAAAGTGTATACCCTAAAATATTAGCGAAAGGAGTTTAGAATACATCAGAAATTCAATATGTATTGGGCTATATTAACATTATAGAAAATGCTAGGTCTTGCTAGCAGCAAGTTATATGAATGAGAACCATTCTGCTTAAACGAGTACAAGTTGTTAAAGAACTTCACCTCTCCATAACATTTTTTCCCCTCTTAAGCCCCATACACACTATCAGATTTTCTGCTGATTTTTGTCTTCAGATTTACCAAAACCATGTAGTGCAAGGGCCTGCCTGATTGCATACAAATTTAAACTCCTAAGGTTTGACCTCATATTATATTGTTTTGGTAAATCATAGAACGTATTGGCATGCTCAGGAATTCTAGCCTTGTATGGTGTAATTCACAGCTCTTTTGCTGCAGTTTGGGTCCTGAGCCACTAAAATCTCTTCTGAAGTCATCAGGAGGCTGGCTGTCTCCTCATAGTGTTTGTAGTTGGCCCCCTGATCATGGAGCATACACACAGTGTGGTGTAGATTGCCTGGTGCCTTCACACTGTTGTGAAAATTGTCCCGAAGCCTCCTGGGATGTGCAAAGCAAGCATCTGAGGAGGCTGCAGGCAGCTGGTGCACCTAGGCAAAAAAGGTGGAAGCTCCACTGGAAATCTTTCTGATTTTGCTATAGGAGAGGTACAGGAGCAACTATAAAAGAAGAAAAGGAGGGTGAAGGCTGGCTTTAAACTGAACATCAACAAAAGATCTATCAACAAGAATTGTATACTTCAACTATTTAAGCCGAGCCTATTTTTCAGACTTGGTGTTTACAAGTTAAAATCATTTTTATTTTTTTGTAAAATTTACTTAGAACCCCCTAATATTATATAAGGGTTTAAAAAGATCTCAGATCTCGCATTTACACTTAAAGAGGGATTCCACCAAAAAAAAAAAAAATATTAAAAGCTAGCAGCTATAAATACTACAGCTGCTGACTTTTAATAAATGGACACTCACCTGTCCCGGGTTCCAGCGATGCCGGCAGCCGAGGCCGATCGACCGCTCGGGCCTCGGCTGCTGCAGTCACCATTCTAGGTGAGGGAATCAGGAAGTGAAGCGAATCGGCTTCACTTCCCGGTTCCCTACTGCACATGCGCGAGCCGCGCCGCGCAATAGGAAATCTCCGCGCTGTCACTGGGACCTGTGTGTGTCCCAGCAGACAGCGCGGCAGGGCAGGAAATGGCGTAGACTCCCACGGGAGTCTATGCCCGGAAGTGGGTGAAAATACCTGTCTTTGACAGGTATCTCCACCCCCCTCCCCCCTGAAAGGTGTCAATTGTGACACCGGAGAGGGGGAGGGATCCGATCAGCGGAGGTTCCACTTTAGGGTGGAATCCCGCTTTAAATGCAATAAAAAAAAAAAAAAATTTATTCCCCTTTAAGATCATTGGGCTGAAGTGACGTTTGACGTCGCTTACGTCATCCAATGGTATGGAGCTGAGCAGGGGCCATTTTTCCCCTCACTCTGCATCCAGCCTCACAGGGGAAAGGACATGATCTCCGCCACTACCAACGGCTCTAGTAAGCAGCGGAGATGACCGAAGCGCGACGGCAGGGGGGGGCCCTCTCCCGCCCCCAATAAAAGTGATTTTGTGGCGAATCAACCACGAAGACAACTTTCATCCGTCTGCCAATGAAAAGGATACTGGGGTTATGGCGGCTATCTGCTGCCATAACAACGGTATTCTATGTCAAAGTACCAACGTGCAACGTTCTTAAACCTGCAAGGCAATGGCATAATGTGTTAGTATGCATCACATACTAGCACATTATGTGAATCTTAGCTAGAACGAAGCCTTTCAGTGTCGCACTGTCAACGCTGAAGGCGTTTCCATCTTCACTCGGTCTTCCTTCTGGGTTTGCGGGCTCCGGCTGTGTGGGTGGCTTACCTATAGGTAAAAATGATGCATTGGAGTTTACTCCCACTTTAACCTTTAGGCTCCATGCACACTAGCTTAAGCAGGTGCTCCTAGCAGCAGCTTTTGAGCATTTTTTTTTTTGTTTGTTTTTTTTAGCCCTTAGAAGCATAGTGTTATCCTACGTGTCCATGCACATTATTTTAGTCTAGAAGCATTTTTGGAACTTCAGCTTCTAGGAGCGAAAAAAAAAAACTTTTTTGCACGTTTTTGGAGCGATTTGCCAGCAGAAAAAAAACGCTAAATGCTCCTAACTGCTGCTAAAAGCTGACACAGAAACGCTATTATGAGCATTTTTCAGTAAGCCTTTTTCATCTTATAGTGTGCATGGAGTCTCAAAGTGATTTTAAAAAGGAAAGAACGAGGAAATTAACAAAAACACAAAACATGGTTTTACATACCCGATATGTGCAATTGCCCAGTGCAGCCCCGATCCTCTTCTTTTTGGGTCCCTCGCAGATGGTCCTGGCTCCTCCCACCTGCCCAGTGCCCCCCCAATAGCAAGCCTCTTGCTGTGGGGCACTCGAGCAGGCTCGCTCTCAAGCCCTGCTTTATGTCCATTCACACACAGTGTGGCTTGGCCTTGCCTCCCACTCTCTCCTCTTTGGCTCACTGGCTGTAATTGACAGCAGAAGGAGCCAATGGCTCCCGCTGCTCTGTGAGCTAATGAGGAGAGAGAGACCCAGAGTTCGCCGCTATCATGAACATTGCTGGCTCAGGATGGGGCTCGGGTAAGTACAAGGGGGAGCTGCATCCAGAAGGTTTTTTTTACCTTAATCCATAGAATGTATAGCAAAAATCCTTCAGCCTTATTTTAGGTGCAGCCTCCTGCCCCCCAAATACTTACCCGAGACCGATCTCAATGCAGCGCTGTGCCCCAGAGCAGATGCCCTGCTCTCTATCTCCCTCCTCACAGGAGCCATTGGCTCCTGCTGCCGTCAATCAAAACCAGTGACTTGGAAGTGGGGGGCGGGCAGAGTCACATTGTGTGCGTCTATTGACGTGAGCCTGCACAAGTACCCCCTAGCAACCAACTTGCTAGGGGGGTGTACTTGTAAGACAGAAGGAGCCAGTAGCACTAGTGGGGGACCCCAGAAAAGGACAATCCATTGCACAGAGCAGGTAACCATAATCGGTTTGTTATTTAACAAAAAAAAAAAAAAAAAGGAACTTTTACATTCACTTTAATTACACTTCAGAATGTTTGTCTGATGTATATCCTCTTTGGGATGTGATTCATTTACAGGGCCTCAGAAGCTTCCCTGCAAGTCCAGTCTGGCTGCAAATATGGAATATTATGCTAGACGCTAAAACTGCTCCGAGATACAGGAGAACAAGCAAGCATTTTGCATGTCTGCATTTGCATGACCAACCCCCACACCGACAAGAACAGAAATAAAGGATAACTGTGCTTTACATTTAAACACATTAGCCCTTTCAGTATATTCAGAGACAACAAGAAACTTTGCAAATATAAAAGCATACCTGTGTGGGTTTCCTCTGGGTACTTTGTTTTCCTCCCACACTCTAGAGACATGCTGTTAGGTTAAAGTGGTTCTAAAAGGGTGAAGGTTATTTAACCTTCATTTATTCTCAGCGGTAAGAAAAAAAACCTTCAGTGTGCAGCTCTCCCCGCAGCCCCCCCAATACTCACCTGAGTACGATCCCGATCCATCGATGTGCATGACAGCAGAAGTTCTTGTAGGTCTTTCACTTATTGGCTGAGACACGGCAGCGGGAGCCACTATGGGGAGCGGCTTCCTTCATTCCTTGGCCCTGTTGTGCGGTTATGTATACTGCTGTGCAGTGCAGATGTATGAATATAATGTACATAAAGTTTACATTTGGCTGGGCCTGTAAGGAAGGCTCAAAAAAAAAAAACAAAAAAAAAAAAAAAAAACACCAACCTACAATCACTGCTAAATATCCTAAATGGTTGAGAATATTCTAAGCCCCCATTTACATCTGATCGTAACTAAATTGCAGGCAAACTCATGCAATTCTGCGTGGAATTTTGCAACATGCAAAAAAACACATTTGGGGGGGACTAAATAAATAGACATTTTGTTGTGCAAGTCGCCCCAAAAGAGGGTACAAGAGCTACTATGGCACACTTTTGGAGCGGAGGGAAGCTCATTCAAATCAATGGGGTCAATCCAAAAAATGCAAAAAAGAAGCGACGCTCGAATGTGAACAGGGCCTAAAGAGGCATAGGGGAAAAAATAAAAAAATAAACTGAGACAGCATCCGTCTTATAAAACTTAAAATGGGAGTAATCTCTAATACATGAATTTGTACCTATAAGTAAGCCTCATTATAGGCTTACCTATAGGTACTGTAAAGATCTCCTACATTAATGGTTAAAATGCATGAAGGTAAAAAACCTTGAGACTTATTGATGGCTAAAGTATGAAATACAATCTATACAGCAAAGTTGTAGCTGTCAAAATCTCAACTATTTACAGTAAATAAGACTGAAATTTTTTTTTTTTTTAAATCAGACAAAAAGAAATATTTAATACAACATAACGCCCAACTCCTGGAAAAGTATTCCTTATAGTGAGGCTGCACCCACCCTGCAGGGGTTAGTTGCTTGTTTAGCCTAGCATTTACTTTCCCGATTTCTCACTTTCCCTGAAAGGCAGCACTCCACCACACTCTGGCAGTGCACTGGCCATCGGCGTCAACATGTCCAATGCAGAGCCAATGAACCTGCATTGGTCTTGATGAAGTCATGACCTTAGACCAGCCTTTTTCAGAGTGCCTTCAGGGGTGATGTAGAAATTGCCCAAAAACTGTTTACAAGCCAGCAGGTGGCTCAAGCCTACCTATTAGTTACACAAAGCCACAGGTTCCAGGTTATACCATTCCAGCCGCCGGTGTCCTAACAACCAATGATGGCATCCATTGACAAAGAGGACGTTGGGCACCTGCGCCTCTCCTCCAGCACCAGGGTCACATTAGCTGAGTGAGGGAGAGAAATGAGGGAAAAGGGAAAAATTGGCATACTAATCAGTACCAGCGTGCAAAGATTTAAGCAAACGTATTTGCTTTGGAAGAATAAACTATCTCTAATGTTGGGTGTCCTGTGGATGTGGCTGTTGCTACATTATACAAAACTATTTGTTTTGGAGGTTTTTTTTATTTTATTTTTTTTATTTTAGATTGGGGTGCCTTGAGATTTGTGTGAAATTTTAAAGGGTGCCTTGACTGAAAAAAGGTTGAGAAACACTGCCTTAGACCCCTGGAGCTTAAGAGAGAAGAAGATTTGTTTGGTCTAGCAGTGCGGAAGGAACAGAGGATTGGGTAAGTACTGGTAAATCTACTTTAATAAGTCCCCAAGACCTATACAAGCAATTAACCCTTGCAGCACAGTCACAGCCCCATTGCAAGGGATATTTCAGGTTTCCCATAACTGGGCTTTAAGCAATATTTGTTTAAAGGTATTAAAACATTTTTTAAAAAATTCTTAAAATGTGATTTATACAACTTTTGCACAATAATTACATGTTTCCTCGTACCGTTTCCCAGAATGCAAAGTGTTCTGTGACCAGATAAATTACAGGAGCCGCCTCTTCTGATCAAAGAATCTTTGCATTCTGGGAAAGAATACTACTATGAATGTAGGAAGCGGATGGACAAGAGGCGGACTCTTTCCTGCTTGCAGTGGCGGATCTTAGCCCCCGCAGCACCATAAGATCAGCACTGTGGAAAAAAAAAGATTTCCACAATATGCAACTGCCACACAGGACACCCTCCTATAAGAGGAAAAGTTATGTTCTTGGTGCTGGATACCAAAAGACATTTTAAGCTAAACTTCTGGTTGAAAAACATTTATAAAAACAGACCCCTAAGTACAGTATCTCACAAAAGTGAGTACACCCCTCACATTTTTGTAAATATTTAATCTTTTGAAGAAATGACACTTTGCTACAATGTAAAGTAGTGAGTGTACAGCTTGTATAACAGTGTAAATTTGCTGTCCCCTCAAAATAACTCAACACACAGCCATTAATGTCTAAACCACTGGCAACAAAAAAGTGAGTACACCCCTAAGGTTATTTTAAGAGAGCGTGCTCCTAATTTCAGCTCGTTACCTACACAGAAGACACCTGGGAGCCAGAAATCTTGCCGATTGATAGGGAGAGCAAATACTTATAAGTTATTTCCCCTCATTAAATGCAAATCAATTTATAAAAACTTTTCTGAAATTTGTTTTTCTGGATATTTTTATTGTTATTCTCTCGCTGTTAAAATAAACCTACCACTAAAATT
The DNA here is from genome assembly GCF_037356315.1 of Lithobates pipiens. NCBI lineage: Eukaryota > Metazoa > Chordata > Amphibia > Anura > Ranidae > Lithobates > Lithobates pipiens. The sequence goes on from NW_027507903.1 coordinate 156,058,338, forward strand.
ACTGACATAGCATTTCTCAGTGGCCAAATGTACAAAATCAGTAGGAGATCAAATACCTTTGTTCCCTCACTGTATACATTTGCACAAGAATATTGTGGCGATATACACATTTATTTAAAAAAAAAAAAAAAAAAAATGGTCTTGCACCAATCACTTCTCATTTGGACTTATTTTTGCACATTATGTAAATATCTTTGGCCAATTTTTATTAATTGGTTTTCACATTATGGCCTCTTTCACACTACCGATCCGTTCTGGTCCGCCTGTCAGTTTTTCAGGGGGACCTTAACGGATGCTCCATAGAGGTCTATGGAGCGTCAGATATCAGCGGTGACATGTCCGCTGACATCAGCCCCGCTACGATCCAAAAAAGTGTGTGACGGAGGAAAAACCTACTTTTCCATCCATCTGTGGATCGGATTACAATGGACTCTGCGGTTTGCCGTCATCCGATCTCCCATAGGGGAGAGCGGCGCTCCGACAGGTCTATCCCTGCGCAGTGTGCAGAGATGGACCTGTCATCTTCCTGCTCAGCGGGGATCGATGGAGCAATCGGATATCCATGGGGCGGATCATCACTGATGCACCCCGTGTGAAAGGACCCCATTTTTTTTATTCACTATTTTTATGGCATTGAGCTGTACTAATAATGTATTAGCACTTGGTTTGGACAGCGCAACACAATTATTTTGCTTATTTATAATTCAGCACTTTGGATGAAGAGAATACTGCAGATAAACGGGTATAATTTTATATAGGAGGATGCGTTTCACCTCTGTATCACCTAAGGCTAGTCACTTCACTGGGTATATGCAAGAGTTTACAACCACTTCAATGAAAACATAAATAGATGTTCTTAGAAGTACTATTTCCTGCCTATAAATGACTGCTAGTACCAGCGAGACAGGTTTACGTATTTGACAACTTGGCTTTCCAAACATCTGTTAAAACTATGGTATCTATAGACAGTTTTACATATGCTTAACAAACGTATAGTAAAAGGACCCAACCCAAAATAAATGCCTAAAACCATTCCATACCAAGAGAGGAAATGTTCACCCAAACCCTACCCATGTCTCACAATGTGTAAGCAAAGAATGCAAAAAGTTTACATTGTAGAATTGTATACTGCATAAACAGTTAGTACACTGCTAGGTATAAAAGATGGTTTCATTTTTACCCTTGATTTGTTACCATAACCCATCTTATGCCCCGTACACACGAGCGGATTTTCCATTAGAAAAAAAACTTGGATGGTTTTTCCGACGGAATTCTGCTCAAGCTTGGTTTGCATACACACGGTCACACAAGTTCTCTGAACTTTCGACCATCAAGAACACAGCGATGTACAACACTACGACGAGCCGAGAAAATAAAAGTTCAATGCTTTCAAGCATGCGTAGGAATTTTGTGCGCCGGAATTTGTACAGACGATCTGAATTTCCGATTGGAACTTTTTCCGACCGAAAAATAAAGAACCTGCTCTCAATCTTTTGCTGGCTGGAATTCTGCCAGCAAAAGTCCGATGGAGCATACCCACTGTTGGAATGTCTGATCAAAAGATCACATCTGACTTTTGCTGGCAGAATTTCTGATGGTGTGTATGGGGCTTTAAGCTCCATACACACCAGATTGTCTGCTGATTTCTGTCTTCAGATTTACCAAAACCATATATTATGAGGTCAAACATTAGGAATTTCAATTTCTATACGATCAGGCAGGCACTTGCTCTAAATGGTTTTGGTAAATCTGAAGACAAAAATCAGCAGAAAATCTGATAGTGTGTATGGGGATTTAGAGGTGTCTAACATTAACCCCAAAAAAAACAAAAAAACAAAACAAACATAATACGTTCTAGTTATGACCTAAAGAGCAGAAGCAAAAACATAATCTAGCAATAGCTACATGGTATAAAATATGTTTTCTATTATTGTATTCACCAAGTGTAATCTTGAAAGTTGCACATAGCAGATTTAGTGTGGTTGCAGTTTTTTTTTTCCCCCATTAAGCACAGGAAACAATTTATTGATCACATCACAGATGATGGCTGTTGGCAGAAGTTGTAGAGCTTTTAGATGAAAAAAGGTAAAAAATATGCATAAAAAGTTCTATTTACATATCATCTTATGGGAAGATTCTTGTTCAAATGAATGCTATTTTACCCTGCTACCAAACCAAACATCTCAGTGAGGACAAGAGGAAATAAGGAAACTGATTGACCAAGTAAACATTTTGCCCCAAAACCCAAGTGTTCAGTCACAGATATGATTCAAAAGCCTACCTACAAATAAGTCTTCAAAAGAAAGAAGCGGAAGTACAAGGCATACTTTAATGTGCCAGAAGCAATGGATGGGTTCAGCGATCAGAAAAAAAAAAAAAAAAACAACAACAACAACACACACAACTAAAATAAGTCAAGATGGTTGCTAAGGTTGGCGTTTCAGAATACTGATATTAAAAATTTGTGATAACTAAACTGCCAGAAAACTTTTGTAAAAGAAATGCAATCTCTGAAAGCCAACTTTTGGGCAGAGGGACAGCACCAAACTGACAGCAGAATCTGAGAGTTGATAAACTGTCAGCAGATACCATTTACATTCCGCGTTTGGAGACCACATCCATGTTTTTACACTGCCCAGGAGTGAGGAAAGGGCATATCCTCTGCCCTCATCCCACAACTTATCAGGAGACTAAAGCCTGGTTACATGATGTTGTGGATAGAATTAAACAAATAATTAGAAAGTCATCACATTTTCAAAAAATAAATCTCCAAGGCATCCTTATGATGGGCAGTTTTGGGAACCCATAGTGAAGCATGGGCAGCAGAGAAGGATGGTTAAGCTTTATTGCTCGATATCGTCATACACTGGAGGAGTTCAAGAAGAGTAAACAAAGATACCCGAGGGATCTTTAAAGTAGAGCTCCAGTCAGCTCCAGAAGTGTCACTCCTCTCCCCGGCAGCAGCATTGCAAGTGTGGGCACCTGGCTGTGACAGCTTGCAGTTTAAGTTGCTTGTTCACCTTGCTTGTTCTGAATAGCCGGGCAATCTTCTGGGACCTGTGACGTGTCCCAGAAGATTGCAGGGAGGGAGAGGAGAACTTCCACGCTGCATCGTGAGTGGAAGCTTGGTACCTGTCAAAAACTAGGTAATCCCCCCCCCCCCCCCCCCACAAAAAAAAAAAAATGACATGCCAAATATGGCATGTCAGTGGGTCAAGAGTGCTTAAAGCGGTAGTAAACCCGCAAATTTTTTTTTCTTTTTTTAAACCTGCAAAGCAAAAGGCATAATGAGCTAGTATGCACCGCATACTAGCTCATTATGAAATACTTCGCTTAGAACGAGGCCCCGACATCTGGCCTGATCCACGCTGAGGGAGCTGACATGCTCCCTTCTGCGTTTCTTCCGGATATCGCGGCTCCGGCGCTGTGAGTGGCCGGAGCCGCGATATCGTCACTCCCGCACATGCACGCGGGAGATTTCAGTCCGGCCGGTCGGCCGCTGCCGGATTTTCAAGGCGAGAACCCCTTGTGCGCATGCGCCGCTGCAGTCAGCGGCGCATACCGAGGGGAATATCTCCTAAACCGTACAGGTTTAGGAGATATTTTTTTTACCTACAGGTAAGCCTTATTATAGGCTTTCCTGTAGGTAAAAGTTAAAAAAGTGAGCATACAACCACTTTAATGCAGAAGTTCCACTTTTGGGTGGAACTCTGCTTTAACATATGGTTTACTGTAACACAAGGAACACAGATGTATAGTTATGCAGTAAGGGTGCTTACTGCTGAATGATGCTGGCTAACTGTATAATAATTTCATAGATGAACACTGCAATCAGGTTTTCCTTTAGTTACTCTATAGAATTGGTAAACTAAAAACAAAATATAGTATCTTGTTCTTGAATTTAAGCTTCTAAAGCAGCGTATTGTGTGCTTGACAATAGACTGTTAGAAGCCACATAAAAGAAGCCGAAAGCCACATGTGGCTTCCTCGTCACTGACCGAGGATCAATGCTTTACAAAAACGCAGCTAAAAATATAACCATGTTATTTAAAAGAGCACGTGTATCCCGCGAAAATGAACGTGCAGCAACAGCACTAATAGAGTCTCCAAACTATGACCCTCCAGTTGTTCAGGAACTACAATTCCCATCATGCCTGGTCATGTCTGTGAATGTCAGAGATTTACAATGCCTCATGGGAGGTGTAGTTCTGCAACAGGTGGAGGGCTGAAGTTTGGAGGTGCCTAGAGAATAAAACCAAATCCAGCCTGAGCTAGAGAGAGATTTACCTTCTCATAATCTAATCCTAGGTACCCTATACACACACAGCCTTCCATGATGTTCTTGAACAAATTTAATTAGGATAAAAAAGCCCTCACTGGTATCTGTAGCTGCAGGAATTGTATAGCAATTCATCCTCAGAGTTGATTGCAGAAGCAATGAAGTCATTTAATTAGCAGCTTAACACATTCCGCCCCCCCCCCCCCCCCCCCTTTAACAGCAGTGGCTTAGCAGCCTTCCAAATTCTAATCTAAATGCAGGACAGGTTTGGGCAAGGTGAACTGAGCAGCTAGGAGTAGGAATCAAACTTCAGCACAATTCCTGAAGCACAACATTGCTCCAAATGAAGAATTAGCTGCATGCCCCATGCAGGGCTGTCTTTAACAAGCACATGGATGCAAAGGTGTTGCATGCATCCCATGCCGGAGTCCAATTGATGTCTATTGGGGCACACGGCCACAGCCCCTGTATCCTAGTAAGACATGCGGATGCAGGTCCCAAACGCACCCTGTGCAAAAAAAAGTCTTTAAATTACCTGCCTACTCTAACAGTGTGAATGGGGGGCTTAGTGTTCCGTTGTTGATTTTATTAATGAAATGTACTTGGATACAACCAACTTCAACAATGTATGGTGGCTTCTCCATCTATAGTCGTTTAGTAAAGGCTTTCGTGTTCTGAAGAAAAAAAGACGATACACAATTACCTCAAGTTCTATGAATTTACATAAAAATATAATCAAAATTATTCCGATAGAAATTGACAGCTGGTTCACATATCATGGAATTTTTGCAAATACTACATATCTCTTGTTGGAATCTAGGGGTTAACGGCCATGGTTTTTGTTTTGTTTTTCTCCAAATTAAATTAGATGTTATACCTACATGCTCTGAACAGAGTGATTCCTTACCTCTTTTTTGCAGTCCCCTGTTCCGAGCGCCCCCCTAGCAAGCTGGGTGCAAAGGGGGCATCAGTGCAAGCCCACTCCTAAGCCAGGCTGTATGTGTCCATGAGTGAGTATAGCATCAGTAAGACACGCCCCCCCCCCCCCGCCCCCGCTCCCTCCTAACAGGAGCTGCTGCACATTGTTCTCCTGTGAGACCAGGAAGGGTGGAGAGCAGTTCTGTACCTGTGACAGCACTAGATCAGGGATAGGAATCAGGTAAGCATTTAGGAGTGGGGGCCCCCCCCCCCCCGAGTTAGTGGGGTGATTTTTACCTTAATGCAGGAAATGCTTTAGGTACGGTTTAGCTTTGCAGCAACCCCTAGACAGGGAAGGGCAGCAGTTACAAATGTGTTGACAGAGCACCTTATAAACTGAAGGGATAACCAATGACTGATGCTCCTTTTTTGCCCAATCAGTAGGCTTTCAAGACAATGGAGGTCTTACTATGCTCTCTGGCATGGATACCTAATCCACAAGACTGGTGAAAAGAATTGCTAATTTTTTCATAGGTAAAACAGTTAAAGCTGAAGTTTTTTTGTACTACAGAATCAAAATAGTTTTGTCAACAGTACTAGATTTTGTTGGGTATTTCTATTATCCTGTCTCCCCGAAAATAAGACCTAGCGTGATTGTCGGTTATGGCTGCAATATAAGCCCTACCATGTTGTCCCCAAAAATAAGACCTACAAGGACTTTAACTAGGGGTTATTTGGGGGTAGGGCTTATATTGCAGCCATCACCCACAATCACACTAGGTCTTATTTTCAGGAAAACAGGGTAGCTTGTGTGGTACCACTGAAGACGTATGGCAGGTGACAAGGCTGTGCTGTTATAGTGGTGAGCACAGGGTTAATATATACCGAAATTGTCTCCTAGAGAAGGCCCCTAAACCAACAGCAGGTTAATCAGTAATAGAGTTACAGTGGAGTGGTGTACTTTGTTAGGCACCGACGAAAAATAATGTTTGGCATTAAAATAATGTTTACCATTGAATGTAATAATTTTAAAATTCAGTTTCAAATTTAAAAAAAAATGGACCTCAAAGCAAGCGGGTAATTATGTGTGAATTATAAGAGGGGAGAGTCTGATCAGTCACAGATCCCATTACAGGCAGCATAATCAGCAAAAGAACTTCAGAGGACAAAAGGGGACGTGTCCCCATCAGATCATCCTTTCCTGCTGCTGAGCCCAGGGACCCAAAGCTGTTAACCCCCACAGTGCCAAAAGTTCAGGAGAAAGAGGACAGTACAGCCCTGCAGTGAAGATTGTGATAAAATCCAGCAGCCCAAACATCATGGGTTATACTTCATTACAGGCGAGTACTACATCTAAAGCTGTAAAAAAATTATTTTAAGTGGAACTGAAAGCAAAATCTCACCCCCCCCCCCCCCCCCCCCCCAATTTTGGATAGAGGAACCCGTTAGTTTTTCTTTTTAATCATCTGTGTCCCATTGGAGAGATTTCCTTTCAATTCCTCATAGCCCAAAACAGGAAGTGAGAGAAAAAGTGAGGGAATGCCCAGTTGTCACCAGGTTAATGAGTAGGGTTGCACCGATACCACTTTAAGGCACGAATACCGATTTCATCAAGCACTTGCCAATATAGATTACTGATACTTTTTTTTTTTAATGTGATAGTGGACTACATCAGTAGTTGATTTTTTTTACAATTTATTTTTTTTGGTTTTTTTAATCAGCCCTATTTGGGGGGGGGGGGGCGCTTGGTGAGATATCAGGTGTCTAAAGAGACCCCTAACATCTCCCCTTTGAGACAAGGAAAGGGACCGAGGATTTCCTAGTCCCACTCTCAGCAGCCTCAGCTTATGTCCCCATTCATAAACAGACATTGTAAATAGAGGGCGACCGATATGGGTTTTTCTCTGACCGATGCCGATATTTAGAAATCATGGCGGCCAATAGCCGAAATATGATGCCGATTTTTTTGGGCCGATATGTTAGGCCGATTTTATTTTATTTTATTTATTTTTTTTAATCCCCCTTGATCTAACACACCTTTCCCACTGGGGCGTTTTTCAGGCGCTTTTGGGCTAAAAATAGCGCCTGCAAAATGGCTCCCCTGCAGTCTGTGTGAAAGACAGAGTGCTTTCACACTGAGGCGATGCGCTGGCAGGATCTTAAAAAAAAAAAAAGTCCTGCAAGCAGCACGTTTGGAGTGGTGTATACCGCTCCTCCACCACTCCTGCCCATTGATATGAATGGGCACCACTGCCGAAGCGCATGCAATGCGATTTGGCAGCAGTGCTTCATGGGCGCATTTAACCTCTTCCTTGGCCGCTAGCTGGGTTATATGTGCTCCACTAGCAGCCAAATAGCACCGCTAAATGATGGTAAAGAGCCGATAAAACTTGCGTTTTACCATCAACGCCCACCTGCTCCAGTGTGAAAGCGGCCTTCATAAGTGATACAGAAAATTTGTTACATTTAAACATTTATTAAACAAAACAAACCTCCAATCAGTTTACTTGTATGTATGATTTAGATAAAAAAAAAAAAAAAAAAAACTATATATTAAATAAAAACAGGTAGTCAAAACTTTTGGACGAAAAAAAAAAAAAAATGGGCTAACTTTACTGTTTCTATTTTATTTTTATTTTTTAAATAGTGTATTTTTGTCCCAAAAAAATGCATTTGAAAGACCTCTGTGCAAATGCCGTGTGACATAAAATATTGCAACAACCGCTATTTTATTCCCTAGGATATCTGCTAAAAAAATATATATAATTTTTGGGGGGTCCAAGTGATTTTCTAGCAGAAAATACAGGATTTTTACTTGTAAGCAACAAGTGTCAGAAAAGATTTAGTCTTTAAATGGTTAAACTGAGAACTCTACACACAGAGATGATTTCATTCATTGAAGTGTAAACATTGTATCTTTCTGTTCTTTTCTTAGCAGACTGCCCAGAGAGGAGGAAAGACGTTTCTATGACGACTCAGGCAACTTACACTGACTTCTATTACAGAAGTCATTTCAAAGTCCAGCTGTAGTTCTAAAATCGGCTTTTTATCAGCACAATCGGCCGATGCCGATTATTTAAAAAACGGCAAATATCGGCCGATATATCGGTCGACCTCTAATTGTAAACACAGATTACTCTGCTCAGTTATGAACGGACAGAGGCAGTGATCACTGACTGATCATTCAGAAAAGGAAGGAGCCAGTAAATAACATTTACCAGCTCCTTCCTCCGTTCTCCATCCTGACAGATCCGGGATGAGGGGGAGGAGGAGGCTGGAGGAGCGCAGAAAGGACAGGTGACAGTCAGGGGTTATCGGTGCACCAGTGGTGGCAGTTACAAGCACCGATCTCCCTGTGTAGATTTCAATTAGGCAGCTGAAAACCGCATAGGAGGAGAGAGGAGGAGCTGCTTTATTTAAATCTATACAGGGAGATTGACGCTTATAAATGCCCCCACCGCTGCACAGATCATTCCTAACTGCCCAGGTAGTGGGTCAAGGATCGGAGCATTTGCATGATTACAAGTACTTGTGCAAATGCTCAGTATTGCCACCAATACTAGTATCAGTGCAACCTTAGTCACGAGAACTAGTGTACCCAATAGATGATTTTCCCCTCTATTACTATCCTGGGAATTTTCCCCCCTTTTACGAACAATTAACAATACAAAGATGACAAATCTCCCTAACAGGGGTAGGGACACCATTAAAACCTGTCAGGTATTCAAATGCCTCTCCACTTTATCCAAAACTAAAAAAAAGTTTTGCCTTTGGTTATACGTCAAACTTCAGCTTTAACGTCTATTTAATATCGACTTTAAAATGTATTAACCTGCTTGCCTGGAGGTCATCTTTGAAATTTAATTCTGAATCCATTGCATTAATAAAGCACAGGGGGAAAAAACATTTTAAAAAGTTGGGTTTTAACCCCAGACAGACACAAGATTCCGTTTAATCACAGCATATTCTCAGCATGCCCACTTTGTTGGCTGGGGTATGTGTCATAGTATTTACATTTAAATTACTTGCAAAATACCCTTTTCTGCCAGCAGAGCCAAGGATTGAATGGGAAGGAGAACTAGCTGCATGCAGTATAGAAGAGGAGGAAGAGGAAGAGGAAGAAGACCCATGTATCAAAAGCACCAATACAGAGGATTGCACACCCGCCACCAATTGGAGATTCTTTTTTATGCATTTTCTGTTCATTTTACCCCAAATCTAAAAACCCACTTACTCTTCTTGTGTCAGTAGACTATTGAAAAATACATGTACTGTAAAGCAATTTTTTTATAATCCCTGTGGTGCGCACATTTTTATGTATTTACTAAATGTATCAATTCAGAGACATTTCTGGCAAAGGAGTTTCAAAAATGACATATATACTGCGCATTGATGGATTTCTTTCAGATAATACATTTTCATTCTGCAGTAGTCCATTCAGAATTCTGAGCTAAATTGTGCCGGTACCAACCACCCTTCTGACTTCACTAATACAACACTAACATTCAAGCTTCAAATGCCGTGCAACTTTACTAAATGCCAAGCACAGCAGGGCTAATATGACATTGTAAGAACGCACATAGGAGCTATGGCTCACATTTAGTCAAAAACGTTTCCTTATTTGGATTATGACCTGCCAAACCTGCTGGTGAGAAGTTGCTGCCAAAGAGGAAGGGAGGCTGCAAAAGTCAGCAAGGAAACACTGCACACCAAGCAGGAGAGTCATTTCTTGTATAGAACGTCTCGCTAGCAACAGGGCCACAAGTTTAACGTTAGTGTAGGCTTATAAAACACATGTAAAAGGTTTTAAGTAAAAAACTGTACCCAGACTATACACATTAAAGTATTTACATACTCATAACAATCATTAAAAGCACTTTGGCCCTTGTCTATGTAGCTATAGCCGCTGTGGAGAAATTCATCTTCAAATTCTACAATACAGGCACTGAAATCATAGCTCCTCTCCACCCATTTTCTATGGAAACATGAGCTGAGCAGGCTTCCAGCCTAAAGTATACAAGCTGGTGCTTGTAGGCTACAAAGGTCAGTGATATTAAAGCGGAACGTTACCTAGAACAACTTGATAAAAAAATAAAAATAATAATGTTCTTTAGCAAGGAACATACATTCCACATTGATATTTATGCTACCAAATTAGTGTGTGCTGTAAGTTGCCTCCAGCATTGCTCTCATTTCTTCTTCCTGGAGGCTGCCATTTTGCTGAAGCCCGGAGCAGCAGTAAAACAAAGTGGAAATAAAACTCAAAAGACAGTTACATTCCTGGAATACCAGGATTGCCAACTGTCACATTTGGTGTCCTCAACCAAACAGAAGCAGCTTCCTTGGCTGTGTAAAGGATAGGAGGGTTTAATTCTGCTTTAAGGCTGTCAGCAGATCTGCCTCTATAAGCTCAGTAGTGACTAAAAATGGAGAGCAGTTGAGTATATGCAGAACAAGGCGAGACAGGGCATTGCTGGAATTTTAAGCAGTATAGGCACTTATTTTTAATGTTTTACATAGCTATACCTGCAAAAGAGGCCAGTCTGATATGATCAACCCGGATTTAATTTTCTGACTAAAGTTCCACTTTAAATAAACACCCTATCCACACTGGGCATTTAGCTGCGGGTGGAGGGCACAGGTGTCCCAACCAGCTCAACTGCCAAAAGCCTGTAAAAACACAAATTGACAGCTGGCCAACTAGTTAGAGCGGTATGCTTACACTGAGGAATAACGGGAACGCAAAAAGTGTTCTAGGCATTCATCCCTTGGGACATACTGCCCTAAACATTCTTACCACTAGGTACGTCACCCGGCCCCCATCATGCCGCAGCAGTTGTCCGCCTCTCAGAGTTTGAAAGGAATGCAAGCGGGACAGCTAGACTGGACACCTGTGTCCTCTCCCCGCACATATATGACAGGGCTCCATGTACTGGGCTAAAATTACTAGTTGTGTACGGCTTTAATTTACAGTACACGTTGCTACAGACATCAGCAATATTAATTTATTACTTCTTGGGAATATATAAAAATGTTAAGGTTCATAAAATTTATGTTTTTTTTCTCCCCACAAATAGAGCTTTATTTCGGTGGCATTTGATCACCTGCAGTTTTTATTTTGTGCTATAAACAAAAGGGAAACAAAAACTGGCACATCCCCACTGACAGGACAGTCCTCGCCAATCAGCGGGTGCTGATAGTCAATCATTGGCCAGCACCTGCTGGTCGGCTTGTGCTGCAAGTAATCACAGCACAGCTCATGCCCCCTGTTCGGAAGTGCTGAATCACGCATTAGATACGTGAACCGGCACAGGAGAGATGCTCTGCCACCGTACTCCTACACGCGGCAGTTAGTAACCGTTAAGGGAATTCCTTGGGGCCCCCCCAGGACACCAGAACTAGTATCTCCATTGAAAAATTTCCCCTCTATTACTTTTCTTGGGATAATCCAAAACTTGGTATTTTCTTTTACTTTCACATACATAGCCTGTGGAAAAAGTATTTCCCCCCTTCCTGATTTTTTTTTTTGCATATGTCTCACACTTAATGACTCAGATCAAAAAAAAAAAAAAAAAAAAAAAAAAATTAATATATATATATATATATATATATATATATATATATATATATATATATATATATATATATATATATATATATATATATATATATATATATATACACACACACACACACATATACTACATGACACAAAGATAGCCCAAGTAAATCCAAGATGCAGTTTAAATTATTATTTCATTTATTAAGGAAAAAGCTGTTCAAACCTGCCTGGCCCCATGTGAAAAAGGAATTGCCCCCTCCCATGGTGAATCATGAATGAACTGCTAAAATTTTTTGGAAAGCCGAGTTAAATTTCACTTGCCACACCCAAGCCTGATTACTGCCAGACCTGTTTAAAATAAAAAAAAATTTAAATAAAGAAAAAAAAAAAAAAAAACAACAATCGCATAAATAGCATGTTTCAGTTTGTCAGACAGCTTCTAACAGATCACAAAATGCCAAAATCTAAATAAAATAAAAAAATTCAAGAACCGAGAAGAAACAAAGTAATGTGCATGTATCGGTCTAGGAAGGGTTTCCATTTCTAACACTTTGGAGCTCCAGTGAACCACAGGGAGAGCCATTATCCACAAATGGAGATAACTTGGAACAGTGGTGAACCTTTCCAGGAGTGACTCACCTAGAAGGCCATAAAAGAACTCAGAACATCTAAAGAACTGTGGGCCTCACTTGCCTCAGGTAAGATCAGTGTTGATGATTCAATAAGAGTCTGGGCAAAAGTGGCATTAATGGGAGAGTTCCAAGGCCAAAGCCACTGCTGACCAAAAAACACAAAGGCTCATCTCACATTTACCAGAAAGCATCTTGATTATCCCCAACACTTGTAGGCAAATATTGTGGACTGATGAGACAAAAATGCACATCCGGCATAAAACTAATACAACATTTCATAACAAAAACATACCAACAGTCAGAGATGGTGGTGGTGGTGGTAGCGTGATGGTCTGGGGCTGCTTTGCATCTTCAGGACCTGGACGACTTACCATAATTGATGGAACCATGAATTCTGAGCTCTATCAGAAAATCTTAAAAGGAAAATGTCCGGCCATCAGTTTGTGACCTCAAGATCAAGTGCACTTGGGTTATGCAGCAGGACAATGGTCCGAAACACAACAGCAAGTCCACCTCCAAATGGTTCAAAGCAAAATGTAAATTTTCAAGTGGGCTAGTCAAAGCCCAGACTTAAATCCAATTGAGATGCTGTATCATGACCTCACACAGGCTGTTTATGTTGGAAACCCCTCCAATGTGCCCGATTTAAAACAATTCTGCAAAGAGTGGGCCAAAATTGCTCCACAGCAATGTGAAAGACTTAATGCCAGTTATCACAAATGCTTGATTGCAATTGTTGCCACCAAGGGAGTCACAACCAGTTATTAGGCTTCGGGGGGCAATTACTTTTTCACATAAAGCCAGGCAGGTTTGGACAGCTTTTTTACCTTAATAAAATGAAACCATCATTTAACTGCTTGCTGACCAGAAAGGATGGCACGGCTGGGCAAACAATGTATGGGTACGTTGTTCCTTTTAAAAGCCACCAGAGGCGTACGCACGCAGCACAGGGGGACCCGATGATCGTTGGCGGCGGGCACGATCGCAGACACAGATATTTGTATGTATAAACACACAAATCCCTGTTCTGTCAGGGAGGAGGAGACATATTGGGGGTCATTTATGAAAGGCAAATCCACATTGTACTGCAAGTGAACTTGGAAGTGTAGTCACTCTAAATCTAAGGGGTAGATCTGAAATGAGTGGAGGCTAGGGGTGCAACGGATCATCACCGATCCGTGAACCGAACGGGCCACCCCGCTCGGATCAGCACATGCCACAATCCGGAGCGCTCCGTGTTCACGGCCCTAGGAAAGGCCGCGGCTTCAGCCTAGTTCCGAAGCGGCAGCCATCTTTCTACACCCAGGCTGTTTACAATGTGATCGGTCCATCAAATGATGCCGGTTCCTCTCTCCCCTCTCTGTACAGTGGAGGGGGAAGAGATCGGATAGATGTAGCGCTGTGGGCTGGATCTGTAGTGCCCACAGTGCTGCTCTTTGACAGCCTACTCTGCCAATACCCAGCCATACCCTGCCGTACCCAGCCAATATTACAGTGGGGGAGATTGTGGATATTACAGTGGGGGCTATATGGCGGTGGTATTTTCAGAGGTTTTTGCAAAAATTATATTATTTGCCGATCCGAAAAATGATCCGATCCGTAACTCTGATCCGAGGAACGATCCAATCTGAGTTTTTTGATCCGTTGCACCCCTAGTGGAGGCTCTGCTGATTTTATCATCCAATCATATGCAAGCTAAAATGCTTTTTTATATTCCTTGCATGTCTCCCTCGGATCTACAGAGAGTTTACTTTCAAATGCACTTGCAGTGCAAAGTGGATTTTCCTTTAGTAAATAAACCCCATTGTTTGTTCCTACCAAGTAGGAACAATGATATGTCTCTTCCCCCAGTCAGAACACATTCAGGGAACACACATTTAACCCCTTGATCGCCCCCTAGTGTTTAACCCTTCCCGACCAGTGACATTTACACACTAAATCAGTGTATTTTTTATAGCTCTGATGGCTGTATAATTGTCAACGGTCCCAAAAAGTGTGTAAAAAAAAAAAAAAAAAAAAAAAAAAAAGTGTCCGATCTGTCCGCCGCAATGTCGCAGTACTACAAAAAAAAAATCCATAAAAATGCCATAAATCTTTCCTATAGTTTGTAGACGCTATAATTTTTGCGCAAACTAATCAATATACGATTATTGTGATTTTTTTTACCAAAAAAGGTAAGTAGAATATATTAGCCTAAACTGATGAAGAAAAAAAAAAACACAAAAAAAAAAAATAAAAAAAAAAACATTTTTGTTTTTTCAAATTGCCACTATTTTCTTGTTGTTAATAGCAAAAAAATAAAAAACGCAGATGTAATCAAATACTACCAAAAAAAAAAAAATAATAATAATAATAATAATACTAATACTAATAATAATATATCTCTATTTATGGAGGGGGGAAACGCAAATTTTGTTTGGGTATAGCATTGCATGACCGTGCAATTGTCAGTTAAAGCGAAGCAGTGCCAAATTGTAAAAAGTGCTCTGGTCATTAAGGTGGTAAAATCTTCCGGGGGTGAAGTGGTTAAAAACTGCATTTTTTATTTACTCGGGTTATCTTTGTGTAATAATAAAATTTATTTGATGATCGGAGTCATTTTAGCGTGAAAAATATATGAAAAATAAAAATCATAAAAGGGGCAAATACTTTTTAAAGTACCGTATATACTCGAGTATAAGCCGAGATTTTCAGCCTCTTTTTTGAGGCTGAAAGTGCCCCCCTCGGCTTATACTCGAGTCATCGCTGTCTGCCCGCTCGATCAGCGTGTCGAGCAGACAGACAGCGGCCATTCTATGATTCAAAAGCCGCGCCTCCGGCTCCGCCTTCGCCTGTGATAGGCGGAACACTGAATTTCCCAGCAGCCTGTGTTCCGCCTATCACGGGCATCCGCTCATCCTCGTACTACGGACGAGGATGATACGACGTCCATGATAGGCGGAACACAGGCTGCTGGGAAATTCAGTGTTCCGCCTATCACAGGCGAAGGAGGAGGCGCGGCTTTTGAATTTTACAATGGCCGCCGACGAAGAGGGCACGGGACGGAGGCAAGGCAAGGCACGGGACGGGACGAAGGCAAGGCACGACACGGGACGGAGGCTCGGGACAAAGGCAGGCTGGACACACACACACACACACACACACACACACACACACACGGATGGAGACACACACACACGGATGGATGGATGGATGGATGGAGACACACACACACACAGGGATGGATGGATGGATGGATGGAGACACACACACACACAGGGATGGATGGATGGATGGATGGAGACACACACAGGGATGGATGGATGGATGGATGGATGGAGACACACACACACAGGGATGGATGGATGGATGGACACACACACACACAGGGATGGATGGACGGACACACAGGGATGGACGGACACACAGGGATGGACGGACACACAGGGATGGACGGACACACAGGGATGGACGGACACACACACAGGGATGGACAGGCATGTCTCACCCTCGGCTTATACACGAGTCAATAAGTTTGCCAGTTTTTTTGGGGGTAAATTGGGGGCCTCGGCTTATATTCGGGTCGGCCTATACTCGAGTATATACGGTATAACTAAATGGAAAACGGCAATGTTGTGAAAAAGTGTTACGGGAACTCAGGACCCTGCATTCACTATATCTGGTCTCCCACAGTACGCAGAATATGGAAATTCAATTATTTTAGTAAATATAAATTGCTAAATACCTTTTTAGCATTAACAGTATATAGCAGTCTTGGGACGTCTATCAGTTTCTGGTTAAAGCTTGTAGGAAGAGTTTCCACTCTACTCTAACTGTCCTATGAGGCTGCAGGACCCCTGACCTTCTGTCTGGACAGTGCTGATTGGTCACATGCACAAGAAAAAATAAAAGTAGGGATGCACTGATACTTCTTTTTTTAGTACTCGCTGATACAAACTGCAACTGTTTTAGCTGTCAGCAATGGTACAAAGCATTGAAAAGTTATTTACAAATGAAAAAAAAAAAATTATATTATATTTTTATTTTTTTATTTAGCGCTTTTTCAATGTTAAAATGTGCAAATATATGTATAAAAATATTCACTAAACGCAAAAAAAGAAGAAAAAAAAAAAAAGAGGTTTATTGTTTATAAAATAGATGTGAACAAGAATAATAAAAAAAAAAAAAAAAAGCCGTAAAATAATTAAATGGAGGAGAATAGAGAGTTAATTAAGGCTGATTAGAGTAAATTAAGGGTTATTAAGGGGTTAAACAGAGGAATCATCCTTCTGATCTGCAGATGAACAATGTTTCTTTTTATTTTAGTGTTTCAGAGCTGAGCAATGTTCACACCATGATCCCCGCTGAGCAGAGACCAACCTGTCAGAGCGCCGGGGGAAATCTGAAGACTGACCGTAGAGTCCATTTTCATCCGATCCGATGACGGATGGAAAAATAGGGTTTTCCTCCGTTACACTTTTTCGGAACGGAGCGGGCCGGATGTCAGCGGACGTGTCACCACTGACATTAGTCTCTCCATAAAGGTCTATGGAGCATCTGTTCAGGTCCACCTAAAAAAAAAAAAAAAAAAAAAAAAAAAAAAAACTGACAGGTGGACCTGAACGGTCTGTCCGTGTGAAAGAGGCCTAATAAACATTGCCGTCTGCTTTTATTTTATTTTTGATAGCTCCAATTACCAGACTTCTTTAAACATTGGAGAGACGCACTGACAGCTCAAAGAACCAAGCCTGAAAGTATCGGTTTCAGGTATCAGTGCATTTGCATGGAGTACCGATACTAGTATGAGTGCAACCCTACTAACAATACACACCAAACTGAGCATGTGCAGAGTGACACCAAAGGCTCTGTATTATCAGGAGGTGAATAGGGGGCTGTGGACTATGGGGAGGATCAAAGAAGACAGGATCAAACAGCCTTTTTACACAATTCAGAGGATTAACCCCTTAAGATTCCACAGTGAGTATAACAAGCATGCTTTACTGCATATACAGACTGATTTTACTGTTGTGGGCTTAGTAACACTTTAAGATGTACTATATACATGATTATGGTTCATATGATAGTTACTGTCTGCTGATTACATGGTACTATAAATATATAGCTGAGTCTAAATATATTCAACAGCAATATGTAAACGCCAGGGTGTAACTGAAACATATCATCATCTTTCACTGATCAAACTGCTATGAACTGATCTGACTGGATACAGTGGGCTTCACTACTCTTTACTAAAATAAATAAACAAAAAACAACATTGGTGCTTAAAACAAAAATTATTATTATTAATAATAAACTGGCTGATATTTACATGAAATTGCACAGATATTTAAATAATAACATAACGGTTTCAATTTCACAATGCAGCATACTTCCAAGCCAAGGACGGCAGGCAAGCCACACAAAAATGATATGATATATGAATACAAAGTTACATGAAGTGGGACCTGGAATTATTTGTGATTCCATGCAATGAAGAACTCAAATGCTGGAATAAACATGCAGAATCAAAAGCTCTTTTCAGATGCTGGCATAGCCGCCATGCAAATAAACAGAAGTCAGTTCAGCAAACGTAATCATTTTGGCAGACTAACTTTCAACTGCACATTACTCTATGCTTTAATTAAACAGAAAAACACATACGAATGAGTAGGGTCCTAGACACAGCTACACTGAGCTCCTTATTAAAAAATAGTTATTTAACATTTAACTATAACATTGCATACAGCACTCTTCTTGTTAGACGAAAACTTGAAAATAATGCCAATTCCAAACGAATACAAAACTTCACTTGTCTGCTGGATGTCATTATCCCCACGCAGAGCTCTGAGCAAACTCCGTGACCATGCTCCTTTGTCAATAGACACATCACAGACAGCACAAGACAATCACTATGTAGAACAAGGAGAATTTGCTTTTGTGATAACACTGAGTGATGCAAAAACAGCAAGAGCACACCACAACACACAGGACCATTAGTGAGATGAGTGCAGTCCAAAGGAACAGTATTCTACCTTTTTATTGTAAAGATATGGGTCACCACCAACCTTCCCCCAGTCCTGAAAGAGAAGTATATTTACAGGACACATTATGGGTATAGATGAGGATAGCCTATGAACATTCTACGCACATTCTGAAAGCACCATACCAAAAATAAAAGTGCAGTAAAAATGCATTGAAATTTAAGAAGACTGCATTTGAATGCACTGCAAATATTTGATGTTATGAACAAATGTATTTCAACCCTAGTAATGACAAGGAAAATAGGCAGTATATACTGTATAATGGGATCATCTTATAAGATTAGAAATTGTGCAAAACAAGACTTTAAAGCCCCACTCTGGGCAAAACAGGACCCCTTCCACCCCATGCTACAAGGATTATTTATTTTCATACCTTCAGAAGAAAGTTATAGCATCTAATGCATGACCGGATTTTCCGGCAGACTAGGTCCAAAGGGATTAGTCCATCGGAAAATCCGATCATGTGTGGGCTAGTCCGTTTTCTTTTTTTTTTTTTTTTTTTTCTGAAAAATGATCAGACGGACCTAGCGATAGAACATGTTTCAAATTTATCCGACAGACTAAAATTGGGAAAACCGTTAGTCTGTGTGCTGGTCCAACGGACCAAATACGACGCAAGGGAAGCTATTAGCTACTGGCTATTGAACTTCCTTGTTTAGTCCCATTTACGTCATAACGTTCAAATTAGACGGACTTTCGAACGGACTTAGTCCATTCGTGTGTGGCCAAGTCCATTCGTTCAGAAAGTCTGTTGGAACTCCGCCGAAAGTCCGACTGACCTAGTCTGCCAGAAAGTGTGGTCGTGTGTAGGCAGCATAAGTCTCCTCTCCATGTGTCTCACCACCACTATTTCTGGGTACAGTGCACTGCTCATGCATCGAACACATGGGCCCAAGACCATCAGTCCCCAATAGTCCCTACACTGACAGGACTCCTAGATTCTGGGAGGACCCTGCCACCAGACAGCCAATACGTAAAGTCCTGATCACACAAGAAATGACAGACAGGTCTTTTTTCAGCAGGAACGCAGTTTGGCTATTTTCATTTATGTATTTCATGGAAAAGAGTACAGGGGTGTGCTGGAGGGTCAACTGATGCTGGCTGTTACAGAATGACAGGAAGATTCAATGAACTACCTAAAGCGCTCAACATCTCCCTGGTAGTTCATTGAGAACTACAAGTCAACAGCCACAATGGCTAATGGTAGTTGTAGTTCTCCCATTCGCAGAACTCTGAATGAATGATGCAGCTGTGTTGTTTAAATTGTGACAGCGGGTGCGGGGAGAAGTTCCTTGGCCCGCTGTCACAAGGGGGGGGGGAAATCAGGGGCTGCTAGTTGAGTAACCTGTCACTAAAAGGTGAAATTATCCTTTCCATTAACACTTGTTCAAACCCAACGGCCTTGGAGTGCAACTATGATGTAACTTTGGATGGGTGTGACTTGGATGCGACTTGTTGTCTCTCTGCAAATTCAGACCCACTGTTGCATGTAAAACATTCAGGTACAACTTTCATGCAAAAACTCTTAAAGGATTAACATTGAAGTCCCTGGCCCTCAAGTTGTATAAAAGTCAGATCAAAGTAGTGAGTTAACTAAAGTCACTGCAATTTTAAGTTGCACATACATGAAAGGTCAGCATTGGAAAACATGGAGTACAACTTGTCATGCGACGTTGATGTCCAAAGTCACATGACAAGTCGTACCAGTGTGAATGGGGTGCAAGCCTCTATTCACACTCGTACAACACCAAAGTAGTGCAAATTTGAATGGGTAGGACTTGGATGCAACTTAGGCTTTGACCAATGGTAATGGACAACTGTTGCATGTAAAACATTCATATGACTTTCATCCAACTTTTAAGGGTTAACATTAAAGTCTACAGCACTCAAGTTGCATGAAAGTCGAGCAAAGTAGTGCATAAATGACTAAGTTGCACATATACGAATGGTTATCTTTGGAAAATACGGGGTAAAACTTGTCATGCAACTTTGATATCCAAAGTCGCATGCCAAGTTGCACAAGTGTGAATGAAGTGTAAAGAAGACAAAATTGTTATATAGGATTTATACAGCACCAACAGTTTGCTTTCATAATAAAGGACGACAGTGCAGTTACAAGGCTATTCTGTGTTTGGAGGTTTTGCGTGCCAATTTTTCATTTTGGGGTATAGTTTAAAGCAGTTGTAAAGGCAGAAGGTTATTTATCTTAATGCATTCTATACATTAAGATAAAAAGCCTTCTCTGTGTAGCAGCCCCCCTCAGGCCCCCTAATACCAACCTGAGCCTCATCTCGATCCAACGATGTTGTACAAAAGACTCGGCTGTCTAATACTTCCTTTCCTCATTGGCTGAGACAAAGCAGCGAAGTGCCATTGGCTCCTGCTGCTGTCAATTAAAGTCAGCGAGCCAATGAGGGGAGAAAGAGGGGGCAGACCACCAGGGAGCTGCAGCTCAGGTGCCCCCATAGCAAGACGCTTGCTGTGGGGGCACTCAACAGGAGGGAGGGGCCAGGAGAGCCGAAGACGGACCTGAGAAGAGGAGGATCTGGGCTGCTCTGTGCTAAGCCACTGCAATAGAGCAGGTAAGTTTAACGTTTATTTTTAACAAAAAAATATAATAATAATATGACTTTAGTATCACTTTAATAGCTCTATTGTTATAACAAAATCAACAGGAGGGCTACTTTGCTTACAATTTGTCAAAGGGTGGACTCCCAATCCTCCACCGATAATAGATTAACGGAAAAAAGGGGACTCGAACTCCGATGCAATCCCTTTATAAATATTCTTTAGAAAAACGTACAAAATATGCAAGCCACCGTATAGTTGCGAGTGACACTGCTCTTCATCAGGCTTATTTGGATGTGTGTCATGTGTTATCTATATAGAGCAATAGTTATATCTAAAGCGGAACTAAACCCTCCTATCCTTTTCAGCCAAGGAAGTTGCCATCTTTGACTCGGTTTGACCTGTGGAGTTGCACATGTGATCAGTTATGACACCAGACATTTGATGGTTTGACAGTTTGGTTCAGAACAAGAACAAAATGTGACAGTTAGCATTTCTGGCATGCCTGGAATGTAACAGTTTATTTAAAATCGATGGGTTTAGTTCCGCTTTAATACCTCTAGTTTAGCGCCTGTGTCACTGTTCTAAGAATGGCGTCGTAGCAGACAACACCACCGCCGGGTATTTTTTTGACAAAGGAAAAATGTGCAAAACGTCCTTTCTGCAAGGGAAAGCAAAGTATAAAAGGTCAGCTTCCTCCTGAACGTCTCCGGGGGCAGCTTCTCTTCTAGAACAGACCAGACAGGCCCGTTGTAGTAACACAAAGTTTACACTCTCGGCAGATCTACAACTCTGTGGAAGGACTGCCACTAGTTGTAAAGTGTAGATAAAAGAAACTGACGTTCTGTAGGTCTGCGGCAGAGTTTGTATTCATGTCAGCGCATCTCCGCTCTCCTGGCAGGAGAAAAGCGGTGTTAAAAATGCGCCTAAACCCGCGTTTAAGCGTATTCTTCTTCTCTCCCATTGGATGAACAATCTTGAGTTGCTCCCGATGAGCAGGAATAAGATGATGACACCGAGCACCATCCACAGATCTCTGTAGAGAACTTCCCACCACAAGGGCCCCATCCTCACAGTGTCCTGATCAGCAGGCTGAGCTGCTTCCAGGTGGATTACGAATAGAGAGGAGTGACAAGAGGCTGCACTCCATGTCATCATTCAGCACCTCCACATGGGAAGTCACAGCTTAGTACACATCACCATGGCAACCCCATTATCAGCACCACAACTGAGAGGGATGGACCCCCCCAACAGGACACAACACATTATAAAGTCACCTTCCACACACATGTCCCCACTTCCCGGCACTTACTCATGATTGGAGCAGCGACTATCCCACACGTCGGCTCTCTCCTGGGCTTCCCTGCCGCTCAGCTCCGAGGGGCTCCCGGTCTCCCGGGGACTCTCCTGCCCCGGCCGGACATCCCCCGCTGTCTCCCCGCCGTCTTCCGGTCCACCCGCCTTACTGCTGGGGGCCAACTTCCGCATCGCACGGAGAACACTGGCCTTTCCCGGACACGTCACAGGCCCCGCCCATTGTGTACACAGTCCGCAGCCCCGCCCCTCCCCGAGTGTGGGGCCAGGTGTGAGGAGGCGGAGCCGTGATTTGGGGCGTGACGTCACCGGCTCTCTACGTCACGGCAGTGCTTGCTCTGGAATGTCGGGCAGTTTTATGTAGAACAGGGATGTGAATAATGTCATTGTATCAAAGGGAGAAACCGCGTGACGAGAAGCAAAGTAATGCGGCTTTAAATGCCTGGGTGGTGGAAGTATGCCTAGAATCCCGGAGTGTTTGTTATGGGAGGTGTGGCCGGTGTTATGAAATAATAAAACATTATTCATCACAATAGCTCATCACTTTTGTTTACTAGTAAATCAGGTTTTCTTTAGAGCCGAGTATCTGTATGAGGGATAATGCACGCCGGAGACGACGCCGATCGTTACCAATCACACCTAAGCGCTGAGACTCGCCGCTTTTATTTTAAGTTCAATAATTTTCCAACTGTCCCTGATTTCGAGGGACTGTCCCTGATTTCGAGCAATGTCCCTCTGTCCCTCTGTCCTCCTCATTTGTCCCTCTTTTTGGTCTGATCCATATATATATATATATATATATATATATATATATATATATATATATATAATTCACTTTTTATCTTCTAAAAAGTGTTTCCCAGTGCCAAACCTTTCATCCAAATTCTAAATTGCTGCATTTGTACATTTTAAAAGCCAATATAAAGGAATAGTAGTGGTAAAAAAAAAAAAAAGAGCCTTTGTGGATTTAATTAACTTTTTTTGGTTAAGTCTCCTTTAAGGGGGTGTGGCAGGGGGCGCGTCCTATTTCTACATACATTTCCAGTAGGTGTCCCTCATTTTCATCTCAAAATATTGGGAGGTATGCTGAGCCAAGCGTTTTTTGCATTGTGCGCTTTGCCATGTGATAAACGCACAACATAACACGGGGCTGCTACCCAATTTTGGGGTGCCATTAACAAGTAACGGCACCCATAGGCTTGCGCACAGGGTGTGCCAGGTGTGTCTGGGCACACCCTAATCCCCCATGTACATTAGCATTATCCATGTGCATTAGCATTATCCAGGGGCAGGTGGGTGGTCTGGGGTGCCAGTGGTGAGAGTAAATACCCCCATTATATTAAGGGCTGAGTTCATGTGTGCTTGAGTTTTAAAGAGGAAGTAAACCCTGATGGGTTTACTTCCTCTTTTTTTCCCTGCAAAGGTAAAGCATAATGGACTACTATGCATCGCATAGTAGCTCATTATGTGTCACTTACCTGACACAGGAGCCAGCGAAGTCGCCGCTGATCCCTGTAGTCCGCCGCATCCATCTTGCTGGTGGCGTCTCGCAGCTCCGACCAATGACAGCGGCGAAGCCGCGATGACGTCACTCCCACGCATGCGCACGGGAGTCACGTCTCGCAGCTCTGCCGCTGCCATTCGGTGAAGCCGCGATGACGTCACTCCCGCGCATGCGCACGGGAGTCGACAAATTAGGCAAATCCATTCTTGGACTTGCCGCATTTAGTGCGCCTGCGCGCCGCTGTCTACGGCGCATGCGCCGTAGACAGCGGTGCCCATTTTCGGGCAAATATCTCCTAAACCATATAGGTTTAGGAGATATTGCTTGGACCTACAGGTAAGCCTTAATCTAGGCTTACCTGTAGGTCAAAGTGGTTTGAAGGGGTTTACTTCCTCTTTAAGGGGCACACATATTAAGGCACTTTATAGTGTTACTAAACCCAGGGCCCTGCATTCACTATATCTTGTCCCCCACAGTACACATTGCACGGAAATGCAATTATTTTAGTAAACATAAACTGCTAAATACCTTTTCTCAGCAGCAGTATATAGCAGTCTTGTGTCTTCTATCAGTGTCTGGTTAAAGCTTGTAGAAGGAGTTTTCTGAGTATCCTATGAGACTGCAAAACCCTTGACCCTCTGTCTGGACAGTGCTGATTGGCCCTGTGCTGATCACATGCACTCTCTCAAGAAAAGAAAAGAAACAATACACACCAAACTGAGCATGTGCAGCCTGACTCCATAGACTCTGTGCTATCAGGAAATTATCAGGGGAAAGTGAAAAAAGGGAAGGATCGGAGAAGACAGGATCAAACAGCCTTTTTTACACAATGCAGAGGATTAACCCCTTAGGTTCCACAGTGAGTATAACAAGCATGCTTTACTGCATGTACAGATTGATTTTACTGTTGTGGGTTTAGTAACACGTTAAGTGCAATGTGCGTTTTGCTGCATTTTCCTCACCGAATGAATGCATTTAATTGCAATGACATGCTATGTCCTGCTAGCAGGACTTTTTCTAGCATCCTGCCAGCGCACCACTCCAGTGTGAAAGCCGAGACACAGCAGCGGCTCTTTCAGGGCGCTTTGCAGGTGCTATTTTTAGCGCTGTAGCGCCTGCAAAGTGCCCCAACGTGAAAGGGGTCTTACAACTTCAACTCTTCTGGGAAGGCTGTCCACAAGGTTTAGGAGTGTGTTTATGGGAATGTTTGACCATTCTTCCAGAAGCGCATTTGTGAGGTCAGGCACTGATGTGGACGAGAAGGCCTGGCTCGCAGTCTCCACTCTAATTCACCCCAAAGATGTTCTGTCGGGTTGAAGCCAGGACTCTGTGCAGGCCAGTCAAGTTCCTCCACCCAAACTTTCTCATCCATGTTTTTATGGACCTTGCTCTGTGCACTGGTCCAAATTATTTGGTGGAGGGGGGGATTAGGGTGTGGGGTTGTTTTTCAGGGGTTGGGCTTGGCCCAGTGATGGGAACTCTTAAGCCCCGTACACACGAGAGGACTTATGTCTGACAGACTTCCGAAGGAGTTCCGTCGGAGTTCTGCTGGAATTCCGACGGAGTTCTGACAGACTTTTTGGCTGAGCGGACTTGGCCACACACGATCACACTAAACTCCGACGGATTCGAACGTGATGACGTACGACTCGGCTCGAATAAGGAAGTTCATAGCCAGTAGCCAATAGCTGCCCTAGCGTCGGTTTTAGTCCGTCGGAGTAGCATACACACGAGCGGATTTTTCGAAGGGGACCGGGTCCGGCGGAGTTCCTTCGGAAAAATTTGAAGCATGTTCCATATTCTAAAGTCCTTCGGACTTTGGCGAGTCAAAAGTCCGTTGCAGCCCACACACGATCGGATAGTCTGACGGACTCAGTCCTTCGGACTTTGGATGTTGAAAAGTCCGCTCGTGTGTACGCGGCATTAGGAATTTAGCAGACCAAGACATTTTTGGCAATTTCATGCTCCCAACTTTGTGGGAACAGTTTGGGGATGGTCCCTTCCTGTCCCAACATGACTACGCACTAGTGGATAAAGCAAGGTCCATAAAGACATGGATGTGCGAGTTTGGGGTATCTTTTTTGTTACTTAATTATATCACTGTGATAGCATTGTGCAGTTACAGGAGACATCATGAATCCATTCGATCTTGCAGTTTACAAGCTCTTAGATCATTTTTGGCAAATACAGATCTTGCCAGATATGCAGGGTCCTTGTCACTTCCTTTGACGAAGAAAAAGTAATGTTATCTTTCTTGTGTAAACTACTAGTCCCATCACCACAGCGAACTCCAATCACTATTCCTATTTCCATCTACAGTGGTCCCCTCCGACATATCAACCCTCATCAGCCACCAGCTGCCTGTGTTTGTGAGTACCCAAGGCCTTGTCTTATACCTTAAGCCTAGCTTTATAACTGGCACTTGTTCATAAAATGTCCTCATCTAGACACAGAGGGGACAGTCCTGCTGTCATGGGTGACCCCAACTCATAATCTTTTAGTGGTTCAGGAGACATTTACTCTATACCATTTGAGGGAACTGGCATATGGAATCTGGAATCCTGTGACCCCATAGTTAAAGGGTTCTACCTCATCGTAGTCACCCTTAGCTTCATTGGGTGAGGCAGAGTCCCTTAAACATTGCTCAGGGGTCTCCCCTGTGGTCACAAAAGACTTTCTGGGGAAGTTCAGCATTCCCCTGTCTTCCCAGTCTCCGAATTTCCCAAAGCCTTAGCACAGGCTAAGCCACTGGTAACAATGACCGTCTCAGAATCAGATTTCCCATGGTCTATGTCTGATGAGAAGACCATGCGCTGGAATCCTGCAAAGCAAGCTGGACCAGATATGTGTATCTACAGAGATCACACTGGATGTAAAAAGAGGTGAAAATAAAGTGATTTAAAAAGAAAAACAGCATGAGTGACATGAAACATAACACAATGATCAATACAAACACCAAATACAGCAATAAATACAAAGTCCACTGAAACTATATAAAAGTGATTCTAACCAATGGAAGTGACCTATGTAACCTGAAACACAAGAAAACCTAAACTAACTAAGAGTAGGGCACAGCAGATTCAGAATAAAAAACAAGGAACAGCTGATCAGATAGGGAAGGGAGCAGATACATGAGAACAGGTACAAGCAGGCAGGATCACAAGTAGCAGAATCACAGTTAGCACGGGTGAAACATTGAGACACTGACAGATTCTAAAGAAGCTAAAAGCCCTCCCAATTCCTGAGACCTACTGGCTGATGGGAGACACTCACTGGTGGATACCAGAATGGCACCCTTCATGTCTGTGGACCATAGTGCCACCAGCAGGTGATCCAGTTCTTAACAATTTTTGAGACACTGCAGTCCTCTGCCATCCTCCAGGCCTAGGAGCTACCAGTAATTTTGGCCCTTACTGATGCAATACACACTACCTTGCATTTTGGAGGGTCAGTCTGCTGTCTCCTCACTGAAGGGTCCTGGGTCCCACATGAGAGTGTGTTTGAACTATTACCATTTGAAAGGGAACTTGAAGAATGGTGGTCTATATCCACTGTCCTTAACAGGACCTGTGAAGCGAGTGCTTACTTTTAAGGGTTCAACTGACCAGAAGTTGAAATCCCACATTAAATCACACCTTTCTCTGTCATGTTCAGTATTGTGCTGGCTGTGACCTTAATGTGTCAAACCATTGAAGAATGGATTAGTTCCCTCAGAAAGGATCTCTCCACTCCCACAGCGGATCCCTCTTAATAGAGAGTGTGGAACAGATGCCTGGAGCCTTATGCCTCAGATGTGAGGGCTCGTGGGTCTGATGTCTATACAGATGCACAGTGCGCCCTGGTTAAGCTGCTGAAATTCTGATGCCACATCCAAAGAGCACCTGGAACATTATCCCTTCAGACCTACACTTGATACCATCATCAAGAATTTAATTCCACAGGAGGCCAGAGCAAACCCTCATCAACTGCTCCCTCTTTTCTTTCCTGTGCTACTGCACAGATTAGTGCACTTTCTCTGGTCCCCTTGGGTTCTTCTCACCCCTGAACCCTTTGCTTTAGTACCTCTGTCAGCTCAGCATCTGGAACTGTGCCCCATCTGGGCCATGACTCTCTTCCTCAAGAAAATCCCCTTCCTTTGGGACATGTAAAGACCAGTTAATGGTATCTTTTAACCATCAGTGCGCCCCTCTCCAGAGGGACCCCCTAACCTACTAGGCCTAATCTTGTTTTAGCATTGGAAACTGTCTGTCTTCTGTAGGAGATGGTATCCAACATAGTTCCTTAATGGAAAGGTATAGAGCATGCCCACCTTCAGGCCCCTCATCAATGGACAGGAACTTACCACTCTATCCTCCTTTGTAGGAGCATTAAGAGTTGATGGACCCACCCTTCAGAGATGTTTCTTCTCCTCTCATCTCTACTCAGCCACTCCAGCCCCCTTCTCAACTGTTTCAGGTCTAGTCCCTGGCAGACAAACATGTCTGCCTCTATGCCAGATGGCTAGTAAGGGGTTCTCTCATTGATATCAGCAGGGCTGCTTTCTGGTCTCCTAGAACAGGTGGCTCCTTCCACACTGTGGGATCATGCTTTAGGAAGATCTCCTGGTATGGACTCAATTAGACAGCATATGGATACAGCTATGTCTTCACCACCAATCTTTAAGGATTCTAACAGGAAGGAACAGGGGTTCAGCAGAGATAGTCTCACTCCTGTGCTGCACAGTGTCATACAGCTGTCCCAAATAAACAAGTAAAACAATCCAAAACATGTAGAGGAATTCTGTAGTAACTATCATCTCTGTAGCGTAAACATCATATAAGAAAAATTGGTATATAACTGGATCAAATTAAAGTCTATTACTCTATCATCATGTCTAAAACAACTGTCTACATTATATCAAAAATAGAGTTTATAGATAAATAAATAAAACAGGGGTTAAGGTATTAATAAGTAAACAAAATATAATCGTGATATGTAAAACGGTATATGGTCATTGTCATAAGGTCCTCCAATAATTATATATCATGTATGTAAAAAACCAAATGTGCTTTATGCTGGTAATATTAGATGATTGGATTTAATTCTGGACAGGAAATTGCAGACCTCGAAGATGCTAATGGGAATAAATGGTTCATATGGTAAAGGCATCAATCTCCAGTGTAGCGGAATGTCAGTGAGTGGAAACAAAGTAAATCAAGAGGTGTTTGATACAATAGTACCAATATGGAAAACAGTATGCAGAGAAAGATGAATGGGAGCATGTATAAAGCAATCGGATGAAAAACTGGAACAGTGTATGCAGATAATGATTAAATAAAGGAAGAATACTGCGCATGTGTAAAAACATAAAAATAAATAATGTCAGTCACCACCATTACAGTGTAAATTGTCCAGCAGAACCACAAAAGTGAGATATAATCACACTAAACAACATGTAGAAAAAAAAATATGCGCTAAACAAAAATATCATATTGGGTTATTAAATCCAACTGTAAAAAAACACAAATCCATGATAAGTAGTTGAATCCAAAAAAAAACTCCACCTCGTGGAGCTTGGTTTGAATATCCTGCTTATGCCCTGTTTGATCTGAGGACACATCTCCAACTGATGACCCCTGCAAAGATTGTTACATCAAGCCTGTTTGACCCTTCTGGCAAGAGTCTGGCAAGAGTCTATATTGCCGATGGTTAGGGATGAGCCGAACACCCCCCGGTTCGGTTCGCACCAGAACTTGCGAACGGCCCCCGCGTTCGTTACGAACGTTAGAACCCCATTGAAGTCTATGGGACTCGAACGTTCGAAATGGAAAGTGCAAATTTTAACGGCTAATATGCAAGGTACTGTCCTAAAAATGGTTTGGGGACCTGACTCCTGCCTCAGGGGACATGGGTCAATGCAAAAAAAAGTTTTAAAAACGGCCGTTTTGGCGGGAGCACTGATTTTAATGACGATTAAAGTGAAAAAAAAAAGTGAAATATTACTTTAACCACTTCAGCTCCGGACCAATAAACACCTTAAGGACCAGAGGTCTTTTTGCAATTTCGCACTGCGCTGCTTTAACTGGTAATTGCGCGGTCATGCAATATTGCACCCAAACGAAATTTGCGTCCTTTTCTTCCCACAAATAGAGCTTTCTTTTGATGGTATTTGATTGCCTCTGCGATTTTTTTTTTTTGCGATATAAATGGAAAAAGAGCGAAAATTTTGAAAAAAAAAGATATTTTCTTCTTTTTGTTATAAGAAAAATCGAATAAACTAAATTTTAGTCATACATTGAGGGCAAAATTTATTCAGCCACATGTCTTTAGTAAAAAAAATGTCAATAAGCGTATATTTTTTGGTTTGCGCAAAAGTTATAGCGTCTACAAACTAGAGTACATTTTCTGGAATTTACACAGCTTTTAATTTATGACTGCCGATCTCATTTCTTGAGGTGCTAAAATGGCAGGGCAGTACAAATCCCCCCCAAATGACCCCATTTTGGAAAGTAGACACCCCAAGGAAATTGCTGATGGGTATGTTGAGCCCATTGAATATTTATTTTTTTTGTCCTAAGGGATTGAATAATGACAAAAAAAAAAAAAAAAATTTTTTTTACAAAAAGTTGTCACTAAATGATATATTGCTCACACATGCCATGGTTATATGTGGAATTGCACCCCAAAATATATTCCGCTACTTCTCCCGAGTATGGCGATACCACGTGTGTGGGACTTTTTGGGAGTCTAGTCACGCACGGCACCCCGAAAACCAATCACCACCTTCAGGATTTCTAAGGGTGCAAATTTTTGATTTAACTCCTCACTACCTATCACAGTTTCGAAGGCCATAAAATGCCAAAATAGCACAAAACCCCCCAAAATGACCCCATTTTGGAAAGTAGACACCCCAAGCTATTTACTGAGAGGCATGTTGAGTCCATGGAATATTTTATATTTTGCCACAAGTTGCGGGAATATTACAAACTTTTTTTTTTTTGCACCAAGTTGTCACTAAATGATATATTGCTCACACATGCTATGGGCATATGTGAAATGACACCCCAAAATACATTCTGCTGCTTCTCCCGAGTACGGGGATACCACATGTGTGGGACTTTTTGGGAGTCTAGTCGCGCACGGCACCCCGAAAACCAATCACCACCTTCAGGATTTCTAAGGGTGCAAATTTTTGATTTAACTCCTCACTACCTATCACAGTTTCGAAGGCCATAAAATGCCAAAATAGCACAAAACCCCCCCAAATGACCCCATTTTGGAAAGTAGACACCCCAAGCTATTTACTGAGAGGCATGTTGAGTCCATGGAATATTTTATATTTTGCCAAAAGTTGCGGGAATATTACAAACTTTTTTTTTTTTGCACAAAGTTGTCACTAAATGATATATTGCTCACACATGCTATGGGCAGAAGTCAAATTACACCCCAAAATAAATTCTGCTGCTTCTCCCGAGTACGGGGATACCACATGTGGGGGACTTTTTGGGAGCCTAGCCACGTACGGGACCCCGAAAACCAAGCACTGCCTTCCGGATTTGAATATAAAATGCTATAAAAAACAAACTAACCAGAGTCACCCGTAACACTTATACGGTGATCAGTGGTGAAAGGGTTAACTAGGGGCAATCAGGGGGTTCAAATTTTTATTAGGTAGTATATGGGGGTCCCTGGCGCTATATAAAAACCTGACGGGGAACCTAAATAACTAACTGGCTGGGGGGCGTGGCTTAGCGGCGAATGTAGGAAGACGTGCTTACCTTGAGCTCCGCCGGCCATCCGTGATCCCATCCTTCCAGTCTGCCCTGAAACGCCGTTTTCGGGGCCCCTACCTCCTGCCACGCTAGGTGAAGCATCCCGGACCACCGCGGTACATCCCGGGACCCTCGCTGTGATGTCCAGACGCCATACCGGAGGGAAGGGGCTGACGGACCCCCCAGGCCAAGATGGCGCCGGTGCGCGGCGCGCAGCCAAAGACCAATACAAGGAAGCAGCACAGAAGCTCCTCTATGGCGGCAAATCATACAAGGATGCCCTGGCGGGCCAGCCCTCTCCTCAAGCTACCCCTGGAGGCTCTCCTGAGGCGGATGACACAGTTCCCTTGGAGGATGAGGATGGATTGTCTGCAGCATGGCAAACAGTGAGTACACCCAGGGACAGTGTTAGGCCTGAAACACAGACCATCCCCTCCCCAGCGCTGGAAAATGAGCCTACACTAAGGGACATATTCACTGCTGTCACCTCCTGTAATCACTCTATTGCAGCCCTCTCTGAGGACATTAAAGGGGTTAAAGCTGAAATAACGTTTGTCCGCCATGACATGCAAAAGCTCAGGGAGAGAACAGCTGCATTGGAAGGCAGACTGAGCACAGTAGAGGATGACCTGGCCCCCATGCAAAGGGATCTAAAATATAATTGCCATCTTACTGAACAGCACGCTATGCGACTTGATGAGATGGAAAATCGCATGAGACGCAATAATATTCGCGCTGTGGGGATTCCGGAACGTGTTGAGGGTAAAAACCCGGTAGACTTTATTGAAAATTGGTTGCTTGCCACCTTTGGTAAAGAAGCCTTGTCACCGCTTTTTGCAGTGGAACGTGCCCACCGGGTGCCGTCTCGCCCCCTACCTCCGGGCAATCGTCCCAGGCCCTTCTTGTTTAAACTCCTCAACTATAAAGACAGAGACACCATTCTTTCTAAAGCGCGGGGGTTGTCGGACAAGATGGAGATTGAAAATTCCAGGATTTCACTATTTCCGGATTTTTCAGCAGAGCTCCAGAAAAAGCGTGCAACATTTCTTGAAGTTAAGAGACGCCTTCGGGACCTTAACGTTCAATATGGAATGCTATATCCAGCCAGACTCAGAGTTACGGCACTGGGTTCAACGCACTTTTTTGATCGCCCCGCGGCGGCAGCACAGTGGCTTGACCAGGAGTACAACGCACTCAAAGCCGCCAAACTTCAAAGATCTCCTCCACGCTAACGGCACATTTCAACAGGCTGACTGGACTTCCACTTTTACAAGACCGGCAGAAGGCTGAGGTTTGTGGTTCCACTGTAACCCTACTAGAACTACAACATGTCTGCATATGTGAAACCCCGCTTGTCATCTGGGAGAGTCCTCTCTGGGTGTTTCCATGGCCTTCCCCCAGCCCCCAAGTTTCGGATGGGGCCTATTATTCTGCTATCTTCCCCGTGTGTGAGCCCCATGGGCTTTAATACAGAAGATGCTACGGTTTTTTGCTGTTTAACTGTTTTTCTTTTCTTTTTCTTTTTGATTCATTTTTTCTCTCTCAGGATCGCAACGGACAAGGACTATTTTCCGACCTGTCTGCACCCATCTGGGCGCCTCTTCCTAGCTGCGACAGCTCCTGTCGGACTTTTTTCTCTCCAGTCTTGGGACATCTCAGGTGATGC
This sequence comes from Lithobates pipiens, assembly GCF_037356315.1. Classification (NCBI taxonomy): domain Eukaryota; kingdom Metazoa; phylum Chordata; class Amphibia; order Anura; family Ranidae; genus Lithobates; species Lithobates pipiens. The sequence goes on from NW_027507903.1 coordinate 156,091,552, forward strand.
GACTTCCCAGTCGCTAGTCGCTGATAAATGTGTGTTAATTGCCTTTTTCCTCCCTGGTGGTTTACGACTGTTATTATGGTTACTCCTACTTGCACTTATGTTTTGTATTTCTGATGGCTAAGATTAGATTTCTTTCTTGGAATGTTAGGGGACTGGGCAGTCCGGTGAAGAGGCTGGCGGTGCTTAGGCACCTTAAAGATATGAAGGCTGACATTGTGTGTCTACAGGAGACACATTTTGCTCCTGCTGGTACTCCTAGCCTGGGTTCTAGACAGTATATCCACCAATACCATTCCACATACTCTGCCTATGCAAGAGGAGTGAGTATCCTAATTAAACAGCATGCACGTTTCTCCTGCTCCCAACAGGTTATTGATCCGGGGGGGAGGTACATTTTTTTGCTGTGTAAGCTTGCTACTATACAATGCATTATTGCCAATGTTTATATCCCGCCGCCGTATTCGGCAGAGATTCTTAGGCGCCTAGCTGGGTTTATGGCACAGTTCCCTGGCATACCCCTGTTGGCGATGGGTGATTTTAACAACTATGTCAACGGTCTGTGGGATAAGATTCCAACTCCTCCGGTAGTCCCCTCACGCCCTAATGGCGATACTCCTTTTGCAGCTCTGTTAGCTGAACTCGGGCTGGTGGATGTCTGGCGGAAAGCCCACCCCCACTCCCGTTTATATTCCTGTTGCTCTCCAGCGTTTGGGAGCTTGTCCAGAATAGACCTGGGACTGGGAAACTCCGCCCTCCTCCCCCTAATTAGAGATTCTGGTTATGGGGTTAGACATATATCCGACCACTCTTCTTTGTGGATTGAGATGTCCCTATCTACTGACCACGCACCTAGGAGTTGGAAGCTTAACCCCTTTTGGCTTGCATTATTCCCGCAGCCTGACCCCATTACAAGTGCTCTTAAACTTTTCCTGCAGGACAATTTAGGCTCGGCAGCTATAGATGTAGTCTGGGATGCAACTAAGGCCTTCCTTAGGGGACAATTTATCACTACTATAACTGATATAAAACGGAACACTAAAGCTTGGGAAATGGAGGTCAATAGAGCACTTAGAGAGTCGGAGCAGGCCTATGTTGACAACCCCTCGGAGGACACTAAGAGGGCTTGGTTGGGAGCGCAATCTATGTCTAGACAAGTAACTTTACAACTGGCAGAAAATAAAAGGTTTTTCCTCCAACAAACACACTTTGAGGAGGGGGAATCGACAGGCCATATGCTGGCTCTGCTGGCGAGGACCCAGGGTTCCGCGCCTATGACTCACTCACTGTGCGATTCGCAGGGAGTGACCCATTCGGACACCCCTGGGATCTTGCGGGTATTTCGATCCTTCTATGCAGACCTGTACTCCTCTAAGGTGCAGCCCGGTGATGGGGAGATTGGGGACTTTTTAAACGGGTGTGATATTCCATGCCTGTCTGCGTCGGATGGAGAGCTGTTGAACGCCCCCTTAACGGAGGAGGAATTGGCTTCTGCACTGGAACACTCTCATAATAATAAAGCTCCGGGGGCGGATGGTCTCCCATCCGAGGTATACAAGCGTTATGCTGGGGTTCTTTTGCCAACCCTTTTAAAAGTGTTTAACAACGCCTTAGAGACGGGGGTCCTACCTGCCTCTATGAATGAAGCAATCATAATTGTACTTCTGAAACCGGGTAAGGTAGCAACATCACCGGACGCATATAGGCCAATCTCCTTGCTCACGACAGACGTTAAACTATTAGCTCGGGTCTTGGCAACGAGATTATCTCTGGTAATACACAAACTGATCCATAGGGATCAATCAGGATTCATTCCATCACGCTCCACTGCCCTAAATATTCGCCGTTTATTCTTGAACCTACAGGTTCCTGTGGATAACCCCGGTAATCAGGCCATCCTCTCGCTGGACGCGGCTAAGGCCTTTGATAGTGTTGAGTGGCCTTATCTGTGGAAAGTGATGGAGCGGATGGGGCTGGGCAGCACATTTATTAGTTGGGTCCGACTGTTATATGCCAAGCCTACGGCTAGAATCAGAGCTAATGCGGAGCTCTCCGACCCATTCGTGATGCACAGAGGCACGAGACAGGGGTGCCCTCTGTCGCCCCTGCTCTTTGCCATGGCGCTTGAACCACTTGCAGCCAGAATGAGATCGGCTCAGGATATTGTGGGTTTCTGCAGGCCCACTGGAATGGATGTGGTATCGCTCTACGCTGATGACACGCTTATATACCTGGGGGACACCCAGGGCTCCCTTACGGCCACCATGAACCTGATTACCCTATTTGGTACATTGTCAGGTTTTAAGATTAACTGGGACAAATCTGTACTGATGCCCTTGTCCCCTCTAACGGCTCCCTTACCCCCTTGTGCAAACATGATCCAGATGGTTACATCCTTTAAGTATCTGGGGGTGCAGATATCCCCCGAGGTGACGGAATATGCCAAACTGAATCTTATGCCATTGTTACTTAAGTTCAGAGATAAATGTAAGATCTGGTGTAAACTACCGTTATCGGTGGTGGGCAGGGTAAACCTCATTAAAATGGTGTGGGCCCCGCAGCTGCTCTATATTTGTCATAACTCCCCGACTTGGATCCCGAAACGTTGGTTCGATAAAATTGACTCTCAGTTTAGGGAATTAATATGGTGTAGAAAGACGGCCAGACTTAGTTTACTTACCTTGCAATATAATAAGGACGAAGGGGGGTTGGCACTTCCACACGCTAGGATGTATTTTTTTGCTTCGCAGCTCCAGCACATGGGTGGGTGGGGGTTGGATGACCCATTGGACCCGATCCGAAGGATACTGGCTGACACGGTCGCCTCGGACACAGCATTGTCTAGATTGGAGGCAGGCTTCCCTCATATGGACAGGGGTTCCCCGACTGTTATACTGCTGAATACACTGTGGTCTCATGTTAAAAAACTGCTACGAATACGTGGCTTCCTTGCCCTCACCCCTATTTGGCGGAATGCTAATTATGGTGAACTTTTTAAGCTCAAGGGATTTGGTAACTGGAGTGGGAGTGGTCTTCAGTATCTCTCGCAACTGTATAGTGGACGGGTACTGAAGTCCTTTATGGAAATACAAGCGGAGTTTGACATCCCTCGTAGGGATTTCTTTAAATATTTGCAGCTCTCCCTAACAGACCATCCTGTGGTGAAGGAGATATTTATGCAGATTGACCGTAAAGGCATGATCTCTAGGGGGTATGCTATGCTTCTTGACGCGGTGCAGGACCCGGCACGTCTTCCATGTCGGCAGAGGTGGGAGGCGGACCTGGGGCCCATGGACGCGGAGACCTGGAACCTCTGCTTGTCCTCCGCTCCGTTGGTGTCGGTATCGGCCTCCCATAGGCTCTCCCACCTATATTTACTACATAGGACCTATAGAACTCCAGTTAAACTGCACAGTTGGGGTGTTAGAGGGTCTCCCCTTTGCCCTAAATGTATGCGGGACCATGGGGATCTTATGCACATGTTCTGGAGGTGCCCGAAACTAAAACGATATTGGGCGGGAATTTTTGACACTATATCCTCAGTGTTCTCTGTTGGTATCCCGCGGTGTCCGTTGGTCTGCCTGCTGGGGGCCCTGGATGAGGAATCATTGACACCCTCTGCCCATACAGCCATTATCAGGTTACTATATGTAGCTAGAAAATTGATAGCGAGACTATGGATGACCCACAGGGTTCCCACCAGGCAGCAATGGATAGAACAGGTGAACCAGATGCTGATCAGAGAAAAGATAACATACCAACACAGAAACGCACCGCACAAATTTAATGCCATGTGGGGGGGGTGGCTTGAGGTCCCGGGACTAGCTCCCCACCAACTTATACAGGACAGACTTTTACAGGGTTAACTGAAGGTCCTAGGACCGGTATATGGAGGTACATAAATGGTCATGTTTCCAGGATGGGTCTAACTCTATGTCTCTCCCTTATCCGGTAATTGTACGGGGTGTAGGGAGACACCAATGGGACTGTGTGCTGGGCGGTGGGCCGTAGTATATATGTAAGGTACCTATGCGGCTGTTTCTTGATGCGGAGTGGTCTATGCGAGAACGATACTTTTGTTATTACTTTTGGTTCCTTTTTTCTTTTTCCTTATCTCCTTTCTTCTTTAATTTTTTGGTTTTATTGATATTTTCCATGTCTCAACAGTTTTCAAACCGAACCTATTTGTATTTCTATATTCTCTGTATACTTTTGGATGTAAAAACCAATGCTACTGTAAGACTGTACTTTACTCCTATGTTTGGTTTGTACCATAAGTGCTTTACAATAAAAACTTATTTGATTTAAAAAAAAAAAAAAAAACTAACTGGCTAACCAGCGTCACCAGTGACACTTATACTGTGATCGCTGGTGAAAGGGGGTGAAAGGGTTAACTAGCAGCAATCAGGGGGTTAAAACCATTATTGGGTAGTATATCGGGGTACCTAGCGCTATAAAAACCTGGCGGTGAACCTAAAAAAATAACTAGCTACCTAGCGACTGTAGCGACACTAATGCAGCGATCAGAAAAACGATAGCTTAGTGACACTGGCAAAAGGGGGTGAAAGGGTTAACTAGCGGCAATCAGGGGGTTAAAACCATTATTGGGTAGTATATCGGGGTACCTAGCGATATAAAAACCTGGCGGTGAACCTAAAAAAATAACTAGCTACCTAGCGACACATGCAGCGATCAGAAAAATGATCGCTTAGTGACACTGGCAAAAGGGGGTGAAAGGGTTAACTAGCGGCAATCAGGGGGTTAAAAACATTATTGGGTAGTATATCGGGGTACCTAGCGATATAAAAACCTGGCGGTGAACCTAAAAAAATAACTAGCTACCTAGCGACACTAGCGACACATGCAGCGATCAGAAAAATGATCGCTTAGTGACACTGGCAAAAGGGGGTGAAAGGGTTAACTCTAGGGGCAATCAGGGGGTTAAATCTTTATTGGGGGGTGATAGGGGGCTACCCTGGACCTAACACTAACTGTCCTGACAGTTTTTACTGTCACAACTGACACTGAATGCATTGATCAGTAAAGAAATGATCAATGCAATCAGTGACACTGTGACTGGGGGGGGAGGGGGGGCGGGGGGGGATCGGGGGGCGATCGGGGGGGGGGGATCGGGGGGGGTTTGTGTGCCTGTGTGTACCTACATGTCAGTGTAGTGTTGGTGCACACTTACTTTTACTCTTCTCCTCGTAGTCCGGTCAAAAAGACCGCCCCGAGGAGAATGACATCACTTCCTCCTTCCTGTGTAAACAATACACAGGGGAGGAAGCTTCTCATTGGCCAGGAGCGATCCAGAGGGGGTGGCCGAAAACCAACGGCCATCCCCTCATCACGGAGCGCTCCTGGACCGAATCGGACCGCCGTAAACAGCGGGAGGGGGTCCGATCGGACCCCCCACCCGCTGGAAGGCAATCACGTAGATGTACGTGATTGTGCCTGCCTGTGCCATTGTGCTGACGTACAATGGCAATACGGCGGTCCTCAAGTGGTTAAATATGGTGCCTGGGGGGTGTCTGTAGTATGCCTGTGAAATGCCACGTGTTTCCTGTGTTTAGAACAGTCCCTGCACAAAATGACATTTAACGGAAATAACACCATTTAAAACTGCTTGCGGTTTTAATGTTATATCTGGTTCCTGCAATATGGTTGAAAATCATTGAGAAAAATGGCATGGGTAGCCCTCCCTGCCCATTACCAGCCTATTTGGGTCTTGTACGCATATTAAGGGGAACCCTGTACCCATATTAAAAAAAGGAAATGCGTGTGGCCCCCAGGCCCTATATACTCAGAACAGCAGTATACAGGCGGTGCAAACAAGACAGGGACTGTGTAGGTTTGTTGTGTTAAGTTGAATCTGTTTGTAATTTTCAACCGGTACATTTTTAAAGTGTAGCTCCAGTCAAAAAAACAATTTTTAAGCTTTTTCAAAAACATAGGGAAGGGTTATCACCCCTGTATAATTTGTTTTGCCATCCGTCTTTTTTCATCTCACTTGCTGCTGTCTCCTTCCGTTTGCAAGTAGGAGATGTTTGTAAGTTGGATGTTTGAAAGTAGGGGCCTGCCCTATATTATAGCGGTATGTACTGGGTACAGAGCACGCAGACAGCACGCACTATCTCCTAACACTACTGACTGCAAGCTCTATTATTAACCACTTGACCACTGGGCACTTAAACACCCTTAATAACCAGACCAATTTTCAGCTTTTGGTGCTCTCACATTTTGAATGACAATTACTCAGTCATGCAACACTGGACCTATATGAAATGTTTGTCCTTTTTTTCACACAAATAGAGCTTTCTTTTGGTGGTATTTAATCACCTCTCAGTTTTTTTATTTTTTGTGCTATAAAAGAAAAAAGACCGGAAATTCTGCGAAAAAATAAATTTTTCTTTGTTTCTGTTATAAAATTTTGCAGATTAGTAATTTTTTCTTCATAAATTTTTTTTTACTGGTTACATGTTTTGAGTTGCAGAGGAGATCTAGGACTAGAATTATTGCTCTCGCTCTAACGTTCTCGGCAATACCTCACATGTGTGGTTTGAACACCGTTTTCATATGTGGGCGGGGCTTACGCATGCGTTCGCTTCTGCATGCGAGCACATGGGGACATGGGCGCTTTAATTTTTTTTTTTTTTTTATTGTTCATTTTACTTTATTTATTTTAGTTTGACATTTTTTTCCCCAAAAATATATTTTTGATCACTTTTATTCCTATTACAAGGAATGTAAACATCCCTTGTAATAGGAATATGGGGTGACAGGTCCTCTTTACAGTGAAATCTGGGGGTCAATATGACCCCACATCTCACCTCTAGGCTGGGAAGCCTGAAATAAAAAATAAAAAAAAGATTCTGGCTTTGATCGTACTGGCGAGTTGGTAGAAGCACCGGAGGGCGGTGAGGGGTGGGGGGCGTCTATGGCTGGGTATTTCAGGGTATCACCGAGTATGGCTGGGTATCTCCGAGTATGGCTGGGTATCTCCGAGTATGGCTGGGTATGGCAATTTATGGCAGGGTATTGCAGAGTATTGGCGGGGTATTGGCGGGGTACTACAGAGTAATGGCAGGGTACTGCAGAGTAAAGGCAGGGTACTGCAGAGTAATGGGGGGTACTGCAGAGTAATGGCAGGGTACTGCAGAGTATGCACTGGTATTGCAGAGTATTGGCGGGGTATTGGCGGGGTACTACAGAGTAATAGCAGGGTACTGCAGAGTATTGGGGAGTACTACAGAGTAATGGCAGGTTACTGCAGAGTAAAGGCAGGGTACTGCAGAGTAATGGCAGGGTACTGCAGAGTAATGGCAGGGTACTGCACTGCAGAGTAATGGCGGGGTACTGCAGAGTAATGGCAGGGTACTGCAGAGTAATGGCAGGGTACTGCACTGCAGAGTAATGGCGGGGTACTGCAGAGTAATGGCAGGTTACTGCAGAGTAAAGGCAGGGTACTGCAGAGTAATGGCAGGGTACTGCAGAGTAATGGCAGGGTACTGCACTGCAGAGTAATGGCGGGGTACTGCAGAGTAATGGCAGGGTACTGCAGAGTAATGGCAGGGTACTGCACTGCAGAGTAATGGCGGGGTACTGCAGAGTAATGGCAGGGTACTGCAGAGTATGCACTGGTATTGCAGAGTATTGGCAGGGAATTGAGGGGTTAAATTCGGTGAGCAGCGATGTGGGCACTGCAGATGCAGCCCACATCACTGCTGACACCGATCTCTTTCCCCTCCGCTGTACCGTGTTATGACGCCGGTTTGTTTACAAGTGATCACTCCGTCATTTGACGGAGCGATCACGTGGTAAACGCCCGCGAAGAGCGGCCGTTTACCGTGATCCGTGCTGCGCCGGGTCCTGTGGACCCGGCGGTCACGGATGCTCTCGAGTGCGCGCCCCAGGGGGCGCGCGAGAGCAGAATTCTGGGAGGCCGTTAATTAACGGCCTCTCAGAGTTAAACAACCGCCCTGAAGCCGTTAATCGGCAATGGGCGGTTGTTAAGTGGTTAAAGATAGATCACTAGCTAGCTATATAGGTGAGGTGAATATACAGTGGTGTGAAAAAGTGTTTGCCCCCTTCCTCATTTCCTGTTCCTTTGCATGTTTGTCACACTTAAGTGTTTCGGAAAATCAAACCAATTTAAACAATAGTCAAGGACAACACAAGTAAACACAAAATGCAATTTGTAAATGAAGGTGTTTATTATTAAAGGTGAAAAAAAATCCAAACCATCATGGCCCTGTGTGAAAAAGTGATTGCCCCCTAAACCTAATAACTGGTTGGGCCACCCTTAGCAGCAACAACTGCAACCAAGCGTTTGTGATAACGTGCAATGAGGCTTTTACAGCGTCCTGGAGGAATTTTGGCCCACTCATCTTTGCAGAATTGTCCTAATTCAGTTACATTAGAGGGTTTTCGAGCATGAACGGCCTTTTTAAGGTCATACCACAACATCTCAATAGGATTCAGGTCAGGACTTTGGCTAGGCCACTCCAAAGTCTTCATTTTGTTTTTCTTCAGCCATTCGGTGGTGGACTTGCTGGTGTGTTTAGGATCATTGTCCTGCTGCAGAACCCAAGTTCGTTTCAGCTTGAGTACACAAACAGATGGTCGGACATTCTCCTTCAGGATCTCTTGGTAGACAGCAGAATTCATAGTTCCTTTTATCACGGCAAGTCTTCCAGGTCCTGAAGCAGCAAAACAGCCCCAGACCATCACACTACCACCACCATATTTTACTGTTGGTATAATGTTCTTTTTATGAAATGCAGTGTTCCTTCTACGCCAGATATACTTGGACACACACCTTCCAAAGAGTTCCACTTTTGTCTCATCGGTCCACAGAATGTTGTCCCAAAAGTCTTGGGGATCATCAAGATGTGTTGTGGAGAAATTGAGACGAGCTTTGATGTTCTTTTTTGCTCAGCAGTGGTTTTCTCCTTGGAACTCTGCCATGCAGGCCATTTTTGCCCAGTCTTTTCCTGATGGTGGAGGCATGAACGCTGACCTTAACTGAGGCAAGTGAGGCCTGCAGTTCCTTGGACGTTGTTGTGGGGTCTTTTGTGACCTCTTGGATGAGTCGTCGCTGAGCTCTTGGGGTAATTTTGGGCGGCCGGCCACTCCTGGGAAGGTTCACCACTGTTCCATGTCTTCGCCATTTGTGGATAATGGCTCTCACTGTGGTTCGCTGGATTCCCAAAGCTTTGGAAATGGCTTTATAACCCTTTCCAGACTGATAGATCTCAATTACTTTCTTTCTCAACTGTTCCTGAATTTCTTTGGGTCTCGGCATGATGTGTAGCTTTTAAGGATCTTCTGGTGGACCTTACTGTGTCAAGCAGCTCCTATTTAAGTGATGCCTTGATTGTGAACAGGTGTGGCAATAATCAGGCCTGGGTGTGGCTAGAGAAATTGAACTCAGGTGTGGACAACCACAGTTATAGTATGTTTTAACAAGGGGGGCAATCACTTTTTCACACAGGGCCATGATGGTTTGGATTTTTTTTCACCTTTAATAATAAACACCTTCATTTACAAATTGCATTTTGTGTTTACTTGTGTTGTCCTTGACTATTGTTTAAATTGGTTTGATGTTCCGAAACACTTAAGAGTGACAAACATGCAAAGGAACAGGAAATGAGGAAGGGGGCAAACACTTTTTTACACCACTGTAGTGTAGTGGTGTATACTGCGGTCAGGGCACAGACAATAACCACTACACAAGAGCAAGATAGGAAATCAGCCAAAAACTATTGGTGTGTAACTGTGTTGAAGGTACACAGAACACCCACTGCTTCAGATTCCAACACACTACACGAAGCCGCCTCAAAGGCAGCCTTATATAGTGTGGGGCGTGCACTACACAGCCTGAGCTATGATTGGCCACAGGCAGGATGCCTGTGGCCAATCATGGCTCTCCTCGCTGCTGGCGCTGCGATTGGCCAAGCATGCGGGGTCACAGTGCATGCTTGGCCAATCATGAGCCAGCAATGCACTGCGCCATCGCAGTGCATTGTGGTCCGCGCGCGCCATACGAATTTTGACGCGAACGGACCAAGAGTTTGGATTTCGCCGAACGCCCGAACAGCCAATGTTCGAGTCGAACGTACGTTCGACTCGAACACGAAGCTCATCCCTACCGATGGTAACGGTGCATGCACGAAGTGGAGGTTTTTTTTGTATTCAACTACTTATCATGGATTTGTGTTTTCTACAGTTGGATTTAATAACCCAATATGAGAAAACATGTTTCAAATCTTTTTCGACGGACTCGAGTCTGGTCGAAAAATCCGTTCCTCTGTATGCTAGTCCGACGGACCAAATACCACGCAAGGGCAGCTATTGGCTACTGGCTATTGAACTTCCTTGTGTAGCCCCGTCTTACGTCATCACGTTCAAGAGGAACAGACTTTCAAATGGATATAGTCCATTCGTGTGTGGAAAGTCTGTCGGACCTCTGCTGAAAGTGCGTCGGGAAGATCTAGTCCATCAAAAAGTTGGGTCCTGTGTACGCAGCATAATAGTGCTAGCTGACAATGGAATAGTTGGTGCTAAACAGAAGACAGCAAAGATTAGGGTTAAAGTTGAATGACGGGAATTAGAGAAACTCTGCCTTCACAGTGCCTCTCACCCCTCCCTGCAAGGTTAAAGTATATGTGAACCCATATCTTGCAAAACAACCCATTCATTTAAAAACAGGAATAAAAGGCCAAACATTTGTGTGTGTGTGTGTGTGTGTGTGTATAGTGTATGTGTATATGTATATATATATATATATATATATATATATATATATATATATATATAGACATATAGTATCTCACAAAAGTGAGTATACCCCTCACATTTTGTAAATACTTTATTATACTTTATAGTGATAACACTAAGGCTCGGTTCACACAGGGGTGACTCAGATCCGACTTCAGGTCGCCCCTAGTCGCCCCTAGTCGCCTCAGGTCGGACAACATTTAAAAATCAATGTAAGTGAATTAGAGCCGTCTTAATGCACGCTACTGAAGTCGCTCCGACTTCAAAAGAAGTTCCTGTACTACTTCAATCCGACTTGTAGGCGACTTGTACCCATTGATTTCAATGGAGGTCGCCTCCAAGTCGGATCTCTGTTTATACGGAGGCGACTTTGACAGAATTATTAGCTCTGAAGGGGGAACTCCACATCAAATTTATGAAAAAAAATTGGCGTGGGTTCCCCCTCCGAGAGCATACCAGGCCCTTAGGTCTGGTATGGATTCCAAGGGGAACCCCCTACGCCGAAAAAACGGCGTGGGGGTCCCCCCCAGATCCATACCAGACCCTTATACGAGCACGCTACCCGGCCGGCCAGGAAAGGGGGTGGGGACGAGCGGGCGGCCCCCCCTCCTGAGCCATACCAGGCCGCGTGCCCTCAACATGGGGGGGTGCCTTGGGGGAGGGGGGGCGTACGGCCCCCCCACCCCAAAGCACCTTGTCCCCATGTTGATGAGGACAAGGGCCTCTTCCCGACAACCCTGGCCGTTGGTTGTCGGGGTCTGCGGGCGGGGGGCTTATCGGAATCCGGGAGCCCCCTTTAAAAAAGGGGGCCCCCGGATACCGGCCCCCCACCCTATGTGAATGAGTATAGGGTACAATGTACCCCTACCCATTCACCTGTAAAATAAAGTACAAAAAAAACCACAACAGACCAGATAAAATAGTTTATTGCACAGCTCCGGGGGTCTTTCGTCTTCGGGGGTCTTCTCGCCGGACTCCTCCGTTATCTTCTTCTAGCTCTTTTGCTAGCGGAGGAGCCCGGCTTTCTTCCTCGTCGCCGCCCTCTTCTTCCGACTTCGGGGGTCTTGTCCCCCTCTTCGGTTCTTCTGCCGGGCCACTGCGCCTTCTTATAGCTCTTTTACAGGCGGTGGTCCGGTCTTCTGTCGCCGTCGCCGCCTTCCGTTCTTCTTCTTCTTCTTCTTCTTCTCCTGGAGATGTTGACTCGATGCTCTCTCCGCCTGCAATGCCAAAGACGCGCTGCGCGGCGACTTATATAAGGACAAGGGGCGGGGTCATCGGTTGATGTCACATGGGTTGATGTCACATGGGTTGATGTCACATGGCGACAGTCCCAGCATCCTCCGAGACTGTGACATCGTAAGGGGGTGGGGTCACCATGTGACATCAACCCATTGTCATGGTTATGCAGTGATCTTCCTGTGTTTGCTTACCTTCCCCCATGTCTTCAGACTAAGAAGCCAGCCACTTCCACCTGGGGGTTTTTATAACCTCTCCTCTAAGCATGGCTCCACCCCAAGCCCTATCAGGGAGCCCTATATTAACCTGTGCACTGCAGGCCTCAGTGCTCATCAACCATTGTGTATCCATTGTGTATTAGCTTCCTGTTTCCTGCCGTGTGCTCTGCTACTGGTTTCCGTTACCGACTTTGGCGTGTCTTGACTATCCCTGCTTGCCTGTGACCCTGACCTTTTGGCGTGTACCCGACTATCCTTGTCTGCTTGTGGCCCTGACCTTGGCTTTGTCCCTCACCATCCCTATCCTCCTGTTGTCTACTGTGGGTGTGAGCTGGGGGACCCTGGGGGTCGCGACCTGGAGCCAGTTGCAGCCAAGTCCATCCTCACCACTGGAGGCTCTGGTGAACACCTGCTGGCTCTTATGCCCCGTACACACGAGCGGACTTTTCAACATCCAAAGTCCGTCAGACCGAGTCCGTCAGACTATCCGATCGTGTGTGGGCTGCAACGGACTTTAGCTTCGCAAAAGTCTGACGGACTTTAGAAATGAAGCATGCTTCAAATTTTCCCGACGGAACTCCGCCGGACCCGGTCCCCTTCGAAAAATCCGCTCGTGTGTATGCTACTCCGACGGACTAAAACCGACGCTAGGGCAGCTATTGGCTACTGGCTATGAACTTCCTTATTCGAGTCGGGTCGTACGTCATCACGTTCGAATCCGTCGGAGTTTAGTGTGATCGTGTGTGGCCAAGTCCGTTCGGCCGAAAAGTCTGTCAGAACTCCGTCGGAACTCCGGCGGAACTCCTTTGGAAGTCTGTCGGACATAAGTCCTCTCGTGTGTACGGGGCATTAGACTCCGCGCCCCAGGGAATCTCACGCTCTATCCCCAGTGGGATCTGTCCCCCGTCTGCAGCAGTCAGCCGTAGGGTCCACAACCTTGCGGTGCACTCCGGATCCCTACGGTGTGCACCTGTCATCTCGCCTCAAGGTGACCTGACAGTTTGATCAGCCATGGACCCGGCTGACGTGCCGCTTCCTGCAGATTATCCATTGCAGAGCTTAGTTCGGCGACTTGAGACCCAAGAATCGCATCAGACCCAGGTGATGCAATTCCTTCAGGATTTGGCGTCCCGTTTTGAACAGGTTCAGGCCTCATTAGGACAACAACCTCAACCGCTATCTGCCACTGCACCTATCGCATCAGTCGCAGCCACACATTAATTACAACTACCAGCTCCGGTCCGTTTCTCTGGGGACTCCAAGGCTTGCAGGGGGTTCCTTATCCAGTGCACAATTCATTTTGAACTTCAGCCCCAAAACTTCCTGTCCGATCGGGCAAAAGTCGCATATATCATATCCCTCCTGTCCGGCGAGGCGTTAGCCTGGGCCGCCCCTCTGTGGGAACTGAATGATCCAGTGGTTTCTAGCCTGTCTGATTTCTTGAAACTTTTTCGGAATATCTTCGAGGAACCGGGTCGTGTCTCCTCAGCGGCTAGCGCTCCTTTACGTCTCCGCCAAGAGTCCGCTTCTGTGGGACAGTATGCTCTTCAGTTTCGTATCCTCTCAGCTGAATTGAGCTGGAATAATGAGGCCCTAGTTGCAACCTTTTTACATGGCCTCTCTGATAGAGTGAAGGATGAATTAGCAGGAAGATCCCTTCCTGCTGATCTGGACAGTGTCATCACCTTGTGTAACCAGATCGATATTCGCTTTCAGGAGAGGGCCCTGGAAAAAAGACGCCAGCACTCCCTGTTCTTTAGGCAGTCTGAGCCCCCAGTCCCTTCTCTTCAATCCGAGGAGCACCCCCTGCCTACCGAGGAACCTATGCAGTTGGGCTGGACTAAGTTATCTCCCGAAGAACGCACTAGGCGCAGAACTCTGGGCCTATGCCTCTATTGTAGGGCCAAAGGTAATTTCCGTGACACTTGTTCTCTTCGTCCGGAAAAACGCTCAGGGCTAATACATCTGGAAGGTGGAGTATTAGACCCTGAAAAATATCACCTTCACCTTCTCGTCTTCTCCTTTCTGTGTTGCTTCATGTCGGTGCTTCCTCTCGTTCGGTCTCAGCACATCTGGATTCCGGAGCCGCTGCCAATTTCATGGATTGGGAAACTGCATCCTCCATGAGACTTACCATTTTGCCCCTTACAACACCATTGGTGGTCTTGGCGATTGATGGCACGGTTCTCCCAGGCGGTCCTATCCGCTTCCAGACGATTCCTGTTAAGATGTCAGTGGGGACACTCCACCAGGAGTGGATATCCTTCCTTGTCTTACCTAAGGCTTCATCTCCTATCATATTAGGTCTTCCTAGGTTTCGGCTCCATTCTCCACACGTTGACTGGTCTGCTGGACAGATCCTGGCTTGGGGTTCCTCCTGTTCCTCTTCCTGCCTACTCAAGGGTACCCCAAAGGAGAGACTTCCTGTTACCACCATCTCAGTATCTTCTGCTTTTCCTGCTGTATATGGCGATCTCTGGGACGCGTCCTGCAATAGTCAGACTGGTGCACTCTCTGGGTCATGTGGTACTCTGGATGAGGAGCCCACTTATGAACCTGAGTTGATCATTCGCTCCAGTTCGCATAACCAATTACCTCTGCCTGTCTCCCTTGTAATCTCCCTTGGACGCACAGCCAGGCTAACTTGTCTGCAAGTTCCAGAGTCGCTATGCCTTGTGATGCGATTGAGATGGTCGCTACATCTGACAATACTATTCAGTCGGCCTCCACACCACTTATGCCAGTCCAGCCTATGCCCAATGAGCTTCCTGCTTCTTGTTCAGGACCTTCTGTGACCCAGCCTCACCCTACTACTACTATGTCCGTTCAAACCCATTTAAGAGGCTCAATCCATCCTTTGGATAGAATACCTCATTCGGCCAGGAGGGGTTTTCGATCTTTTTCTCAGGGTTCTGTTTGTGTTTCAGCTATCCAGCTTGACTCTTGCGACATGTCACCCTCTAACCAACCTGACCTCAGGGATCCACTGACCTCTGCCCAGTCTGGTGGTCCTGTTATGGATGCTCAACTCAACTTTAAGGGTGTGGGGGTCCCTGCTCAGACTCCTGATCTTCTCATGCCCTTACCCATTCCTAAAAAGCCTTTAGTCCTCAAGTCCTCTCGTCCTCTCCCTACCTCTGCTTTGGTTTCTGAGGATAATCTAAAATACGAGGTTAGTCAAGTTTTGGATTCCCGGCTCCGTAAAGGCATTTTTCAATACCTCGTACTTTGGAAAGGGTTGGGTCCTGAGGAGAGGTCTTGGATCTCTGAGGTCTTTGCTCCCTGTCTGTTTAGGAGGTTCCATCTGGAGTTTCCCTTTAAGCCTGGACCCAGGCGGGGGAGGGGGAGGCCTCGTAAGAGGGAGGGTACTGTCATGGTTATGCAGTGATCTTCCTGTGTTTGCTTACCTTCCCCCATGTCTTCAGACTAAGAAGCCAGCCACTTCCACCTGGGGGTTTTTATAACCTCTCCTCTAAGCATGGCTCCACCCCAAGCCCTATCAGGCATATTAACCTGTGCACTGCAGGCCTCAGTGCTGATCAACCATTGTGTATCCATTGTGTATTAGCTTCCTGTTTCCTGCCGTGTGCTCTGCTACTGGTTTCCGTTACCGACTTTGGCGTGTCTTGACTATCCCTGCTTGCCTGTGACCCTGACCTTTTGGCGTGTACCCGACTATTCTTGTCTGCTTGTGGCCCCGACCTTGGCTTTGTCCCTCACCATCCCTATCCTCCTGTTGCCTACTATGGGTGTGAGCTGGGGGACCCTGGGGGTCGCTACCTGGAGCTAGTTGCAGCCAAGTCCATCCTCACCACTGGAGGCTCTGGTGAACACCTGCTGGCTCTTAGACTCCGCGCCCCAGGGAATCTCACGCTCTATCCCCAGTGGGATCTGTCCCCCGTCTGCAGCAGTCAGCCGTAGGATCCACAACCTTGCGGTGCACTCCGGATCCCTACGGTGTGCACCTGTCACCTCGCCTCAAGGTGACCTGACACCCATGTGACATCAACCGATGACCCCGCCCCTTGTCCCTATATAAGTCGCCGCGCAGCACTTCCCTGGCATTGCGGCCGGAGAGAACGTCGAGTCAACATCTCCAGGAGGAGAAGAAGAAGAAGAAGAAGAAGAAGAAGAAGAAGAACGGAAGGCGGCGACGGCGACAGAAGACCGGGCCACCGCCTGTAAAAGAGCTATAAGAAGGCGCGGTGGCCCGGCAGAAGAACCGAAGAGGGGGACAGGACCCCCGAAGTCAGAAGAAGAGGGTGGCGGCGAGGAAGAAAGCCGGGCTCCTCCGCTAGCAAAAGAGCTAGAAGAAGATAGCGGAGGAGTCCGGCGATAAGACCCCCGGAGCTGTGCAATAAACTATTTTATCTGGTGTGGTTTTTTTTTTGTACTTTATTTTACAGGTGAATGGGTAGGGGTACATTGTACCCCATACTCATTTACATAGGGTGGGGGGCCGGTATTCAGGGGCCCCCTTATTAAAGGGGGCTCCCGGATTCTGATAAGCCCCCCGCCCGCAGACCCCGACAACCAACGGCCAGGGTTGTCGGGAAGAGGCCCTTGTTCTCATCAACATGGGGACAAGGTGCTATGGGGTGGGGGGCCGTACGCCCCCCTCCCCCAAGGCACCCCCCCATGTTGAGGGCACGCAGCCTGGTACGGCTCAGGGGGGGGGGGCGCCCGCTCGTCCCCACCCCCTTTCCTGGCCAGCCAGGTAGCGTGCTCGGATAAGGGTCTGGTATGGATCTGGGGGGGACCCCCACGCCGTTTTTTCAGCGTAGGGGGTTCCCCTTGGAATCCATACCAGACCTAAGGGCCTGGTATGCTCTCGGAGGGGGAACCCATGCCAATTTTTTTTCATAAATTTGGCGTGGAGTTCCCTCTTCAGAGCTCCTTCTCTGATTGGCCACGGCAAAAGTCGCCTGGCCTGGGGCGACTTGTAAGTCGCCCCAGGTCGTGTCTAAGTCGTGTTCAAGTCATCTCCAAGTTGCCTCACAAAGTCGTCCTGAAGTCGTGTCGCCCCTGTGTGAACCGAGCCTAAAGAAATTACACTTTGGTACAATGTAAAGTAGTGAGTGTACAGCTTGTATTACGTGTACATTTTCTGTCCCCTCAAAATAACTCAACACATCTAATCCGCTGGCAACAGAAGTAAAAATGTCCAAATTGGACCCAAGTATCCATTTTCCCTCCATGTGTCATGTGACCCATTAGTGTTACAAGGTCTTGGGTGTGAATGGGGAGCAGATGTGTTACAATTGGTGTTATCGCTCTCGCTCTCTCATACTGGTCACTGGAAGTTCAACATGGTACCTCATGGCAAAGAACTCTCTTATGATCTGAAAAAAGGAATTGTTGCTCTACATAAAGATGGCCTAGGCTATAAGAATATTGCCAAGACCCTGAAACTGAGCTGCAGCACGGTGGCCAAGACCATACAGGACAGGTTCCACTCAGAACAGGCCTCGCCATGGTCGACCAAAGAAGTTGAGTGCACGTGCTCAGCATCATATCCAGAGGTTGTCTTTGGGGAATAGAAGTATGAGTGCTGCCAGCATTGCTACAGAGGTTGAAGGAGTAGGGGAGTCAGCCTGTCAGTGCTCAGACCATATGCCACAGGCTGCATCAAATCGGTCTGCATGGCTGTTGTACCAGAAGGAAGCCTCTTCTAAAGGTGATGCACAAGAAAGCCCACAAACAGTTTGCTGAAGACAAGCAGACTAAGGACATGGATTACTGGAACCATCTGCTGTGGTCTGATGAGATCATGATAAACTTATTTGGTTCAGATGGTGTGAAGAGTGTGTGGTGGCAACCAGGTGAGGAGTACAAAGACAAGTGTGTCTTGCCTACAGTCAAGCATGGTGGTGGCAGTGTCATGGTCTGGGGCTGCATACATGCTGCTGGCACTGGGGAGCTACAGTTCATTGAGGGAACCATGAATGCCAACATGTACTGTGACATACTGAAGCACAGCATGATCCCCTCCCTTTGAAAACTGGGCCACAGGGCAGTATTCCAACATGATAATGACCCCAAACACACCTCCAAGATGACCACTGCCTTGCAAAAGAAGCAGAGGGTAAGGGTGATGGACTGGCCAAGCATGTCTCTAGATCTAAACCCTATTGAGCATCTTTGGGGCATCCTCAAACGGATGGTGGAGGAGCACAAGGTCTCTAAAATCCACCAGCTCCATGATGTCGTTATGGAGGAGTGGAAGAGGACTCCAGTGGCAACCTGTGAAGCTCTGGTGAACTCCATGCCCAAGAGGGTTAAGCAGTGCTGGAAAATAGTGGTGGCCACACAAAATATTGACACTTTGGGCCCAATTTGGACACTTTCACTTAGGGGTCTAGTCACTTTTGTTGCCGGTGGTTTAGACATTAATGGCTGTGTGTGGAGTTATTTTGAGGGGACAGCAACTTGACACTATTATACAAGCTGTACACTCACTACTTTACATAGCAAAGTGTAATTTCTCTACAGTGTTGTCACATGAAAATATATAATAAAATATTTACAAAAATGTGAGGGTTGCACTCACTTTTGTGAGATACTGTATATATACAGGATAAATGCTTTTTTTCAATTTTTTTTTATAAGTGATCACGTAATCTCTGTTCTTAGCTGCATAAAAGGCTTGAAGAGGTGGGGGATGAAAAAACACCAATACACGATCTTCCTAGTGAGTGGCTTTGTAGGGCGGCCTGTCAGCACAAGTCTGAACATTGAAGGACAGGAAGGCTATGCTCCCAGCACAGCCAGGGCTGGTGCAAGGATTTTTGACACCCTAGGCAAAACCTCATTTTGCCACCCCTTGGCACCACCCCCTTTGTTTGCCCTGCCCATGTATACCGTGAAGGTGGTGGCGGAGATGTTTGCAACGCCACAGCTTTACTACTCTGACTGTGTCTTATCTGGCCTTGCTAAGAGAGACCCTGCAGGAGGGGGAGGATCTGTGAATACAGGATCAAAGAGCCTTTTTACACAATACACAGGATAAACCCCTTAAGCTCCACATTGAGTATAACAAGCATGCTATTCTGCATATACAGACAGATTTTACTGTTGTGGGTTAAGTAACACTTTTAGTGCTTTTTAGTGTAAATGTATTACTTTTATCTTGCACATTAAGGCTGAGTTCACACCTCTGACAGATGCGGCTCACAGCAGTGATCCAGTGCACTCCTGTTCTCCGTTTCAGGGAGGAATCAGAGCCAATTTTTTGCTTGAATTTGGCCCTGAAATGGAGCCAAAGACGCACAGAGTTCCTGTGCAAGCCGCTCTGCAGCAGCAGAGAGCCGGTCACAATCTCCTGTCATGCGAATTGGATGCGGGTTTCTTCGCATAGGTGTGAACCCAGTCTAAATGTTTTAAACAGAGAACACCAGGTCTGGTGTGTTCTTTTTCTCATTTCAATATGCACATCTGCAAGTTTTGAGGCCATTATGCTGGCCTCATAGGAGACACGGAGCAATTGCAATGCTATACCTTCATTCTTATCTCCCTTGAAGGGAACAACAGCTTGTTATGATCCTTACTAGTGATATGGGAGTCATAACTATAAGGCGAGTGGCTAGTGTGCACAGGTGTTGGGCGACATTGGCACTTTCTGGTTTTTCAACATGGTGGTGGAATACCTATTATTTTCTGGACATTTTTATGATGTTGATTCACTTCAAGAAGTTTGATATGATAATTCAATATGGACACTTATGCACTTTATTATTGATTGTATATATATATATATATATATATATATATATATATATATATATATATATATATATATATATATTTAGATAATTTTTTGTATACATGTATTATATGTTTATTATATATTTTGGAGGTATACTATTAATATTGGTGTGAATTATTAACGCCATTGGAGTTGCACTACACTTTATTTTCTATTTATATATCTGTATTAATTTTATTGGTGTGAGCTGCAATTTCTTTTTTATTTAAGTTAGAGATTGGTTAGGCTAATTGAGTATATTTGTTTGCATTAGGTGAGTATAACATGTTTATTATAAAAAAATAAAAATAAAAAGAAACAAACATATATCTTTACAACTATTAAAGCGGGAGTCCGCCGTTTATTTTTTATTTTTTTTAAAGCCAGCAGCTACAAATACTGCAGCTGCTGACTTTTAAAATAATGACACTTACCCGCCCAGCGCGCCCACGATGTCGGCACCCAAAGCCAATCTCTCGATTGTCTCTCGGGTGCTGCCGCCGCCATCTTGGGTATGGGAATCAGGAAGTGGAGCCTTGCGGCTTCATTTCCCAGTTCCCTACTGCGCATGCGCGAGTAGCGCTGCGCAATAAGGATGGTCCTCGCTGTCTCTGGGATCCGTGTGTTTCCCAGCAGACAGCGGGGGACCTTCGGAAAGGGGCGTAGATTCTGCGGAAAGGGGCATAGCTTCTGCAGATATCTATGCCGGGAGTGGGTGCAGATACCTGTACTGTACAGGTACCTGGACCCCCCTCCCCCCTGAAAGGTGCCAATTGTGGCGCCGGAGGGGGGGAGGGTTCCAATGAGCGGAAGCTCCACTTTAGGGTGGAGCTCCGCTTTATTAAGTCATATAGCACTTTCTTTTTTTTTTTTTATGGGAGGCCATAGTTCTACTTTAAAAGAGATTCCAGGGAAAAGAGTGCAGTCATAATCACTTGTCTTGTTGTTTGCTTGGGATACATACAGACAACCATATCATCAGAAACCCCTTGCAAGCTGGTTATTAAAATTGCAGAGACAAATTCATTATTTATGGCAGTTGCACCTTAATGCAGTGTACAAAAATTTTGGCCAAGAAAGAGTATTTTCAGAATTAAAGCACAACAAATCCAGTAAAGCCCAGCAAGTTTATAAAAGAGTTAAATACAGGCTATCCACACACATTAACATGGGACTGCACTAGAATCCTTTGGAGTGAGAACACAGCATTGTTCTAGCTAAATGGAGCACAGAAGCCTTATCTTACACTTTCAAATGGATACCTGTTTACACAGCTTCTGAGCAGAATCAATATTTATATTTTAAGGTACATGCACACTGATGTAGCCAATGCAGTTATCACGCAATTCACAAACTGGTGAGCACAAAGCAACCAAGGTCATAAAAATGAAATCACAGCTATTTATCATAGTCACAGTTGCAACTAATAGGCTCTCACCTTCATCGATCTCACTGGCATCCTTGGACTTTCTCCTGGTCCTTCCTGTTATCTTCTTCTCCTTTAACCCTACCTCAAGAGTGTATCGAAAGCTACAGTAGCCTACTAAGCTGCTATGGGGCCTGTAAGGGGACAAAAGTGGCCACCTCCTTTTCTCAAGCCCTCCAACCACCACCTACAAGATTGGCTTGGGGGGGCTGGATGGGGATTTATATTAGGGAGTCATTTTTATTGTATTTTGTATCCTGCACTCTGCATTATGCACTCCTGAGCCATGCACTGTCTGCATCAGTGGCCATAAGGGCGTACGGGCACCACCCCCACTGTCCAGCCACCCCCTCGATCACCAATAGATAGATTTATGCATTGCAGGCGGGGGGTGTCTTTGAAGCACCTGATTAGAGCCATAGGCTCTAATTGGCGCCAAAAAAAGGTACACAGCGAGCGCCAAGATTGTCTAAATGGGATCTTCCCCTTGTCATGGATTTCTTCTCAGGAAAAGTGATGGAACACACTGATCAGTTCTCTATCAAGGAACGTTCTCAAAAAGTTGCCTTTCTGGTGGCCATAACATCAGCCAAGAGGGTCTCCGAAATCAGCTCTCTGGGATGCAAGGAATCATTTCTAACCTTTTTCCCTGATTGGGTAGTTTTGATTCCTATGCTGGGTTCAAACCCCAGTAGTTACTGGGCATGTATCATCTGTTATTCATGACAATCAGGAGATTGCTCTTCCGACTTTCAGAGCAACTGAAAATTCCAGTGTTCATCCCCTAGATGTCGGGAAAGCTCTGAGAAAGTATCTAGAAACTACAGCTCCGTTCCATTAGTCCGACCATCAGTTTGTTCTCTTTCATGGAAAGAATAAGGGATTGCGTGCCTCTTCCAGATCTATCGCAGCATGAATTGTTCAGGCCATTCAGTGGGCCTCCAAAGCTAAGGGTTTGACAACTCCAGAAGCGGTGACTGCTCATTCGACCAGAAGCGTGTCACCGACTCGTTGCTCCAGAAGTGATTTGCAAAGCGGCCTTGTGGTCTTCAATTAACACGTTCAAGGCACACTACTGCGTAGAACCGGCCTCTTTGTCTTCTGTTGATTTTGGTTGACATATCTTGTCTGCTGATGGTGCCAAATGTTTCTTTTGTCCAGCACTTTGCCCACCCGGGTGTGTATGGCTAGTTATTTCTCACACGTAGGCTGCCATGGAGTCTGTCAGGAAAACTGAAAATTTGCTATCAAATACTCACTGTAATTTTCCTTTCCTGATGTACTCCATGGCAGCAGAAGTGTCCTGGAGTGTCTCTCAGTGGCTGGAGTAGGCTAAATTATGGCACACTGCCTCTAGCCCGGAACAAAGATTTATGGGAGAAGAGTCCTATGAGGTATGAGGGGGCAGGATTAACCCACACGTAGGCTGCCATATCCATCAGGAAACGAAAATTACAGTAAGTATTTGATAGGAAGTTTTCCGTTATAATGTTTGGGGTTCTAAGTAATTTTGTAGCAAAAAATAGAGATTTTTAACTTGTAAGCAACAAGTGTCAGAAAAAGGCCTGGTCTATAAGACCCCTTTTACACTAAGCCACTTTTCAGTCACTTTTGCACAAAAGAAAGCACCTGAAAAGCTTGCGGGGTGGCAAAAAAAGCATCTTTGGAGCATATTTGGAGTGCTAAAAAAGCACATCAAAAGCGCCCCTCTCCTTTGAAATGAACGGGAAGCACCTCAAAAGTGCCTAGAAACAGTGTTTGAAAAGTGCTTCAAAAGCACTTCAAAGTTCTTACGAGTCATGTGACCTTCAAAAAAAAGCACACTGCCAACGCATCAAAAGCACTTAAAAAGCACCTCAAAAGGGCCAAAAAAGCGCCCAGCATTTACGGGCAGTTTTCAAGTGCCTCAGTGTGAAAGGAGTATAAGTGGTTAAACTGACCTCATTTACAGACTGAAGTTCATCCCGTTGATCTAAAACAACTAAATGTTACAATGTTTATAGTTTTCTCCCAGCATTGAGCAATGTTGTTAAACATTTGCTGTCTCTTTTTTTGACAGCTGCATGTGAGCAGAGAATGGCTCTGCACTGTTTACATAGAATCGTGGAAATGCCGGATTAAGATCGTAAGGGGGTTGAAGTGATATTCTTTAACAATTAATCGTGCAGCTCTAGCTTCTGCATTGGTGTTTATCTGCGCATATGCATACAGCCCTTCTCCCCAAGCACTCTACTTCCAAACATGGCCACATACAGCCATTGACATGTGTTGACAGTTGCATGTGTGGCTCAGTACACAGGAACTATCATGCGTCCATGTACATGTGGCCTGAAAAGGAAAATATATTTATGAAGAAAATACCAATATTTCTCTTTGGGCATGTTCTCTTGTAAAAGACTTTGTAGGTGAAGAATAACAGGCAGTCTCCGGGTTACAAACAAGAAGGTTCTTAAAGCGGTTGTATAGGCAAAAGTTTTTTTTATCTTATTGCATTCTATGCATTAAGATAAAAAGCCTTCTGTGTACAGCACCCCCCTCAGCTCCCCTAATACTTACCTGAGCCCCATCTCTATCCAGCGATGCCCATGAATCCCTCGGCCATCCAAACTCTCCCTCCTGACTGCCTGAGACACAGCAGCGGCACCGTTGCCTCCTGCTGCTGTCAATCAAAGTCAGTTAGCCAGTTGCTGTGGGGACACTAGTCAGGAGGGAGGGGCCAGAAGCAGCGAAGAGGGATGCGAGAAGAGGAGGAGGCAGGCTGCCCTGTGCAAACCCACTGCACAGAGCAGGTAACTATAAGATGTTTGTTATTTAAAAAAAAAACAAAAAAAAAAAAAACTTTACACTCACTTTAAAGCATTTGTTAACCTAAAAAAAAAAAAAAAAAGCATGTTACAGTGCTTGTGCTATGTCATTTGGCCCCTCGTATCACCTGAAATACCTGGCTGATCCTACCAGTTTCTGTCCTCCCCCTGTAGCCTGACCATGGTATATCAGGGCTTCTGAGCCCTGACACAGTGGTCAGCTTACATGCCTCTGTCATCCGCAGCTCTCCTGTCCTCCTCTGTCCTCTCTCCCCCCTCCCTCCCTGCCTGTCGTCTCCTGTGACAATACCCGCCCCTGCAACTCCTGCTGCTCTCATAACTGTTAATATCTTACACAGATTCTCCTTCTTCCCTAATGACCAGATAACGTCTCCTCTCCTCTTTGCTTCTGACGGCAGCGAGGGAATCTCGGCCCCGTCCACTGCATCTGTCAGCTGGGCAGAGGAGAGAGCTGATGGGTCACGTGATAGCGGGGAACTGCTCTGAAATACGATAAAGGAGGCTTTTTTTCATAAAACACAGAGACAGGGGCTCCTATCATTAAGGAACAAGGAGAATTATGTAAAGTTGGCAAAGTGGGTTAACAACCACTTTAAGCTGATTTTGTATGTAAGTTGGAACAGCTAAATTTTGTAACTCCAGCCAAAAAAAACTATTTTTAGGTTCTTTGGAAAGCATAGGGAAGGGTTAACACCCCTGTAATGTTTGTTTTGCTGTCTGTGCCCCTATTCAGAAGATCTCACCTCACTTTCTATCCCTGTGATAATTGTATTTTGAAAATTTTGGGTTGTGGAGACACCTTTTTCCCAAGGAAACTCTAAACCCGTGTACACATGGTCGGATTTTCAGATGGAAAATGTTCGATGGGAGCTTTTTGTCAGAAATTCTGACCGTGTGTAGGCTCCATCGGACATATTCCATTGGAATTTACAACACACAAAATTTGAGATCTGGATCTCAAATTTTCCGACAACAATATCCATTGGCGGAAATTCCGAATGCGTGTACACAATTCCGATGCACAAAGTTCTACGCATGCTTGGAATCAAGCCGAAGAACCGCACTGGCTATTGAACATCAATTTTCTTGGCTCGTCGTATGGCACTGCATTCTTGACGTTCGGAATTTTCAACAACATCGTGTGACCGTGTGTATGCAAGACAAGTTTGAGCCAAAATCTGTTGGA
Organism: Lithobates pipiens; assembly: GCF_037356315.1. Taxonomy (NCBI): domain Eukaryota; kingdom Metazoa; phylum Chordata; class Amphibia; order Anura; family Ranidae; genus Lithobates; species Lithobates pipiens. The sequence continues at coordinate 156,116,963 of NW_027507903.1, forward strand.
AAAATCCCATGGATTTTGTTGTCCGAATATCCGATCGTGTGTATGCGGCATTAGACTGCTTTCCAATTGAAAGCACCGGCCATTAGCAGTAAATCGCTGCTCGTTTTAGCAGCGCTCTACCACAGTTTAAGCTGTTTTTTTGCACTGCTTTTTGGGTGCTAGCGGGGCACTTTGAACTCCAAAGAAGGGGTTAAAAACGCCCACTGAAGTGCTTTTCAGGCGCTTTGGAGGTGCAGGAAGGTTTGAGATCAATGTATGCAGCATTCCCAAACCACCCCAAAAATGCCCCAAAGATGTTGCTTGCAGAAGTTTTCCTAACATCCCGCAATTGCACCTCCCCAGTGTGAAAAGACATACTGAAATGAATGGGAGGTGGTTTTCAGGCGTGATTTTGAGGCTATTTCTAGCGCTAAAATGCCTGAAAACCGCCTCGTGAAAGGGGTCTTACAGGAGTAAATTTCCCCTCCTAGGTGTAGAATTCATCTCACTTCCTGTTGTTTTCCTCTGTTTGTAAGTATGAGTCGAACGCAAGTCGGATATTTGTAACTCGGGGACTGCCTGTATATAAAATCATATAACACAACTTCTCACATTTGAACTATAGAATGAAACTCCCCATTTACACTTTGTATAGCAGGAAGTCACATTCCTGTGCATGATGTTAGGTGATGCGTTTCTCCGTGTTAAACATAGAACACCCCATTTATTTAAATGGTCTACCCTATGCGCGTTTGTCACGCAAAAGAAGCTAGTGCGATTTGGAATCACAGGCAGGATTGTGTGTGGGATTCCAATTTGCTAGGTGTGAATAGGGCCTCAGCCTCAGGTAAAGACAGTTTTCAACGAATGCATTCCTGCTGAGGGAACACCAAGTTAGCTGTAGTGGAGATCCTCCACACTAGAGGGCAGCACTAGATCTCTCGTGTATTTCCTGTCTGTAAAGTCATAGTGCTTGAAGAGAAAGAAGGAGGACTGCCATGAGTAAAGTTCAGTGTCTGCTCCGAGCTGGGAGGGGGCCGTGCACAGCTGCAGCCATTCTGAGGAGATGTAGCAGCACCGTGCAGCATGAGCCCCCTCCTCTTACTGTCACTGTACAGGAGGGGGGCATCAGGTAAAGTGCTGCACAGGACACCCAACACAAACTTCTCTGCCAGGGGGGAGGGGAGGGGAGGGGAGGTAAATCGTGAGGCTAGCCTGTCCCTTTAATAGTGCAAATACACATTTGTATGTGCCTAGAGGTGATTCAGTTCGCATTGTGCGCTATACAAGTATTTCATTCATATATATATATATATATATATATATATACACATATATATACACATATATATACACACACGCCTATAAACAAACATATGGGAATGAACTACCCAATACTAAGCATTTAGCTGCACGCTGAGGCGCTGTTCACATTTCTTGTAGAGTGAACACATGTTCCTGCTCGCAATTTTATTATTTTTTGTGCGATTCACGCACGTCGCAATTAAAAAAAATGTGCGCACTTCACGCGCGTTTCTGCATGTCATGCATAGGGTACTCATTCACTTGAAAGGGCTGCTCTATGTGCGTTTGTAGCGCCAAAGAGGCTCAAGAGCCAAGTTTTGACCCTGTACCAGGCACGTGTTGCCATATGACGATCTCGGCAAAAATCGCACCACGTTTGGGGTGTCATTAGGAATGAATGGCACTCAAACACTGGCTAGGTTCACAGCTGCGTTTTGCACAGGCACGGAAGCCTATTCATTTGCAATGGGTTGCTGGGCCTGCGTTTCATGCAGGAAAAAGGTTCTTGCGCTTTTTTTTTTTTAAGTGCAGCCAGAGCGAAAATCGCATGTGATTTTCCACACCCTGCGTTTTCAGATGCTTGAAGGTGCTATTAAGAATGAATTGCAGCCCCGCGCATCTCAAAGGAGCAGCACAGTATAGGTTTGGGAACAGGTGTGATTTACACGTTACACGTCCCGCACAAGGGTGAACCTTCTCTAGGGAAAGCACGCCAGTCCTCTCAATCCTATGCTGACAATTAAAAAGTAAAAAAAAAAAAAAAAAAAAAAAACCTGGTGGATCTTTCCTATGTACATGTCAATTTAGAGATGGTAACAAGTAAAACAGGGGTAGGCAACCTTAATAAAAGGCTCCATGCACACTGGCTTAAAAACCTCTGCTTCTACAAGAGTTTTGTGTTCTGCCTGTAGAAGCAGCTCCATGTTCTCCTATGTGTCCATGTACATTAGGACGTTAAAAGGCATATTTTGAGTTTAACGTTTAGAGGCAGAAAAAAAACCCTTCTGGTTCGCGTTTCTGATTGGAGCTTGGAGGCAGAAAAAACGTAAAACTCTGCTAAACTTTGTCCAAAGAAATGTTTTAAATGAGCGTTTTTAAGGCCTTATGCACACTGCTGCTTGTAAACAGACGTTTAGGAGCAGTGGCGCTATGCCAACATTTTAGCGGCGCTGCCCCATTGCTTTCAATGGGAAGAGGCGCTTTAGGAGCGGTGAATACAACGCTCCAAAGATGCGGCTTGCAGGACTTTTTGTAACGTCCTGCAAGCGCACCGATCCAGTATGAAAGCCCTCGGGCTGTCACACTGGAGACACAGGAGAGGCGATTTACTGGCACTATTTTTATCGCTGTAGCACCTGCAAAGCGCCTCAGTGTGAAAGTAGCCTAATAATCGTTTCTAGGCAGTTGTGTTTAGAGGCTTTTTTTTTTTGGAACTCAAAAAATTGCTTTCAGAAGCTGTGTTTAGAGGCATTTCAAACGCCAAACGCGGTAACTCGCGTTTAGCCGCATTTGACTTACAGGCATTATTAATTTTTGCCTATTTTGAAAAAAATATATATAATTTTTTTTTCAAACGCTTCTAAATGTAAACACGGTAAAACTGACGTTTTAAACGTGGGCTACTATCTGTTAAGTTAAATCGTTCAGGAGAGGTTGTGAAAACGTCCCATGTACATGAAACCTTACTCCCCTTCCCCCCACCCCCCCGCTGCTATATCCATTGACAGCTGATCATCGTAACAGCGAGTGTTACAATGTATCAGACTTTACAGACATTTCATGAATGAATGGAATCTCTATTCCATTCATTCATGTAAAGTGCTACAGAGGAAGGGACTATCTTCATCAATCCCTTTCCCTGTCTCAAAAAAAGAGATATGATATCTCACCAAAGAACCCACTCCCCCCCCCCCCCCAAAAAAAATTAAATAAAAAAAAAGCCTGTAAAAAAAAAAAACACAAACATAGTAAGACCTTCCCGCCCTGACAGCCCCCCTTCCCCACATTCACCCCCCCAATGTGACAGTCCCCCCTCCCCACACTCTTCCATGGTGACAGTGCCCCCCCCCCCCTGCACTCACCCCTCCATGGTGGTGGTCCCCCCCTCGGCTTCCTCAGCGTCTCCTCCCAGCCAGCCCGATCCATCCTAATTGGCCAGGAGGAGAAGCCAGAAGACAATAGCTAATATTACTTCGCTATTGTCACAAGTGGGTGGGTTCGGGGTGCAATGCTCTGAGCCCAACCCTTTTCAAGCCAATTAGAGCCTCAGGCTCTAATCATGCGCCTTTAAAAAAAAAAAAAAAATCATACAAACGCCCCTGCACCCCTAATGGACCGGCCGCTCTGGCTGTCAGAGTCTTGCTATGCCTTATGGGACTTGGGTAGTTCTGAAACAGCTGGAGGTCCGCTAATTGCATATCTCTGTGCTAGACGGATGGGGAATAGAATCCCCATCCGTCTGTTTTTAGCGAACTGGATTGGATGCAATCAGGTGTAAACGGACACATGTCAATTTACATCAACCTCTCCATAGAGAACAATGGGTGGTCCGATTGGGTCTGCCTGTCCGTTTTTCAGGAAGGCTCAATCAGTCTGCTTGTGTGAAAGGGGCCTAAGGCCTTGTATACACAGCGTACCTTTACGGGGATCCATAGGTGTTCTGTGCAGGCAGTCCCATTGATGCCATTTGGGATGTAGCACCTGCACGAATAGAGATGTTGCGCCCAATTGTACATCCATGTAGGTCTGCATGCATGTCCCTGAGCTCACACTGTCTGCGTTTGGGGTCATGTACATGTACGCACACCCACACGGATGTCAGATTGGGAACAGCAGCTATGCCTGTGCAATTGTTGCATCCCAATTGACATAAATGGGGATGCACGAAAAACCTGTGCGGGTGAACATGGCCCTCCATGGGCATACACTTTAGTATTCCATATGTGAACAATGCTCATGAGCAATTTAGCAGGAATTTTGTTATGTTGTGTTTATGTATACTATTAATGATTTTAGTGTATTTTTAGTGAAAATATTGATTTGATAAACATTTGCACAAATATTGCGCTGCTTTAAAAATCAGTAGCAGGGCCGGTGTCTTGTCAATTAGGGTCCTCTATCAGATGCTGTCCTCTGCGTACTGCGCATGCGCAGTACACAGGAGCACAGATTCCGAAAATTGCCGAGGACGAACGGCGCCTGCGCCGTGAGTCCAGGTTCTATCCCCACTATCCAAGTGGACATAGAGTTAGAATAAAAAAGAGCCGAGCGCAGCGAGGCCGAGCCCGAAGCGTGGCGAGCGAAGCTCGCCCGCGAGGGGCCCTCTAAAATTCTAAACCCTATGTCCGCTTGGATAGTGGGGCTACCTCCTCCACTCACGGCGCAGGCGCCGTTCAGCTTCGGAGATTTTCCGAAGCTTCGTCTGCTCCGTACTGCGCATGCGCAGTACGGAACGGACACATATCGATGGCCGGACTCTATTAGGCAGAACACCGGCGCTACCACTAGGTGAAGTAGGCAGCCGCCTAGGGCGCACTACCACCTAGGGCGCAACCACGGCCTCTGTCCAGTGTGAGCTGCTCTTCTGATCTCTCCCCCCCCCCCGCCCTGTGGTGTGCCGCCGGCGTCACCAATCCCCCATGTTTCCCGCTGAGCGCCCCGCTGCCCCGCTGTGCTCACGCGTGTTTATCTCACAGTGCCGCTCCGGGACTCCTTTGCTCCAGCCTGTCCCTCTGGAGCGGCGCTGTGTGTCTGTGTGAGTGCAGCGGAGGGGCGGGGCTCGGCGGAGATGGGAGCATTGAGAGGTCGGCCAGCTGACCTCCTGCCCGGCGGGGACATCGTGGAGTGAGGTGGACGGCGCTGGCTGGTCCCGGCGGGGATATGATGGAGGCAGATCGGTGCACGGCGCTGGCGTGGCCCCGGCGGGGACATCGTGGAGGCGGAGCGGGTGGACAGCGCTGGCGTGGACTCCTGAACAATTTTGCACACCCAGTGCGGAGGAGTCGGAGAGGCCCGGATGATGGTCGCTGAACTAGGCAGCATCAAAGAGCAGAGGTACGGAGGAGGATGGATCCTCCCCGATCTACATTGAGCTGTATGGAGGGGGTTTGTGTGTGAGTAATGCAGGAAGTAGGAGTCAAATAGGTCAGTGTGATGTGTGCCATTGTATGTGCCATTGTATGTGTCAGTGCCATTGTATGTGTCAGGGTATGTGTATGTGTCAGTGTCAGGGTATGTGTATGTGATGGTCAGTGTATGTGTCAGTGTGATGGTCAGTGTATGTGTCAGTGTGATGGTCAGTGTATGTGTCAGTGTGATGGTCAGTGTATGTGTCAGCGTATGTGTCGGCGAGATGGTCATCGCACTGGTCAGCGTATGGGTCAGCGTATGCGTCAGCGTGATGGTCAGCGTATGCGTCAGCGTGATGGTCAGCGTGATGGTCAGCGTATGCGTCAGCGTGATGGTCAGCGTATGCGTCAGCGTGATGGTCAGCGTATGCGTCAGCGTGATGGTCAGCGTATGCGTCAGCGTGATGGTCAGCGTATGCATCAGCGTGATGGTCAGTGTATGCGTCAGTGTGATGGTCAGTGTATGCGTCAGTGTGATGGTCAGTGTATGTGTCAGTGTTATGGCCAGTGTATGTGTCAGGGTATGTGTCAGGGTATGTGTCAGCGTGATGGTCAGTGTATGCGTCAGCGTGATGGTCAGTGTATGCGTCAGCGTGATGGTCAGTGTATGCGTCAGTGTGATGGTCAGTGTATGCGTCAGTGTGATGGTCAGTGTATGTGTCAGTGTTATGGCCAGTGTATGTGTCAGGGTATGTGTCAGTGTATGTGTCAGTGTTATGGCCAGTGTCAGTGCCAGTGTATGTGTCAATGCCAGTGTATGTGTCAGGGTATGTGTATGTTTCAGTGTATGTGTTTTCAGTGTATGTGTTTTCAGTGTATGTGTTTTCAGTGTATGCGTCAGGCCGCGTACACACGGGCGGATTGTCTGCCCAACTAAGTTCGTCAGACAATCCGACAGACAGTCCGTCCAAATTTTGAATGAACGGACTTGACCACACACGATGAACAGACAGTCCGCTGAAAACTTGCGCAATGACGTGTACAGCACGTACGACGGGACTAGAAAAACGACGTCCAATACACTGCAATGCAACCTTCGGCCGTGTAAATCCTTTCTGAGCATGCGCCATACTTAGTCCGTCCAACTTGCCTACACACGAGCGGACTGTCCGCTGAAACCAAGTTTGGACGGACAAAACCAAGTTTGGACGGACAAAATTACGGAAATTCCGAAAGACTAAGTCCGTCAGATTGTCCGCTGAAGCCCACACACGAGCGGATTGTCCGCTGAAACACGGTTCAGCGGACTAAGTTGGGCAGACAATCCGCCCGTGTGTACGCGGCCTCAGTGTGATGGTCAGTGTATGTGTCAGTGTGATGGTCAGTGTATGTGTCAGTGTGATGGTCAGCGTATGTGTCAGCGTGATGGTCAGCGTAGGTGTCAGCGTGATGGTCAGCGTAGGTGTCAGCGTGATGGTCAGCGTAGGTGTCAGCGTAGGTGTCAGCGTGATGGTCAGCGTAGGTGTCAGCGTGATGGTCAGCGTAGGTGTCAGCGTGATGGTCAGCGTAGGTGTCAGCGTAGGTGTCAGCGTGATGGTCAGCGTAGGTGTCAGCGTGATGGTCAGCGTAGGTGTCAGCGTGATGGTCAGCGTAGGTGTCAGCGTATGTGTCAGCGTGATGGTCAGCGTATGTGTCAGCGTGATGGTCAGCGTATGTGTCAGCGTGATGGTCAGCGTATGTGTCAGCGTGATGGTCAGCGTATGTGTCAGCGTGATGGTCAGCGTATGTGTCAGCGTGATGGTCAGCGTATGTGTCAGCGTGATGGTCAGCGTATGTGTCAGCATGATGGTCAGTGTATGTGTCAGCGTATGTGTCAGCGTATGTGTCAGCGTATGTGTCAGCGTATGTGTTAGTGTATGTGTCAGCGTGATGGTCAGTGTATGTGTCAGCGTGATGGTCAGTGTATGTGTCAGTGTCAGGGTATGTGTCAGGGTATGTGTCAGGGTATGTGTCAGGGTATGTGTATGTGTTAGGGTATGTGTCAGTGTGATGGTCAGTGTATGTGTCAACGTGATGGTCAGTGTGATGGTCAGTGTGATGGTCAGGGTATGTGTCAGGGTATGTGTCAGTGTATGCATCAGCGTGATGGCCAGTGTCAGTGTAATTGTCAGTGTAGGTGTCAGGTAGGTCGGTGTAATTATCAGGTAGGTCAGTGTAGGTGTCAGTGTGATGGTCAGTGTCAGTGTAATTGTCAGTGTAGGTGTCAGTGTAGGTGTCAGGTGAGTTAGTGTAGGTGCCAGGTAGGTCGGTGTAATTATCAGGTAGGTCAGTGTAGGGGTCAGTGTGATGTGAGTAGTGTAGGAAGTAGGAGTCAGGTGGATTAGTTTGTGTCAAGGGGTCAGTGTAGGGGTCAGATAGGTCATGTGTAGCAAGGGCAGGGTAAGGTGGAGTCATGGGCGCAGCCGGGGGGGCGGCAAAATTAGGTTTCGCCTAGGGTGTCAACGATCCTTGCACCAGCCCTGATCAGTAGCACCTTCTTTTTATTCCACTGGCCATGTGCTTTCAGAAAATTTATGGTTTGGGGGGTCTTTTAAAAATTATGAAAGCTGTAAGTGAAAAATGAAAACCTCCAGATTGTTAGAGAAATTTTTGTGTGCGTTCCATTTTCACCATTTTGCAAAATGGCACAATTTAAGATTAACAAATATTTGTTATTAACTCCATACAGGTTAAGCTTTTATATTTAGTAGCGATTTAGCAGGAGTAAAATTAGCTGTGTTTTTATCAGCTAATAATGGTTTTGGTGTATTTTTTGCGAATATATTGGTTTAATAAACATTTGCGCAAATACCGCAGGGTCTAAAATATCAGGAGCGCCTTCTTTTTATTCTGGAGGTCGTGCTTTCAGAAAATGTATAGTTTTGGGGGGGGGGGGGGGAGGGTCTTTCACAAATTCGGAAAGCTGTAAGGGAAAAATATAAACCTTCACATTTTTAGAGGAATTTGGATATTTACATTTTTGTGTACGTTTGATTTTTCAGAATTTTGCAAAAAGGTACACTGTAAAAATTACAAATATTTGTTATTAACTCAATACAAGTTGGGCTTTTATATTAGGAATTTTGTAAAATCTGCTTGTATTTATCTGCTAATCATGATTTTAGTGGATTTTTAGTAAAAATTTTGTTTTGATAAACATTTGCGCAAATATCGTGGGACCTTAGAAATCAGTAGCACCTTCTTTTTGTTCTACCGGTCGTGTTCTTTCAGAAAATATATTGTTTTTTGGGGGTCTTTTACAAACTTTGAAAGCTATAAGTGAAAAATAAAAAAAGCAAAGGAAAATTTGAAAAAATAGTCTGGCCACCTGAGGGTAAAAATGGAGCACAGGGCCTGGCAGTGAAAGGGTTAATCTAATTGGATGCTAGAAGGTACCATTTTCTTTGCTCTACTTTTCCTAAATCCACCACGTTGATGTTTTAAGGTAAGGATATTCTTGTAAGACAAGATTGCTGACATGTCAAATGCCCTCCTGATACTTTTTTTTTCCTTGCTGTACTTCAGTCTGCTTTAGGTTTGGTTCATACCTATGTGGGTTTCGCCGCATCCAGTTTGAATGACAGGAGATTGTGACTGGCTCTCTATGGAGCTGGTTCACATATCTCCGTTGTGGCTGCGGAGCATCTTGCACAGGAACGCTGTGTGACTTTGGCTCTGTTTCAGGGCTGAATTCAGGCAAAAATTCGGGCCTGATTCATCCCTGAAACAGAGAACAGAGACGCACCAGACCCTGCTGTGAGCCCCATCCATCGGAGGTGTGAACCAAGCCTCGCTGACATTGAGAAATATTCGGAGACCCTCATGGGTGGAAAGTACATCAGACTGCTGTAAATCCTCACAATCAGGCTGTGGAGGATTATATAATCGATTGTTCATTCAAAATGCACAAATTAAAGAGCAATAAATAATAACCAATTAACAATCTTGTACCTGTTTGGACTGCTTCATATTGGTAAAAGGTACCATCTGGTTGCCCCAGTTTGTAACAATTTGTATTCTGTATGAAAAAAAAAAAAAAAATCTTCACAAAATCAGTATAACCCACACACTAGCTAGATGTTTTTCAATGGAATGTCATGAATAATTAGCTCTTCAGTCTATTTAGGAGTTAGCTATGATTTTTTTAAACTGTCACTGGGGAGGGTTATGTACGCTGTTTGCATATAGAACATCCCCACAAATCAAGTTTCCTGCTTAACCACTTCCCGCCCGGCCTATAACAGATGGACGTCTGGGAAGTGGTTCTGTTATCCTGACTGGGCGTCATATGACGTCCAGCAGGATAACATGCCAGCGTGTGCCCGTGGGGATGTGCAGCGTGGCGATCGTAGTGTGTCAGTCTGATGCACTGCATCTCCGATCTTATAAGAAACCTCTGACAAAGGCTTCTTACGACGTGATCAGCTGTGACCAATCACAGCTGATCATCGCGTGAACCAGGAAGTGCCGGTAAACAGCATTCCTCGGTTTGCACTGACAGGGAGAGCCGATCAACGACTCTTCCTGTCAGAGTGGGGGTCTGTGCTGATAATAAGCACACTGATTATCAGCACAGCCCCCATCAAATGTACCCATACATTGCCAATCACTGCCCCATCATAACTCCCCCTGCCAGTGCCCAGTAAAGTGTCCATCAATTCTACATATCAGTGCCTCCTCATCAGTGCCCATTGGTGCCGCCTCATCAGTGCCCGTCAGTGAAGAAAAAAACTAAATTTTAAACGAAGAAAATGTCGGTCTTTTTTAGTTTAGCAAAAAATAAAAACCGCAGAGGTGATCTAATACCACCAAAAGAAAGCTCTATTTAAGTGTACTTTAAGGATTATTCTATAAACAGTAGAAAAGCCAACAAGGATGTGCAGAAAGCAGTAACTCATAACAACAAGTATAGATTACTGGAGGAGGATATTGCGTGAGTTCTCTTTACTGAGGGTTACATAATTTTGTACATCATTCATCATCATTGCTCGGTGTTTCTTTTCTTCTCTTTAGCAGGATGTGGAAGTCTTGGGTGGAGATCTAATTTAAAGGACAGATGCAATTAATTTTCTTTTTTCCATTTGAAAAATTGAGACTAAAATGAATGTTCTTCTATACAGGAAAATAACTATGAATAATCCACAGAAACGTAATGCCTTATCACTATCCATGCTGCAGTCCCTTCAGAAAGATATTTCATATGAAGTTGATATGAATTTAAGAGTCATTGTGATTACAGGTATCTATATATATTTAAATGTTTCAATGCTTTTTGTTTGAACCTTGTTAGTATACTTTTCCATTGAGGGATACAGCTTGATGATGTTAAGCAACCTAGACGGTAGTATAACACTAAGGGTGTTATTTACTAAAGGCAAATCCACTTTGCACTACAAGTGCACTTGAAAGTGCAGTCACTGTAGATCTGAGGGGAAGATGTGAAATGGGGTGAAGGTCAACTGATTTTATCATCCAATCATGTGCAAGCTAAAATGCTGTTTTTTATTTTCCTTGCATGTCCCCCTCAGATCTACAGGGACTGCACTTCCAAGTTTACTTTCAGTAGTGGATTTCTCACCTGCAGCCCTAGGACCCGCATGCTGGGCATTGCTAGGTTGTGGGACGAAAGACCAGTGCACATCCATTCTCTGATCTTTCTCAGCTAGAATGAACCCAGAATGGACATGTAAACTGGGAGACACTCCCTAAGGGTTATTTAGATCTAAAAGAATGCAAACACTGCAACTTTTCCTAACAAAACCCTGAAAGTAGATCACCTTGTTATAATAAACCAGTCACACCCATTCAGGATCAGTATGTAAAAGACACGGTCAAAGAAACATGTATGAGTTTGCAACAAAGCTTGTGAAAATCCTTGCAATGTACATTGATCACCCAGAGGGCATTGCTTTTTTCCTCAACAAGAGTGGAGTTACTCTTTAACTATCAAGCTGTTGTTCCTCAATGGACAATAGAGACCTATATTCTCCCTCTGTTATCGACAGCAGTACTTGTTCTTTTAGAATAGGTATATATTCTGCTAACTTCCGGTTGATTAGTAGTGGTGGTGCACGAGAAGCCAACAGAGTGAAATACTTACTCTGTCAAGTTAGAAGTTAAAGCTGACTTTCAGGAATTCAGATAATTTGTAACAAATGTAAAAAAATGCAGGCATAACATGAGTTAAGTCTAATGAGGTGCTTGCCACCTGTAGACTTTTCTCCATTATTCACATCTGACAGGTTTATTGTGCTCCAGGAAGATAACTTCTGAAGCTCCAACATTGCTATACACACCCCTGTGCTCCTTCTGCCCATTCACAGAAGCCTTTGTATTAAATTGTATTGACAAAGTCTTCTGTGAATAGGCAGCTGAGAGGAGGGACAGGCGTAGCTGATCTATCTGCTTCTTTCCTCTCAAAGCCAGAGTGTATCCCCCAAAAAACTGTCATATAAGTGATAGAGAGAAGTCCCAGAGATGGCCTGCATCTAATTGGATTTAACTCGGTGTGCCTGCACTTTTTTCAAAGTTGCTGATTTTCTGAAATCCCCCTTTAAGTAAACCCATTAAAACCAGTTTCTTTAAAATTAAGTAGTGCAGCCTATAGTACTGTGTGCTCTGTGTTTATCGCTTCTTACCTGCTTGCTTTCTGTTTCTTTCCAATGACGTGACCAATGCATGCGCTGTTAGCCCTATTTTTCCAGCAAGCTTATGCTGTGTATATGCCGGGGCTGCGTAATTTCCTAATGTTGGCATTAGCCCTTAGATCCCACAACACTCCTTCCCCATTGAGAAGCTGGGCAGCAGCAAGATTGGCTCCTATTCGCTGGACACAGTTTCCATAGTAACCGGAAACAAAAAACAAGGCTTGGTTTTGGGGAATAATGCACATGCGCAGGATTATGGACACAGAGAAAGAGTGAGGGTGGAAATACATTACTCTTGGGCATGGAAGACAGGACTTATAATGGTGGCAGCTGCATACAAGCTGGAGTGTTCAGAAAAAGTTTATTGGAGCAAAAATGTTTTATTTGCATACTATATGGGGCGCAGTGAATATAAAAAGCAACATTAAGTTGCATATTGCAGATTTGGAGTAAGGTTGTCTGAGTTTACTCCTGAATGCAGGGGCTGTCTTATTTTTTTTTTACTGCCCTTAAACGCCTGTGCCTCCAAACGCCTCTGACAGTTTTGTGTGCATGGACACATAGGCTAACAACAAAAAAAGGGTTTCTCTTTCATTCATTGATGGACACAGCTCCTTTAATTCTTGAACTTAGGGTTATCATGCCAGTTCAGGAGAGGACTAGGCAGAACATGTAACGTGTAAAAACAGCAAGACGGCACAGCACCACCCAGGGGGCGGTCCTTCTGGATATAACCCCTCGCCCTGCTTCCTGCTCAGTTTTTTTTTTTTTTTATGCCTAGTGTAGGACCTGGCTCCCTAAGGGGACCATTGGTTCTGGGATTTTTTTTTTCATTTTTTTTTCCTACAATTTTTGATCCTGTGATCTACTATCAACAGCCAGCTGGGTGACAGGCTGGATAATATAGATCCTTGTAGCCTCCCCAGCCTGGCCATGGAGGATGAGCAGACCCTAGCTGTGTGCTGGGTTGGCCACGACATGCCTCTTCTGCTCCAGGGGCGGCCGGTGATCTATATGCTCCAGGGCACACACATGACCGGGCTGCTGCTGTCCGTGTCACAGTGTGTTGTGGCCAGCAGCCACCCCGTACTGCTTGGGTGATGGGTCTGTGGTGGAACACATCCAGCAATCCCGACAGGAAGGGTGAGTACGGCCCTCCCTGCCTCGGCAGGATAGAGCAGCTGGGCATTCCCTGGGAGCTCTAACTCTCCCTTTCCTCTCTCCCTATCCCTCATTCCCTTCTCCCCCTGCTGGGGCCGCTGTGTGATTGGGCATGAGGTGCGGTGTATGTACCTAGGCCGGGGTCCTCCGGGGGGGGCTCCGAGCTTTGGTGGGGCTGCGCTGGCTGTTAGGGTCAGTTTTTGCTTTTCTGCCCCTTTTTACTGTGCTGTGAGGTGCTTGAGTAAATTTACCTCAGAAAATGCCACCGCCATTTTCCTGTAATCTTATGTATTGTATGGCTGTTAGCCATATTCTAGAAGGTTCGTCGGCCATTTTCTTGGTGATTTTTGTACTAAGGACTGCCGGCGACCATATTCTTGTAACCTCCGCGCTTTTTTACCTCTAGTGCTGGGTCTGTGTACCTCATAACAGCACGGTTTTCACGCTGAGTACTTTGTGACTGAAACAGGGCAGAGCGGTCAGCGACAGCACAGAGCAGCACTTGGTCAGGGTGGTGAATCCTGCGGAGGGGCCCCTCAGTCTGTGAACAGCTAGGAGGGGGGGATTTGTGTACCTTGCCTTAAATCCCCAAGTTGTGTCAGGCGAGTGAGGGTCAGAATGGCGTCAGAAGCTGGCGCTTCTTCCCCAGATTTTCCTGCTATTGCAACCGGCTCACCTGCAAAAAATGCAGTGCATATGGACGCTTTGTCGGCAGTCCTGGAGAACTTTGTTGCCAGGGTGGAAGCGGCTTGCGGGCGCAAGGGGGTTAAAAAACGCCCCCTCCCCCCCCTGTCTTCTGGGGAAAGCTCTGCTTCACACTTGGGTCCCACAGTGACTTGCGGCCCCTGTTCTGACGTGTCAGAGGATCGGACAGTGAAAATGACTCTGTGTCCGGGTTAGCGCAGGAAAAAACGCTAGTAGGAGCACTTATCACTGCGGTGCGGGATACCTTGAAGATACAGGATGCAGTAGGAACCTCTGCTGAGGTGTTGGTCCCTTTTGGGTCCCGCAAACCGGCCCGTGCGCTTAAAGTGGAAGTAAACCCATCGATTAAAACAGTTTAAAAAAAAGGCATGCCGGGAATGCTAACTGCACATTGGCTGTGCTCTCAGCCAAACTATCAAACCATCCAATGGCTGGTGTCATAACGAATCACATGTGCAGCACCATAGCATTTGAAGATTAAACAGAGGCAAAGATGGCAGCTTCCTTGGCTGAAAACGATAGGGGAGTTTACTTCCACTTTAAGGTGTTTCCGTATTTGACTTATTTTGATAAGTTCATCTACAAGGAATGGGGAAGTCCGCAATGGGCCTTTTCAGTTCCAAGAAGAATGGCGGTGCATTACCCCTTTGAGGAGAGCCTCTTGAAAAAATGTACGTCTCCTCCGGTCATTGACCCCCCAGTATCCAGGTTTAATAAAGTAACTACGATTCCGGTAGAAGGGACTCCTGCCTTCAAGGATCCTGCCGTCAGGAAGGCCAAAGCAGTGGCCCGGTCCATGTTTACGGTAGTGGGGTCAGCACTACGACCTGTGCTGGCCACGGTCTTGGTGTCGCAGGCGCTTACTGAATGGGCAAAGTTGTTACACAGTGAATTGGAGAAGCAACAGTCTCCCCTGGTCTGCGTAGAGCTGGCAGACCAGTTGGTGCATGGCTTTAATATGTCTGTGATGTGGCCCTGGATAATGTTCCCCTGCTCTCTGGAGCATCAGTATCAGCAGTGGTGCTATGGCACTGAAATGATGGTCTGCGGACCAGGCATCTAAAAAAGCACTGGCGGATTTGCCCTTCCAAGAGGCTTTTTGGAGCCTTGCTGGATGACCTTATTAAAAATGTTACAGGTGGGAAGAGTACGTTGCTCCTACAGTCCAGGAAGGGTAAGGAGCCACGCCGTAGGCAAAGGCAAGGGGCTTGACACGTAGTCCCTCCGGTTTGACCACTGCTACCTCCGTGGGATCTGAATCTGGTGCTATCGGCGCTTCAGGAAACGCTGTTTAACAACATTAGGGAGATTCCCCTGTTAACTCTTTCTCAGTAAGTAGTCTTTTTAGTGGCTATGACATCTGCCAGGAGGGTTTCTGAGTTGGCGGCCTTGTCATGCAAGTCTCCCTACCTGGTCATCCACAAGGATAAGGCGGTGCTACGTCCACAGCCCTCTTTCCTTCCAAAGGTGGTTTTGGCATTCCATCTAAATGAGGACATCGTGTTACCATCCTTATGTCCTAAGCCGACACACCCGAAAGAGGTTGCCTTACATTCCCTGGACATGGTCCAGGCTCTACGGGTGTATCTTATCAGCTATGGCTCCCTTCCGGAAGTCAGACTCTGTCTCGGTGGCTGGTTTAAAAAAAGGACTAGTGGTCTTGTCGTCCACCCTTTCTTGGTGGATCAGACAGATCGTGGTTCCGGCCTGTGCCCTAAAGGGGCGGGTCCCCCCTTTTCCTGTCACGGCTCATTCCATCAGAGCAATTGGAACCTCCTGGGCTTTCCGACATCAAGCGTCTGTCTCCCAGGTGTGTAAGGCGGTGACTTGGTCGTCCCTTCACACTTTAACTAAATTCTATAAAGTTGACGTAAGAGCATCTTCGGATGCTTGCTTTGGTGCAAGGTTTTGCAAGCAGCTGTGTAAGGTTGCAATTTACACTTTCTTTAAGTTACAGGTTTTGTTGCAAACGCATCTTTGATTCATAAGTTGGCTGCTGGTTTTGATGGCAGCCATTTAAGATGGCGACTCTGTTGAGGTGTTGCTTTTGTTGTGGGTGAAGTTATGTTTTGCTGTTTCCACCCCTCGTTTTTTTTTTACACTGCTTGGGGACGTCCCTAAGGTCAAGAATTAAAGGAGCTGTGTCTGTCAATGAACGAAAGAGAAAACCGTAAAAAATCCTTTTCTCTGATGTTCATTGACGGGCACAGCACCCACCCCTCCTATTTATATTTGTACTGCTTTTTGATGAACTGAGCTGCAGGAAGCAGGGTAAGGGGTTATAGCCAGAGGGACCGCCCCTGGGCGGTGCTGTGCAGTCTTGCTGTTTTTGCATGTGTTACATGTTCTGCCTAGTCCTCTCCTGAAGGTGACATGATAACCTTAAGGTCAAGAATTAAAGGAGCTGTGTCCGTCAATGAACTTCAGAGAGGCTCCCAAGACATACAGAATGATTTGACATTTGGTGCCTTGGGAGTATTGTGTGTCATATTTTATTAACTGATACGCTCACTTAAGGCCTGTACCTGATCTTTGTGTAAAGTGTACCTGGCCTTCAGATTTTCAGTACGCTGAAAACAAAATGTTCCAATTGCAGCCAGAGATTGTGAAAAAAATGTGGTATGATATTTTTTTTAAGTTCTCACACAACCAAAAATATTTATTTTATGTGTCTGGTTTAAAGCTGAAGGCCCTGTCTTCTCTTCTGGCCATAATCTGAAAGAATTTACATCTGCACAAGGAAAAGCTTATCACACAGAAGTATTTAATGCTTGTGTCAAGGTAAACACTATCCTTTTACTTTATTCTGAATGAAGATAGATTGTTTTTTGTTTTGTTTTTTGCATTGTTTGATTTGACGCTATTAGAAATCTCTGACACTCATGGCCAAGTGCATCTTTAACCACTTGCTTACTGGGCACTTAAACCCCCCTCCTGCCCAGACCAATTTTCAGCGCTGATGCACTTTGAATGACAATTGCGAGGCCATACAACACTGTACCCAAATGAAATTTTTATCATTTTTTCCCACAAATAGAGCTTTCTTTTGGTGGTTTTTAATTACAGCTCGGAGTTTTATTTTTTGCTAAACAAACAAAAAAAGAAGCAAAATAAAATAAAAAATAAAAAAATCATGTTTAATAGTTTGTTATAAAATTTTGCAAACCGGTAATTTTTCTCCTTCATTGAAATGCGCTGATGAGGCGGCACTGGTGGGCACTGATAGGCTGAACTCATGGGCACCGATAGGCACAGATAAGGTGGCACCGATAGGCACAGATAAGATGGCACCGATGGGCACAGATAAGGCGGCACTGATGGGCAAAGATGGGCACAGATAAGATGGCATGGATGGGCGATTGATGGGCGGCACTGATTGGGCACTGGTAGATGACACTGATGGGCACGGATATGTGGCACTGTTGAGGCAGATTGTGGGCACTGATGGGTGGCACTGTGGGCACTAATGGATGGCACTGATGGGTGGCACTTTTTCCTATACTTAGGTGGCACTGGCAGGGGGCAGGTGGGCACTGATGAGCTGGCCACAGCTCGCCGTGATCGGGACTGAAGCCGATTACTGGCTCTGTTGTGATCACATGATCAGCTGTCATTGGCTGACAGCTGATCATGTGGTAAGGGGTCGGGATCGATCCCTTGCTCCGATCTGTGATCAGGCGAGTCTCATAGACTCGCTGATCACAGAGCGAGCCGCTCGTGCCCCTCAGGGGGCGCGCAGGCCGCTTGTGCACGGGACGACGTCAATAGATGTAGTCCTGGCAAAGCAGGTCCACGCTGTAGTCGTCATTTGGCTATAGCGCAGATGTCAAGCGGTTAAAGGAGTTGTAAAGGCAGAATGTTTGTATTTTATCTTAATGCGTTCTATGCTTTAAGATAAAAAACCTTCTGTGTACAGCAGCCTCCCCAGCACCTCCTTATTACTTACCTGAGCCCCATCTCTGTCCAGCGATGTCCACGAATGTCTAAGCCATCCGGGACACTCCTCCTGATTGGCTAAGACACAGCAGCGGCACCATTGGTTCCCGTGGCTGTAAATCAAAGTCAGTCAGCCAATTGGGGGAGAATGGTGGTGGGCAGGGCCCGATGTCTGAATGGACACACGGAGTTGTGACTTGGATCCAGTGTCCCCATAGGAAGCTGCTGACTGTGGGGACACTCGATAGGAGGGAGGGGCCAGGAGCAGCAAAGATGGACCTGAGAAGAAGAGGATCCGGGCTGCTCTGTGCAAAACCAACCAACCAAAGTATAACATGTTAGTTAAAAATAAAAAATAAGACTTTGCAATTACTTTAACGACTTGAACCCTGGGAGGTTTTCCCCCCTTCATGATCAGACCATTTTTTACTGTGCTGCTTTAACTGATAAAATTGTGCTGTCATGCAACATTTAAAAAAAACTAGAGCTTTCTTTTGGTGGTATTTGATCACCACTGGGTTTTTTTTTTTTGCTATATAAGCACGAAAAGACCAAAAATTTTGAAAATAAAAAGATGTATACTACTTTCTGTTATAAAACGTATTCAATTAAATCAAATTTCTTTATAAATTTAGGCCAAAATGTATTCTGCTACATGTCTTCGGTAAAAATGGTATATATACCACTGAGGCCCTTAAAATGTCAGGACAGTACAAATACCCCCCAAATGTCCCCTTTTTTTTTGAAAGTAGACAATTCAAGGTATTTAGTTAGGGGGCGTTTATTGAAGTTGTAATTTTTTTTTGTCACAATTTTGTGGAAAATTTAATTACAATTTGTTTTTTTGTTTTGTTTTTTACTTTTTACATTCTGCCCCTACTGCATTACAGCATTGTCATATGACTGATGTGACAGTGATCATGGATACTGACTGGTAAAGATAGGTTAAAAAAATAATTATTTTTTTATTCAATATAACACTTTTTAAAAAAAAAAAATGTATTACCGTATATACTCGAGTATAGGCCGACCCGAATATAAGCCGAGGCCCCCAATTTACCCCCAAAATACTGGCAAACTTATTGACTCGTGTATAAGCCGAGGGTGAGACATGCCTGTCCATCCCTGTGTGTGTGTCCGTCCATCCCTGTGTGTCCGTCCATCCCTGTGTGTCCGTCCATCCCTGTGTGTCCGTCCATCCATCCCTGTGTGTGTGTGTGTCCATCCATCCATCCATCCCTGTGTGTGTGTGTCTCCATCCATCCATCCATCCATCCCTGTGTGTGTGTGTCTCCATCCATCCATCCCTGTGTGTGTGTGTCTTCATCCATCCATCCATCCATCCCTGTGTGTGTCTCCATCCGTGTGTGTGTGTGTGTGTGTGTGTGTGTGTGTGTGTGTGTGTGTGTGTGTGTGTGTGTGTGTGTGTGTCCAGCCTACCTTTGTCCCGAGCCTCCGTCCCGTGCCTTGCCTCCTTGCCTCCGTCCCGTGCCGTGCCTTGCCTCCTTGCATCCGTCCCGTGTCGTGCCTTGCCTTGCCCCCGTCCCGTCCCGTCCCGTCCCGTCCCGTGCCGTGCCGTGCCTTGCCTTGCCTCCGTCCCGTGCCCTCTTCGTCGGCGGCCATTGTAAAATTCAAAAGCTGCGCCGCCGCCTTCGCCTGTGATAGGCGGAACACTGAATTTCCCAGCAGCCTGTGTTCCGCCTATCACAGACGTCGTATCATCCTCGTCCGTAGTACGAGGATGATACGATGTCCGTGATAGGCGGAACACAGGCTGCTGGGAAATTCAGTGTTCCGCCTATCACAGGCGAAGGCGGAGCCGGAGGCGCGGCTTTTGAATAGAATGGCCGCTGTCTGTCTGCTCGACACGCTGATCGAGCGGGCAGACAGCGATGACTCGAGTATAAGCCGAGGGGGGCACTTTCAGCCTCAAAAAAGAGGCTGAAAATCTCGGCTTATACTCGAGTATATACGGTACATACTTTCATCAGAGTAGTTCAGTGTCAGCATAGCAACACTGTGCTACTGTGGGGGGTAATCAGGAATTTTGGGATGAAGGTCAACTTTCAGATTTGCGCATATAATGGCATTGCAGTGTGATATTTTAGAATAGAAGGGTTGTAAAAAGGCAGTGGGGTGATACCAATGGTAGAGGATTTTGAATTGGTTGTCTTTTTAACCACTTGCTTACTGGGCACTTAAACCCCCCTCCTGCCCAAACCAATTTTCAGCTTTCAGCGCTGATGCACTTTGAATGACAATTGCGCAGGCATACAACACTGTACCCAAATGAAATTTTTATAATTTTTTTCCCACAAATAGAGCTTTATTTTGGTGGTATTTAATTACAGCTGGGAGTTTTATTTTTTGCTAAACAAACAAAAAAAATGCAAAAAAAAAAAAAATCATGTTTAATAGTTTGTTATAAAATTTTGCAAACAGGTCATTTTTTCTCCTTCATTGAAGTGCACTGATAGGCTGCACTGGTGGGCACTGATAGGTATAGATAAGGTGGCACTAATAGGCACAGATAAGGTGGCACAGATAAGGCAGTACTGATGGGCACAGATAAGGCGGCACTGATGGGCAAAGATGGGCACAGATAAGATGGGCATGGATGGGTGGCATGGATGGGTGGCACTAAGGGGCACTGATAGGTACCACTGATAGATGGGACTGATGGGCACTGATAGGTGGCACTGATAGGTGGCTCTGATAGGTGGCACTGCTGGGCACTGATGGGCACTGGTAGATGACACTGATGGGCACGGATATGTGGCACTGGGGTGCAGCACCGTTGAGGCAGATTGTGGGTACTGATGGGTGGCACTGTGGGTACTGATGGGTGGCACTGTGGGCACTGATGGGTGGCACTGACGGGGGGCACTTATTTATTAATGAGGTGGCACTGGCAGGTGGGCACTGTCATCAGTCCCGATCACGGCCGCCGGTGATCGGCTCTTTTTTTTTTCTCCTCGCGCTGTCAGCGCGAGGAGGAATAATAACCGATTACGGGCTCCGTTGTATCACATGATCAGCTGTCATTGGCTGACAGCTGATCACGTGGTAAGGGGTCGGGATCGACCCCTTGCACAGATCCATGATCAGGAGAGTCTCATAGACTCGCCGATCACAGAGCGCGCCGTGCGTGCCCCTCAGGCACTAAGGGGCACTGAAAGGTACCACTGATAGATGGGACTGATGGGCACTGATAGGTGGCTCTGATAGGTGGCACTGCTGGGCGGCACTGATGGGCACTGGTAGATGACACTGATGGTCACGGATATGTGGCCCTGGGGTGCAGCACCGTTGTTGAGGCAGATTGTGGGCAGTGATGGGTGGCACTGTGGGCACTGCTGGGTGGCACTGACGGGGGGTACTTATTTTTTAATGAGGTGGCACTGGCAGGGGGCAGGTGGGCACTGGCAGGGCTGGCCGTGATCGGGACTGATGTCCCGATCACGGCCGCCGGTGATCGGCTCTTTTTTTTTTTCTCCTCACGCTGTCAGCGCGAGGAGGAATAATAGCCGATTACCGGCTCCGTTGTATCACATGATCAGCTGGCATTGGCTGACAGCTGATCACGTGGTAAGGGGTCGGGATCGACCCCTTGCTCGGATCAGTGATCAGGCGAGTCTGATAGACTCGCCGATCACAGAGTGCACCGCGCGCTCCCCTCAGGGGGCGTGCAGGCCGCTCGTGCACGGGACGACGTCAATAGACGTAGTCCCGGCAAAGGAGGTCCGCGCTGTAGCCGTCATTTGTCTATAGCGCGGGTCTCAAGTGGTTAAAATATGTTTCCATTTGTGCATGTAATGGTTATTTGTAGGCGTATCAGAGACAGCACAGGGGTGGAGTGGTTAGTACTTTTCCCCAGCAGTAAGGATGAGCTCAGGCGTGGTAGTTCGTCCACGTGCAGAGCCCACCAGGAAGTCGGCGCAGCACTGCGCTAATCACAGGCATTGAGGCATTGCCCGATCTCTGCAGCCACGCATTAGGGCAATGACTCAATGCCTGTGATTAGCGCTGTGCTGACTTCCTGGCGGGCTCTGCGCGTGGACCATGCGGACACGCCTGAGCTCATCCCTACCTAGCCGCAAAAGGGTCACTGGTTCTAATCCCAACCACAGCACTTACCTGCCTGGAGTTTGCATGTTCTCCCTGTGGCTGCGTGGGTTTCCTCCCACACTCGAAATACATACTGGTAGGTTAATTGGCTCCTGTCTAAACTGGTCATAGTATGTATGAATGTGAGTTAGGAACTTTAGAAGATAAGCTCCTTGAGGGCAGGGACTGATGTGAATGTAATATATATATATATATATATATATATATATATATATATATATATATATATAATGTGTGTATGTGTATATATATGTGTGTGTGTGTGAAAGTGCTGCGTAAATTGACAGCGATATATAACGATATATAAGTACATGAAATAAAGATTAGCAGTTTGTGAATTCATGTGGCTCCTGTAATGCAAAGCATTTCAAAAAGTGATTAAGAATGGACAAACACACTTTCATTTATAAGACATATGTGTAACATTTGGAAATGTGTTTGTTCACAACTTTGAAGAATATATTTTCCTTTAAAATTTTCATTTAAAATTCATTTTTCCTCAGTTTCTCTCCGCACTTACAAGTACTTACAAGTTACGTGAGCACTTACAAGTTATGTACAAACCTATGTGTGACTATTGAAAAGATAAATGCTTTTGATTTGTTCAGTCTAAGGCTGCTTTCACACTGGGGCATTGGAGGCATAGGCAGTAAAACACCGCTATTGATATCAATGGGCAGGGGCGCTTTAGGAGCAGTGTATACACTACTCCTACAGCTCTGCAAAGATGCGGCTGGCAGGACGTTTTTTGGTGTCCTGCAAGCGCACCGCCCCAGTGTGGTAGCACTCGGGCTTTCACACTGGAGTGAGAGGAGAGGTGCTATGCAGGTGCTATTTTTAGCGCTATAGCACCTGTAAAGCTCCTCCGTGTGAAAGCAGCCTTACATACACCTGTCATGAGAGAATTATGTAGTCGTCCATTGCTGATCTTTCCTTTTGGGAATGGTCATTTTTTGACTGCCATGCTGATGCCAGTACATCAGTGTTTTCAGCATCATTGATCCAGAACAAGCTTAGAGACAAGGAATCCTTAAACTCATTTACAGCATCTTGGTTTCTGACTTATATCAAAGGCAGGCACAGCAAAGGGGGTAGTATCTTCAGAAGGAAGACAGCACTGGCAGTCTTTATATATTTTTTTCTTGATGGGTGTACTTTTAATTAGGTAAGTTACCCTCTTGAAGGATTTTAGCAGAAAAACATAAAAGCATCCCTTGACAGCCGTATGCAGTGGTGTTTGACCTTTGACATTATGCTGCTGAAGAACCAGTTGAGCTTTTGTCACTCAGCGATTGCTTCGGGGCACAGGGTACTTTTCTCATACTCATAAGATGTAGTGAAAATTGAATTTTCCCTTTAAGACTTCAGTTTTGGGTTTATCGGATAATGTGCTTGGAAAGTGTTTTTCTTTTTATTATGGGAAGGGCAAGAAATTTTAGTGTATATGTTTTTTTACTAATTGAAATCAACATTAAGTAAGCCTGCACATAAATCATAAGATCTTTTCTGCTTTCAGTTTTGTTAAACCCTATACTAAAGATTGTTGTTTGCAGCTTATGAAAACAATCCAGACCATTCCAGTTCCTGTTATAGCTCAAGTTAATGGATTGGCTACAGCCGCAGGATGCCAGCTTGTTGCCAGCTGTGACATAGCTGTGGCATCTGACAGATCCAAGTTTGCTACACCTGGTGTGAATGTTGGACTTTTCTGCTCCACTCCTGCTGTTGCTTTGGGAAGAGCCGTGCCAAGAAAGGTTAGCGTCCATCTATTTATTTATTCCTGTGGTTTCTATCATCCAAAATGTCTACTATGTGTATGAAGACTGTGCCTTATCAGTGTGGAAATACATTTTCAGATTGCTTGTGCATTGCCGCCATCTTGTTGTGACCTGATCCACAAATAAGCATCCAATTGTAGTCCCTCTTTCTGTATTTTGACTGTTTAACAAGCATACTTTCTGCTAGACTTCATGGGGCTTTGTATATATAGAATTTCCATATGTGCAGAAAGACTAAATATAGTGTACTAGAATGTTATTCTTAAGTGCCCTGAAAATAAATGATTTGGCTCTGCTATACGGTAAAATTCAGTCACATTGTTACAGTGTGACAATGTGCAGTGACTGGAGTTTTTATGCATTAGAAGAATGTCTGTCACAAAACATTTGTTTTCTATGTGTCTTATTCACACTGCAAAGCAGCCCACAACTGTTCTGCAGTAATCTGAGATAAAAAGGAAGCATGGTGCACCGGATCATCATATGTCACTGTACAGCACACTTTACTGTGACATAAGTGAAGTGTTCTGTGTACTTTTGTGTACTTTTAAATAAAGAATTGTGTAATGCGCTGAATCATGCCCCCTACTGGAACCGACAGCTGCCGCAACAGAAAACAGCTGCAAATCCACCCCTTAGGTGCAGAAGCCCAATCACTGCTAAATGTACCCTATAGACATACTGTAGTTGATTAAAACTGAAGTTCATGATTTTAAAAGCAAACACACATACTCGCCTATATGGCTGCAGCATCGATTCATTGCTGCAACTGTCCCCCACTGGGCTCTAAGCCTGATAACTGAGTGATTTCCTGACTGCTGATCACTCAGTTCTCTGTCTTCACTAAGTAGAGAGCGGTGACTATCAGTCACTGCTCTCTGCTCTGCCCCTTCAGCTTTCACTGAAGCACCAGGCTGTCGAAGGTGCAGGAGCGGCTTAGCAGCACACTGAGAGGCTGAGCTAGCTGCTGGTCAGGGAACTGGGTAGATCCTGGTAATATTTTTTGGGATCCCTGTAGAACCTGGACCAGCTTATTCTGGATCACATGATTACACATGTAAATGCACTCCTGTGACCCAGAAGAAAATATGAAAAAAAGCTTTGGACATACTTCTATTTTAAAACCCTTGATTTCAGCTAGATTGGGTGACCGTTTAATACATCAAGATACCAGCACGCACAAGCCTCTCATTCTAATTGAAATAGTTGACTCACTGGCTGAATTTTTCTGCTTATTGCATCTTCTTTCCAGATAATCCCAGAACCAAGGGTGTCTCCCATACACCTTCGCTATGTGTAGTGCTGATCCCCAAAGGGGCCACTGACAGTATACCCAGGTCATCCACATGGTACAGAGGCTGCCAGACACAAGTACAGTTCCATGCACATTGACAATTCAGGCTCCGTCTAGAGTATGTCTTTTTAGAATTTATTGCTAAATAACTTTAACAGGAGAGATATCAGGATACTCCAAACAATAGCAAAAAAAATAATAGGAACACAGCTTCTCACCAAGCTTCTCTAAACTGCAGTCACGCATAAAAAACAGAAATCAGGTCCTACTCGCACTATCCCATAAGCTGACCACCGTCTTGCTTCCACCAGGAGATGCTCTGTGAGGGAAATATGAGATCCTCCTTCAGAATGGTGCCTTTCAACAATAGTCTTACCAGGACCCTCAGTCCATCTCCCGCTGAGACCCATTGCTTCTCTCACTAGCTATCTTCCAGGGGCAACAGCCCCAGAGAATCTGAAACACTCCTTGGAGAGCAATGAACACTTTGGAAAGGCTTCCCAAACATGAATCACCTCCCTAGCCAACTTCTGTATGCCTTCTTCCAGGGATTGGCTGAGGCATGATAAATATTCATACTGGATATTTGACACTCCCTGCTCTGTATTCCAGAAGCAGGTAGGGAAAAGCAAACGCCCAGCAGGGAATCCCGGACTAGAACAATGAATTGCTGTATAACTGATTACAGTGAAGCCCAAAACTAAATTTTTAGCCTAGCAGCCTAATTAGAGAAGGGTGCTAGGGATGTGAAAATGCATGCTTGGACAACAGAAACCTGCACATCCATCTAACATTTTGTGGTTTGTTTCATTTACATTATACTGATTATCAGATTGTTGCTGTGGAGAGACTTTTTCCACTTTTCCCTGACACTTGTTTAATCTTTTAGGTTGCCTTGGAAATGCTGTTTACAGGAGAACCAATATCAGCCTATGATGCTTTAATGCATGGCCTTGTCAGTAAAGTGGTGCCTGAAGAGAACTTAGAAACTGAAACAATGAGGATCGCTAGCAAAATTTGCGAGGCCAGCCGTTCTGTAGTTGCACTGGGAAAAGCTACTTTTTATAAGCAAATTTCACAAAGCCTAGAAGAGGCGTATGAGCTTACATCACAGGTCATGCTTGAAAACCTTGACCTAAAGGATGGCCAAGAAGGAATAGAGGCCTTCATACAAAAAAGGAAGCCATTGTGGACTAATTAATATTGCTATAATTTTTTTTCCAAAAATACACTGAACTATCTTATCTCTAAATAACACAATGTTTGATAATAAGAAAATTACATTACTTCAAACAATTTACCTGTAATTTTAAAACACTATTAAAGTTGATGAAATATTTATAAAATATAGGCTGCGATATGGAGCTATGTTGCCCTATGAAGTTCTTTCTCTTCGTAAAGCAGCGCAGAGAGTTCTGGAGGAGAGCTGGTCAAGTCGCATGATTGGGCTTTCCTCACAACTTTTTTTTTTATTATTATTTGAAATTTCATTTTCACTACTCATACAGGTACAGTGAGGGGAAAAAGTATTTGATCCCCTGCTGATTTTGTACATTTGTCCACTGACAAATGATACGTATATAATTTTAATGGTAGGTTTATTTTAACAGTGAGAGAATAACCACAAAAAAATCCAGAAAAACGCAAAGTTATAAATTGATTTACATTTTAATGAGTGAAATAAGTATTTGATCCCCTATCAGTCAGCAAGATTTTTGGCTCCCAGGTGATTTTAAATCCAGGTAACAAGCTCTCTTAAAGGGAGTGCTCCAAATCTCTGCTTATTAAAAGCTGTGTAAAAGACACCTGTCCACAGAAGCAATCAGATTCCAATCTCTCTACCATGGCCAAAACCAAAGAGTTGTCCTAGGATGTCAGGGGCAAGATTGTAGACCTACACAAGGCTATAGGACCATCGCTAAGCAGCTTAGTGAGAGGGTGACAACAGTTGGTGCGATTAATCGCAAATGGAAGAAACACAAAATAACTATCAATCTCCCTCAGTCTGGGGCTCCATGCAAGATCTCACCTCGTGGAGTTTCAATGATAATGAGAACGGTGAAGAATCAGCCCAGAACTACATGGGAGAATCTTGCTAATGAGCTCAAGGCAGCTGGGACTATAGTCACCAAGAAAACAATTGGTAACACACTACGCCGCAAAGGACTGAAATCATGCAACCTCCGTAAGGTCCTCCTGCTCAAGAAAGCGGACTTCAGACAGGCCTGTACATGTTCTAACGAACATCTGAATGATTCAGAGGAGAACTGGGTTGAAAGTGTTGTGGTCAGATAAGACCAAAATCAAGCTCTTTGGCATCAACTTAACTCTGTGTGTTTGGAGGAGGAGGAATGCTGCCTATGACCCCAAGAACACCATCACCACCATCAAACATGGGGGTGGAAACCTGCTTTGGGGTTTTTTTCTCTAGTAAGAAGAAAGGACACCTTCACTGCATCAATGAGACTATGGATGGGCCATGTACTGTCAAATCTTGTGTGAGAACCTCCTTCCCTTAGCCAGAGCATTGAAAATGGATTGTGGATGGGTATTCCAGCATGACACACAGCTAAGGCAACAAAGGAGTTGCTCAAGAAGAAGCACATTAAAGTCCTGGAGACTCCATATCTTAATCCCATAGAAAATATGTGGAGGGAGCTGAAGGTTCGAGTTGCTAAACGTCAGCCTTGAAACCTTAATGACTTGGAGAGGATCTGCAAAGAGGAGTGGGACACAATCCTTCTTGGGATGTGTGCAAACCTGGTGGCCAACTACAAGGAACGTCTGACCTCTGTGATTGCCAACAAGGGTTTTGCCACCAAGTACTAAGTCATGTTTTGCAAAGGGGTCAAATACTTATTTCACTCATTAAAATGCAAACCAATCTATAACTTTTTTGAAATGCAATTTTCTGGGTTTTCCCTCACTGTTAAAATAAACCTATCGTTACAATTATAAACTGATAATTTCTCTGGACAAACGTACAAAATCAGCAAGGCATCAAATAATTTTGTCTCTCATTGTATTAGTGTTTCACATGAAAAGGCTTTCTTCTACTTTCCTTAACCAGTGTCCGACCAGGCCAAAAGACGGATACAGCGAATGTTTGTCACCATCAGGTCTCCCAGACCCAGCGTGTCATGGATCAGGGTAAAGGGCCCTTTACCAAGTGATCACGCTGTCCACTGACGTCGTGATCATTTGTAAACAAACCGTAGCATGTGCAGTTCGGCTCCTCCCCTCTCCTCAAGCCGATCGGTACAGCGTGTGAGGAAGGGGGGGGGGGGGACGGGCAGGTGCAGCAGCGCTGTGGGCTATATCCGAAGTTCTCACAGCGCTGATTTGTGCCCAGCCATGGTACATCCATGCTCCATCCATTGCTCCATCAGTGATCATTCGTGCCATATCCGTGCCACATCAGTGATCATCCATGCCACATCAGTGATCATCCATGCCACATCAGTGATCATCCATGCCACATCAGTGATCATTGGGGGTCAAGATTATTTTCACCACCACCCTCCCCTCTTATAAATAGCATGACAGTACAACCTATGCACATACATATAATAAAATATTAATATTTTAGTGATGATTTGGGTATTTCTCAAATCGCCTTTCAGGACAACCCTGGAGAGAGTGCAGCTCCGCCCATTTTAACAGGAAACACTTGCAGACCTTTAAATCCCTCCTCTTCCACCATGGCTTCAGTTATTGTGTTTCCTCTGTCATGGTGGAAGCACTTGCGGGAACAATGGGGCTGTGTCTCTCCAGGGTGGAGTTGAAAGGCCTTACCTCGTGAGGTGTTGTTTCATACAACCATCCCAGCTCCCTCCCGGTATGATCGGAGGGCACTCCGGAGCCTCCAGCCTTTTCCTGCTCAGGAGAGCAATGGCCGACAAGGTCAAGGCTTCCGGAGCTCTGTTTGGCTTTTGCGCGTTCGCGCTGGTAGGCTTCCAGACGTTTCCCTCTGGTGGGCGGGTGATGCGGCTTCCTGTTTGGGCAGAACAACGTGTGGTTCCGGTCGTTTGGAAAGCAGGGGTTCGGGGGCGGGTCTTTACGACTGGTGTTTCCGCTTCTGGGCAGAGCAGTGACATCAGACCCGGGAAGCTTAAAAGTTTGGCTGTTGGTTTTTAGTCCTTGCTGCGCGCTCTGCATGATGGATGGTTCGTCGGTGTCGGAGGCAGGCACCGGTCAGGCCCAAGTAAGAGGGGCAAGGCAGTGCTCTTTATTCTTCTCCTGATGGGCTGTATGTTTTTTTTTGTCTTATGTTACCTCCTTTTGGGGAGCCTGCCACTACAATTCTCCAAGGTAATTTTTCTTGGATCTGTAGTCTTCCGGTGGTGGCACTGGTGGCTTTGAGGGCTGGTGTTTTTCTTCTGTGTGCTGGTGATTGGGGAACACCATGGTTGACGTTATTCGGCGGTTACAGTGGTAGTAAGACTTTGTCCATCTGTCTTTTAGGAAGTTGTCTCAGGGAAACCGAAACGTTCAAACCCGCCAAGCCAGAAGAAATGCCCTTCATGCAAGAATCCACTGCGTTAATCTTGGCAAAAAGCCTTATGCAGATCATGTATCAAGGAACTGGTTGAGGAGGAATCCTCCCAACAGTACAAGGTCCTGTTTTCCTCTGTTCAGGAGCTTGCAAGTTCCCTGAGCTCTGTTAAGACACTGCTGGTCCAGAACCCATCAGGTCCAGGCAGTAGTCAGCAACCACCACCAAGTCCCAGGGCATCTACCACCAAATATGGGGAGGATTTGGACTCGGGACAAGGGGGCAAGCACTCTTCCTTCCCTCAGAGATTCAGAGGATGAGGTGGAAGAGGAGGATGACAGCTGTAGTTCCAAATATAAATTGTCCTTGGAGGAAGTGGACGATCTTCTGAAAGCAATTTACACAACATTGGATATCCAGGAAGAGAAGGTCCAGTTGTTAATTCATGACAAGATGTACCAGGGATTGGACGACACCAAGTCTAGGGTATTTCCAGTCCATAGGGTACTGTCTGATACAGTCAAAAGGGAGTGGAAGGATCCGGAAAGAGCTCCTTTCCTTTCCAAAACCTTGAAAAGGCGGTTTCCTTTTGACGAAAATGATTCAGAAGTTTGGAACAAAAAGCCACGGGTTGATGCTGCTTTTTTCGCAGGTGGCACGCCGTACAGATCTAGCCTTTGAGGACATGGGGGTTCTCAAGGATGCAATGGACAAAAGGGCAGAATCCCTCTTGAAAAAGGCATGGGATTCCGCGTCAACTAGCCTCAAACCAGCGATGGCGTCCACAGTGGTGGCTAGAAATCTTGAATGCTGGGTGGAGAAACTAAAAAGTCACATTGAGGCAGGAACATCCCGGAAGGATCTTCTAGAGTCTTTTCCGTTGATCTTGAAGGCTGTAAAGTACATAGCTGACGCTTCAGCCAAGTCCATCAAGATGGCAGCCAGATCTTCGGCCCTAGTAAATTCCGCTAGGCGGGTGGTCTGGCTTAAAACTTGGTCAGGCGATAAATTTTCGTGCTGTTCAGCATCCCCCGAAAGGGTAGAGAGGACAGTAAAAGCCGTTGGGGCCCCCAAAAAGGTAAGGGTAGAGGAGGGGTTTTTTAGATCCCCCCCTCCGAGCCACCTTCAAAAAGCAAATGACAGTCCAGTTCCAGTAGGAGGGAGGTTGTCTGCTTTCCTCCTGCAGTGGAGCAAAACATCTTCAAGCCAGTTTGTGAGGAACATTATTGCACAGGGTTACAGTGTTTGGAGTTCCTGGAGCCCCCTCCAAACAGGTTTTATGTTACGGTCCTTCCGAAAGACCCAGACAAAGCCTCTGCAATGACGAACCTGTTACGTGATCTGATCCAGCAGTAGTTGTCCAGGTCCCAAGACATCAGGAAGAGCAAGGTTTTTATCAGGAAAGTACCGGTTGATTCTGAACCTAAAGGTTTTGAATAGGTCAATCCGCTACAAACACTTTCGATTGGACACAATCCATTCAATAACAAAGTTGCTAACCCCAAACTGCTTCATGGTATCCCTGAGGGATGCCTATCTACATGTCCCGATTGCCAAGGCCTCAGTTTCCTTCGGTTGGCAGTCAACCTGAGGACGTCGATCTGGCACCTTCAGTTCAGGGCCCTGCCTTTCGGGCTCTCGTCATCCCCCAGGATCTTTACAAAGATCATGGCGAAAGCTCTGGAGCCTCTAAGGTTGAGAGGGATTCCTGTGATTCCGTATTTAGACGACCTTTTGTTTTTTGCGGACTCCAGGAAGCAGTTGTTAACGAACCTGCAAGTAGCTCAGGTACACCTCAGAGATTTAGGTTGGCTCCTCAACTTGGAGAAGTCGAACCTAGAACCGAGTCAGGAAGTGACCTTTCTGGGCTATGTAATCAATTCTGTCCTGCAGAAGGTTTTCTTACCGCAGGCAAAGTTGGAAAAGGTTCAGATCTTGGTAAAACAGATTCAAACGAATTATGCGGTTTCAGTCTGCTCAGCCATGGCAGTGTTAGGTCTTCTCACGGCCTCAATCCCAGCAGTATAGTGGGCCAGGTTCCACTCCAGGCCACTTCAGTTGTGTATCCTATGAACTTGGTCTCACCGGGTTTCGTTGGAGAAAAAGGTCATGCTTACCTCAAAGGTGAGAAGAGCTATGTGGTGGTGGAGGGATTCAGCCAATCTAACGAGAGGCCTCCCTTGGATGTTTCCGGTAGACAAACGTCTAACAACGAACGCAAGCGCCTGGGGTTGGGGAGCCCATCTGGATGGACTAACGGCCCAGGGGACTTGGTCCAAGGCAGAGTCCCGGAGATTGTCAAACTGGCGAGAGCTCAAGGCCATTTTCCTAGCCCTTCTAACCTTTCACCATCTGGTGAAGGGACATCATGTCCTGATCCTCCTTGGACAATATGACTGCGATGGCATATGTCCTGAAGCAGGGGGGAACCAGGAGCAGGGATCTCATGGATCTAGCCAATCAGCTTTTCTGTTGGGCAGAACAGAATGTAGCCTCCTTATCGGCAATTCACCTGAAGGGCTCCCAAAACCTGTTAGCCGATCTGCTCAGCAGAAGAAGACTGATAGAAGCAGAGTGGTGCTTGAATCAGGAGGTTTTTCTGATGATTACCAGAAGGTGGGGGCTCCCTCAGGTAGACCTATTTGCCAGTCAGCAGAACGCCAAGGTCCCCAGGTTCTTTTTTCTTCACCGAGAAGACCAGGCCTTAGGCATAGATGCTCTAGCGCATCCATGGCGTTACCGCCTGCGTTATGCCTTTCCCCAATTCCCTCTAATCCCAATGGTCTTAAAGTTCAGGGAGGAGGAAACCAGTTTCATCCTAATCACACCATTCTGGCCAAAAAGGCCTTGGTTTGCAACGCTACTAAACCTGGCCTCGGAGCCTCCTTGCAAACTACCGTTCAGGGAGGACATTCTAATACAAGGATCAGTGGTTCATCCAGAGGCAGACCGTCTACACCTATTTGCTTGGCTTCTGAGGAAGATCTTCTAAAAGCTAAAGGTTTATCCGACAAGTTAGTAAAAACCCTACTCTCAAGCAGGAAAGAGGTGACTAGGGCCATATACCAGAAGGTGTAGAAGAAGTTTAATTCCTATTGTACCTCCAAGGGCTTCCAGGTGAAGAGTGTCATTTCGGTCCTCAAGTTTCTTCATGACGGAATGGAGAAAGGACTGGCAGCCAGCATCTTAAAAACGTAGGTGGCGGTTCTTTCAGTTTATTTTGAAAAGACTCTATCTAGAGAAGTTCAAATTTCAAGATTTTTTAGAGCATTGGCTCAAAATGGGCCAGTATGTCAAAAGTTTTCCCAGTTGGAATTTATCTATCGTTTTGCAGGGTCTCACGGGGGTTGCGTTTGAACCCTTACAAGATGCTTGTCTGAAAAATCTAGTTCTTAAAACAATCTTTTTGGTGGCCATTACGTCAGCAAGGCGAATCAGTGAACTTCAGGCCTTGGCAATCACAGAGCCTTTTCTGAAAATCTTTCCAGACCGGGTAGTCCTTCAAACAGACCCAGCGTTCCTTCCCAAGGTCTCCTCAAATTTTCACTGTTCTCAACAAATAGTGTTGCCTACATTCTCCTCGGCTCCTGCTAATGCAGGTGAGGAAGCTTTCAATACCTTGGACGCAAGGAGGTGCCTTCTTCAATTCTTGTCAGTCACTAGAGAGTTCAGAAAGTCGAACGCCCTGTTCGTAATCTTTTCTGGCCCTTGTAAGGGTGAAAAAGCCTCCAAAAGCACTCTGGGTAGGTGGCTCAGAGGGGCAATTACAGAGGCCTACGGAGCTAAAGGAATAATACCTCCCGCAGGGATCGCGGCTCATTCAACAAGAGCACAAGTGCAATGGCAGTATCCTTGTCCGAGAGGGCTGGTGCTACGCCTGATCAGATTTGCAAGGTGGCCATGTGGTCAAGCTATTCGACCTTTCTCCAACACTACAGGTTGGACTTATTGTCAGCTGTGGATCAGGCCTTCGGCAGGAAGGTACTGAAGGCAGTAGTCCCAACCTAGGGAAAGCTTCTCGGTTATCCTCTCCAGGGTTGTCCTGAAAGGCAATTTGAGAAAGACTTAGTTAGACTTACCGGTGACGGTATTTCTAAGAGCCTTTCCGGACAACCGCTGGTTTCCCTCCCTTTTTTCTAGCTTAGAATTGGTATAAGTATGTATCATGGTTCTTTTGTGTTTTTTTCTGTGCTTTGTTTTCTAATATGCCGGAGGCCACAATAACTGAAGCCATGGTGGAAGAGGAGGGATTTAAAGGTCTGCAAGTGTTTCCTGTTAAAATGGGCGGAGCTGCGCTCTCTCCAGGGTTGTCCTGAAAGGCTCTTAGAAATACCGTCACCGGTAAGTCTAACGAAGTCTTTTAGCTCCCTGATAGTTCAAAACAGTGAATTTACTCCACAGTTTTTGGGCTTTTTCTGCCCACTTTTATTGAAAACAAAATAAAAGTTCACTTTGGAATAGTTTCCCTTGCAGCTTGCAGGGGTTCTCACCATCAATGTGACAACCAAACAGTACTCAGCCTCGTGCCTCTTCTTTGCAGTATTTCTGCTCAGGCCCCCTGCCTTGGTCCTCCAGACCAACACACACACACAGTCCCAGTGCTCGTGCACAAAATTCTGAATCTTCCTCAGCTCTGACTGCTTCTCCTGCAGCTTCCTCCTCACAGGCTTGGCCTTATACTGTCCCAGCATGGACAGTATGGTGCAACATTCTCCACACAGCTCTCTATCGCCCTCGGGAGGGTGCGGCCACTAACCTCTAATTCTGGCTCTAGCATAAGCCCAGCACACACCTGCATGCGCCCAAACTATCAAAATAAACAGTGGCACAGGCTCGCCTTTCTACATACCACCCCCCCCCCCCCCCGGCACCTCTGTGCCTACTACCACCCCCAGGGGTCCAAACCTGTCTGGCCTTCCTTCGAAAGGGGCACTCCACCCACATCGTTTTCCAGGTTTGCTTCCACAAGCTCATCTTCCTGACCCTTGGGGTCCCACTGAACTCTCTACTATATATAGCTATATACACAGTATCTCTCAAAAGTGAGTACACCCCTCACATTTTTGTAAATATTTTATTATATCTTTTCATGTGATAACACTGAAGAAATTACACTTTGCTACAATGCAGAATAGTGGGTTTACAGCTTGTACAACAGTAAGTTTTCTGTCCCCTCAAAATAACTCAACACACAGCTATTGATTTTATATAAAATATCAGAGACAAAAGTGACACTGATCCCAGCGCTCAATCGAAATTGGTGAACTGCTTTTTAGCCGTTATAAAAAATCCAAATATTGAAAAATATGCTTAAATTCAAAATCAAAACATTAACAGTGCTTATTGAGAAATATTGCTAAATATTCTATGGTACATATTTCATACCGAGCAGTATGTAATTGCTCACACCCTTCCTACTAGCATGTGCAAAGAATGGGTTGTTAGACACACAAAAATATCTAAAGATATCTAAGGAGCAAGAAAGCGCATGAAAGAAGTGTTATCTCAAAAGACCATTCTTCCAATGAAATGATAAAACGTCCATGCAGTAAAAGTAGGGTGAAGTATTGAGCCTTTAGTCCATCACCGATCACCTTGTGAACCCCCTTTGTGTATCTACTCATCAGAGTAAAATACAACTACACCCTATAGATGCCTCTCAAAAGGTGAAGCCTCTAGCTCCTCTGTGGATGTCCAGACAACCTTCACAGGAACGGTTCAATTCGGTAGCTCACAGCATGTAACAATACAAGGGGATGCTCTCCATGGTGTAAAATCATTTATTATAAGAACCATGCCCCCCGCATACAAATAATGCTTACTAGAATCTATGTTAAAATTAACATGTCTGAGCACAGCACTGCATCAAGCTCACCACCTTCTGGGGATCAAAACAATCGTCCGTGGCAGTGAGTCCCGGGCTGAAGCTAGCTGTGCCTGTCAGATGAGTCGCGTGGTCACACCCTAAATCCTTTGTCCCTGAAGAAGACCTTCACTAGCTCTGTTAAAACATGTTGGATTTTCTTCTGTCCTACACCTATAGGCAGTTAATCAATAGGTTATCCTCTGGTTCCATCCAATGCTATCATATGTGCTTGCTTTTATTGATTCATTATATTATTGATTTTTAAATTTTCTACATTTCATAATAAATTTTGTATACTCACTGTTTCTAGTCTGTTAAAATCCCAACTTTGAGGAACCCCTTTTTGTTCATTGGCTGTATGTTTAGGGTTGTTGTCCTGCAGTTAAATTTTGGTCTCATCTGACCAGAGCACCTTCTTCCACATGTTTGCTGTGTCCTCCACATGGCTTTTCGCAAACTGCAAACGGGACTTCTTATGGCTTTATTTTGACAATTGCTTTCTTCTTGCCATTCTTTCACAAAGGCTAGTTTTGTGGAG
Source organism: Lithobates pipiens (assembly GCF_037356315.1). Lineage (NCBI taxonomy): Eukaryota > Metazoa > Chordata > Amphibia > Anura > Ranidae > Lithobates > Lithobates pipiens. Next base: position 156,152,901 of record NW_027507903.1, read on the forward strand.
TGCACGACTAATAGTTGTCTTGTGGACAGATTCTCTCACCTGAGCTGTGGATCTATGCAGCTCCTTCAGAGTTACCATGGGCATTTGGCTGCTCCTCTCTTTGCCTTGTTTTCTGTCGATTACTGCAGATTGTCAGATAATGACTCAAATGACATGTGCATGCGCAGTAGTGATGTCACTCCAGCTGATCTGCCGTCAAGCTGGCGTGACATGAACACTGCCCAGGCATTATCCGATCAGTAAAGCTTGCACACAGGATGTTTCTATTACAAGTAGTCTACACATAAACCACATGTTCTCCTGGGACATCCTCCTCTGTATTCAGCTATATGTAGATTGACAGTCCTGGAGAAAAACTCGACTCTGGTGGAACTCCACCGTTTTCCGCCTGTGACGTCATCTGTGAAGTCTTGCCCATTTGCAGAGTGAGCGAGGCAGAATCTGACGATCAGATTCTGCCTTCATGGTTTGCTGATCCTCAGATAATGCCTCCGACAATCTGCACATGTGCAGTATTGACGTCATGCCAGCTGATCAGTAGATCAGCTGGCGTGATGTCACTACTGTGCAGATCGTTGGAGGCGTTATCCGACAATCTACAGTAATTAACAGAACTGATCAGTTTAGGTGGACGGCCATATCTTGGTAGGTTTGCAGTTGTGCCATACTCTTTCCATTTTCGGATGATCGATTGAACAGTGCTCCGTGATGTTCAAAGCTTGGGATATTTTTTTTATAACCTAACCCTGCTTTAAACTTCTCTTCAACATTATCCCTGACCTGTCTGGTGTGTTCCTTGGCCTTCATGATGCTGTTTGTTCACTAAAACTCTCTAACAAACCTGAGGGCTTCACAAAACATCTGTATTTATACTGAGACTAAACTGCACTCTATTTACTAATTAGGTGACTTCTGAAGGCAATTGGTTCCACTATATTTTCGCCACGCCACAGTCTTCAGATATTTGTAAAAAAAAAAATTAAAACCATTAAAAAATTCTCATTCCACTTCACACGTGACACTTTGTGTTGATCTATCACATAAACTTACAAAAAAATACATTCACGCTTTTGGTTGTAACATGACAGAATGTGGAAAATTTCAAGGGGTAAGAATACTTTTTAAGGCACTGTGTATGTATATATGTGTGTATGTGTATATATATGTATATACACACACACACACACACACACACACACACACACACACACACACACACACACACACACACACTGCTTTACACATACATGAACACAACCAGGGGTCAAGTCCTGGGAAAAAAGTGTGGGAACTCGCCCAAGATTCCCCACCCAACCTCAAAAATAAAAAAAAAGTGTGTGTAATATACGCACTCCTTTTTTTAACAAATAAAGTGCAACATTTATTATAAAGTGACAGTTTACGAGGACACCTCCAAAATTCACATGCATCAAAAAAATAAATATAGAACAGATCTAACAAGAAAATAATTTAACCTGCATGCTATACCAACAAAATCCATCAATGCAGCCTCACCGTGCCCATCAATGCATCCTCACCGTGCCCATCATTGCAGCCTCCCCCAAGCCCAAGGTGGGAAGCACTGCAAGCCAATGGGAATTTGCAAAAATCTAAACACATGCTGTCCTTCTCAGTGGCGGAGTGTAGCGCGTGTAGTACTGCAGCAATGGTTAATAGATCATTGGGCACTCGCCAAGCTCACACTGTTCACTGCCAGATTGTCAGGCTCAGACTGACCAACACGGTTCTATACCACCAAGCAGCATTGAACACAGTGGGAGCAGCACCCGTAGTCCCATCCACCGCTAGAGAGTAGTGGGCGGGACTACGGGCGCTGCTCCCAGTGTGGTTAGTGCTGCCTGACAGGGTGGGCGGGACTACGGGCACCGCTCCCAGCTCCCAGTGTGCTCAGTGCTGCCTGACAGGGTGGACAGGACTACGGGCGGCGCTCCTGCTGTGTTTAATGCTGCCTGGCGGTGTAGAACCTTGTCAGTCAGCCCAAGCCCAACAATCTAGTGGTGAGCTCGGCGAGTACCCAATGATCTATTCACCCTTGCAGTACTACACACTCTACACTCCACCACTGACAGGGACATAATGTTTTACACAAGAGGAGGAGGGAGAGCAGAGTCGACCCCCTGCAGCCACAGTGCAAAGGGAACGTTGTTCCTGCTGTAGAAAAAGTACAGGAATGACGTTCCCATGCGTTCCTGCAGGACTTGAGCCCTGAACACAACATACACTTTAAAAGACCTAAGGGTATTAAATAGTAATTTATCATTTGATTTTGTTAGTGTTACTTTAAAGAAAATATATTTATTTTTTTATAACGCCACAAACCATGGATCCTAAAAGCTAACATGCTATTGTATCATGCATAAGAATCGGGGCTGCCAACCTCTCGCAGCATTTTTTACTGACAAAACAGAACATTTACTGGCAGAGCACATTTATTACTGGCAACCTGAGAAATTGCAGAACTCCTATTGAAAACACAGTGAATATTTGAACAGTATAAACATGATGTGGAAACTCTGACAATACCTATAACTGAGTCATTTGCATGATTTACACTTAAAAAGTCAACACACCGTGAAATTATCAGCCCCTGATATTTACTGGCAGTTGTAAAAAAAATCACAGATTTTTACAAACTGTCAGTAAATTTACTGGTGTTTGGCAACCCTAAAAAGAAGAATCCATACCTCTAAAACTTGAGCGTAAAGTAATATATGCAGCCTGCACATGGATGTGATGCACATCAGATAAAAGCCATTAAAAGGAGTTTAAACTGCCTTGTGCTAAATATCACGTAGTCTCAACTCAGAGGATTTTAATTGCAACAAAATAGCAGATGTGACTTCACAGTGACAGCAGCAATAAAGAAAAAAATCTCCATATTTGAAATGTTACCTAAACATTGCCGTGTAAGTAGTTAAAGTTTTACATAGTAGACTTCAGAATTATCTGTTATGATGATAATGTTCACCTGTGCCAGCATGGGAAATTATTATTTTCCACAAGTCATGAAAGCAATAACGTTTTCCAATAAACACCTCTGGGTACAGATACATCTTTACAAAAAAAAGAAAGATCCGTTGTTGCTATCCAGCACTAGTTTTATATTCTAGCCTCACAGAAAATAGCCTAAACCGATCAGAAGATGTCTACTGAGTACCCGTTTAATGAATGTTGCAGAAAAGAAGATGCGTATAGGAAACTGAATTAGATTGAAGGGTCTTCTATGGCTGACAACGGCTCGAGTGCTTCTTTTGGACTGGAGTTTCAAGTTACCCACAGCAACTGGTTTCATTAGCATTGAAATAGTCTCAGACAGAAACCACATTTAAAAGGGGAAGTAAGCCTTTTTATATAAATTTGACATCTTCCTTATAAAAATATAATCCTGCAGCTCAAAATATAGTTAATCAAAATAATAACTATAGAAAACATGTTTATAAAAAAACAGACCAGATGAAAATTGTAGCTGTTCCTCGTTGCAAGTTGAGATCTTGCCTTTTTTTTAACCTTTTTTGGTGCGTTTCAGTGCACTTTCGATGTGTTTTACTGCGTTACAGTACAGTCCAGTGCACGAAAAATGCAGCATGTTCTACTTTTGTTACTGGAAAGCCCTGGGACTGCAAGCACTGGTGTGAACTATGCCATTGAAAACCATATAATCTACTTTCCATGCGCTTTTGATGCATAAAAAAACGCTGTATAGGAGATATTCATCTTGCATGCAGCCGCTGATGTCAATAGTGCATGCGCTCCAAAGGACCAGCATGTTGTGCGGAAACTTCAGAGCTTCTTGCCAGAGTCGAAGGCAATGGCGCCCGGAAGAGACGCCAGGGAAACATGTCAGCCTTCTAAGCGGTGACCGGACCCCGCTGCGGGGGCATCGTTCTAAGGTAAGGGAGCTGTATATGAACTTTAATGCAATAAACAGCTTCACCTACTAATATACTGGAAGGTGATCCACTACATACATACTGTAGCACAGACATTGCCATCTGGCACAATGTAGTTGTGATAATAACAATAGGACAGAGATCGGTCTGTCACAAAGATTTAGATACACACTCAAGAAACTATGGGCAGCTGCAGTTAAACTTTTAGAACAGGGATACTTACCTAATAGTCTCTGCATTTGCTCAGGGTGAAAATACAGCAGCAGTAGCGGCCCCTGTATGCGTAAGGCCCCTTTCACATGGGGCTGTCCGTTTTTGAAGGACTCCGCTTGCTCAGCAGGGATTAATTTGTTGATCCCTGCTGAGTTGGCGGATGACAGGTCCGTCTCTCCTCACTGTGCAGAGACAGACCTGTCAGAGCTCCTCTCTCCTTTATGGTGGATCGGATGAAAACAGAACGTTTGTCCGTTTTCATCCGATCCGCCAGATGGATGGAAAATAGGGTTTCCATTCATCTGCATTTAGTGGATCAGATGTCAGCAGACATGTCACAGCTGACATCCGTCGCTCCATAGAGGTGGATTGAGCATCCATTCAGGTCCGCCTGAAAATTTGACAGGTGGACCTGAATGGTCTGTATGTATAAAAGGGGCCTAAGGTCATGAATCTCAGATCTCTGTGTCTCTCTCTGCACTACTTCTTTGTGACACAGACACAGAGATAGGAAGGTATGTGCATAAATAATCTCTGTGATTGATTCCAAGACGCAAGAAATGAACTACAAGCTACTGATGCGCTGGTACTGTGTGCCAGCAGATTTAGCAAGGATATAGCAAGGATATACCCATACACGTCAGATCAATGTTGTGGGGGCTGTGGCCACAGGGGCACTCTTCTGAACATTTGGTGGGATTGCCCTGCGACCAGACCTTACTGGGAGGACATTAAATCTCTGATCAAAGAAATCACAGGCATAGATATTCCTCTGTCCCCAATTCACTTCCTGCTACCCATTCCTCCCATGCCAGTGAGCCAGTACAAGAAGAGTGTGCTGCCTCATTTGCTAAATGCAGCTAAGCGGCTGCTCCCTATTTTTGGAAGCGTCCGCAAATCCCAAGTAAGGAGGAGTGGCGCCGCAGGGTGGGTGACATCCGGGAGGCAGAGGGGTGGATTACCACTTGCAAGGGGGCCCATGACCGCTTCACCACGATTTGGCAGCCCTGGCTAGTGTATATATCGAACCCTGGACACATTTCATCCAGTTTGGATGTGGCCCTCCTGGAACTGGCGGAGCCATCCCTAAGGAGACGCCCCCAGGGCTTACAGATGGGGACCAGGAACTGAGGAGACCCCAACACTCAATTTAACATTTCATTAATCAGGGGCGGGGAGACAGGATGCTATTCTCTCTCTTCACTCACCCCCTTGATCATCCTACATGTATGAAGAGGTTGACGGAGCTCAGGGAGGAGGCGGAGTCGGACGAGAGGCTTCAGGTATGCTCTAAACCACTTTTCTTTTCCCTTCTTTTTCTCACTTAACTACTTTCTAATACTTTATGACTTGAATAGTTATGGCTGCCTACGGGCAGATGGTTGATATGTTGAGTGCCAGGTGACGGGTGAGGAATGGAGGACTTGGGTGGCCCAACAAAAATTTGGCGACCTGACGCCATGGGACAACCTGACTTGAGCAGGGAAATGGCACTTTGGTGCCGCTATTACGCAGGACTGCCCCCCTTCCCCCCCACACGTGGTTGTCTAGGAAGCCGTCGGCCCCACGTGAGTTACCTTGAACGTTAAAGCTGACCAAGCGTATCACGCTTGAGAACCCCTTACAAGAGGACAGACCAGTCCTATACTGCACGAAATAGACTGCGGAATGGGATTACTCAGCCCAACAATCGAGTTGACCTACCGTGCTGACCCGTCACCTGGTAAATACTCTCTCAATAATCTAATCAGTACCAAGTTAATTTATGACTGTTGACTATTCATGTTCTTGTTCCCACTACAAGTGAAAAACAAAAAAGGAATGACTGGAGTATTATGTATCAGCATTACCTACAGCAAATGTTTATCCTCTCTGTTCATTTTCATTTTTTCTCATTCCTTTACTGTATATCAAGCTGTAATACCCTCCTATAAAAAAAGATTGTTTAAAAAAAATAATCTCTGTAAACATTAAAGTGATATTAAAGTCCCTTTTTTTTGTAAATAATAAAAAAAAAAAAAGAAACATGTCATACTTACCTGCTCTGTGCATTGGTTTTGCACAGAGAAGCCCCAGCCCCAATCCTCCTCTTCTGGTGTCCCCACCTAGGAAGCCACTTGCTAGGTGGGGACTCATGGGGCCTGCTCCCAAGCCGCACAGTGTGGCTCAGCCCAATCCTCCCCCTAAAGCCCCCCCCCCCCCAACCAATCCCTCGACACTGGATTTGACTGACAATAGCAGGAGCCAAAGGGTCCTGATGCTCGCACTAAATCCAGTAAGGAGGGAGAGCAAGAGTAATGCCTCTGCTTTTGGACAGGGCACTAGACTTAGGTAAGTATTTAGAAGAGCAGGGTGGAGCTGCTAAAAGTTTTTTTACCTTAATGCAGAGAATGCATTAAAGCAGTTGTGAACTGCTGCACTTTCTTAATCGTATATCACGGGACACAGAGCCATAGTAGTTACTATGTGGGTTATAGACCACCTTTAGGTGATGGACACTGGCACACCCTGAACAGAAAGTTCAACTCCCTATATAACCCCTCCCCCTACAGGGAGTACCTCAGTTTTTTCACCAGTGTCTTTGGTGTTGGTCGGGAGTAAAGATGTGCTGTGCTGAGCTCCACTGGAAAATTCCTTGCTGGGGCAAGCCATGCAAACGGATCCATTCAAAGTGTCTTTTCCAGGCCGAATTGAATGGTACCCGGGCCTCGTGTCTGAAGAAACAAGGTTTTACCTGTAACACTTCTCTTTTTAGAGAGCTGGACCCCAGTATCCAGTATTTGTTTTTTTTCAGCCATAGTCTTGGCAGGGTGCTTTTTACAGGCCCAGGGCTGTCGATCACCCCGTTTACAAAAAAAAGGGGACCCCTGTCCCTGAAGGTTTTCTAAACGGAGCCCACCGTGAACGGTGAAGATTGGGTCTGTTTTACCACAGAACCTTGCAGCTGGGTAATGTAAGGGAGATTCCTAAGGAATTTTTCTCTTTTTAGCTTACCTGCAAGGCAAAGCCATAATGTGCTGGTATGCATCACATATCAGCACATTATGTGAAACTTGCCTCAAAACGAAGCCCTTCCGTGATGCAATGTCATCACTGGAGATGACGTCCATCTATACCTGGTCTTCCGGGTTTGCGGCTCTGTGATTGGCCAGAGCCACGATGACGTCACTCTCGCGCATGCACACGGGATCTGCTGGTCACGGCACACTGCTCTGAAGAAACTACATGCCTTGTTGTTCCTTCAGAGCATGTGCCAGTAACGTACCTGACGGCTAGGACAGTAAAAGAGATATTTACACTACCTATAGGTAAGCCTTAATATAGACTTACCTATAGGTAAAACTTAAAGATAGACGTTTGCTTCCTCTTTAAGATATAAAAACTTTAGCCACACTTTAAGCAGCAGAGCCAGTTACAGACAGTAGAGGGCAGCAGATCCATTCAGCAGCAAACTATGATGAATGAAACTATGAAACTATGAATGTAGCCTTATTCATTCGAATATTTGTGTCAAGCTCCCAGCGCTGTCAGGGAAATTCAATAAAGCAGTAATGTCACTTTTCTGGTGGTATGGCCCTTTTATCATGGCCTATTCCTAATTTATGAAAGCCTCGCGCTAGTTTCAGTACAATTACTGACACGTGTGCCTGATAGGTAGTGTTTAATACTGTGCTCATTACTTTATCAATATTTGAATGTGGTTTACATCATTGCTTGCTAAGACGAAGGCCTCTTACGTCCTAGCAACCAAGGATGCAAGTAAGTCACACTGAACTGACAGTGGGCAGTGCCTGATGGGGATTTAGGCTAGTTCCCCATCAGGTCCCCTCGGCCTGTGATTGACAGTGGATGGCACATTCCAAAGCCGCTAGGGCGGACCTAATGGGGAACTAGTCCCTTAGCATTCCCCACCAGGCTCTGCCTCCAAAACAATCCATGGCTGCTGTGCCTGTTAAGTGGGCGGAGACTGAAGGGGAACAGAGAAAAAGTTCCTCATCAGGTCCGTCTTGCCTATGAGTGACAGTACACAGGAGTGAAAAGGTTCAAAAGCTGCTATTGGAATGAATAGCAGCTATGGAAATGCCTACTTCTGTCAATCCAATTAAAGTGCTCCTGATGGGTAACTACTCTCAGTTCCCCATCAGGTTCCACCTGCTCCTAATACTTTTTTTTATCCCTTTTACTGTTTATAGACCACCTATTTTAGCACTTGGTGGCTGTGGCAGTGGAAGAGCTTAAGGGCCCATTCACATGTGTACGTTTGTAATATGTGACCCAAAAAGACAAAATGTAGGTGTCCGCTCAGTTAGAGAAGTTCAACTAGACCACTGTGAGTGCAGGCAGGGACAGGGAGCTTGTCCTAGCTCTCCGGTATGCTTTCATAAATATATGTATATATATATGGCGGCAAGGCGGGTCCTGTGTACAGGATCATGTACCTGCACATGATTCTGCACTTCCGGGTCTGGGGTGTGCCTCTGGCAGAAGCAATATCTGCCGTGACCTGCCGATTGTTTCCGAGAAAGACAAAACGACGGTCTGCCTATGTAAAGAAGGCAGATCACCATTCTGTGAGAAGAGTAGGTAGTGATCCTGTGTTTCTGCTAAGCAGGAACATGGATCTCTGCTTTTCCACAGTACAATCTCCTCCCCCACAGTTAGTGAGCACTCTAGGAACACATTTAAACCCTTTAATCACCCCTGCTATTAACCTCTTTCCTGACAGTGTTATTAGTACAGTGACAGTACATATTTTTAGCACCGATCACTGTATTAGTGTCACTGGTCCCCAAAAAAGCATCACTTAGTGCCTAATTCCCCCGCAATGTTGCAGTCCCACTATAAGTCACTGATTGCCGCCATAAATAATGGTAAAAAAAAATAAAAATCCATAAATATATCCCATATGTAGCGGTGTAGTTGCCACTAGTAACAAACATCCAACAATTCACCCCGCTGCCAGACTCCCATATATATCTCTTGTAGAGACAATGAACAGTCTTTGCTGGTTTTGTTTTTATTGGGGGGTACAACTTGGTTGAGGAAAAGGGTATATGGGATGCCCATACAATAATTAATTTTGCCATCATACTTAAAGGTTTTATTGATTAGGACAAAGTTTGAGCCTGAAGAAATGATGTGCATGTTTAACAGCTATGATCTTCCTCCTGCATCACCATGCAGACTATTGCTCCTCCTCTGCTTAACTCCTGCAGGCTATTACTACTTCCAGAATTTCCTTACCCATGGCCGTGTAAGGATGAGGACATCACCCTGTGTAAGGGTGAGGTTTTCAAAAATCCTCTCCTCCTGCACAAACTTATCCTTTAGTTATCAATGTAAAGTAATGCCAAATCTTCTTCTGTAAGCAAGAAGGACCCACTCTGAATAGTTCCTCAAGCTGGCTCTGTTTGCTCCCTGTTACTAGGCCAGGGGCCTGCAGCACCCCACCCCGGAGGCCTAGTAGTTTAACCACTTCCTGCCTGGCCTATAGCAGAATGACAGCCGGGCGGTGGTACAGTTATCCTGACAGGGCACTGACTGGCAACATTATGGTCCAGCTAAAAAAAAGTGATGGCCACATTGGCCAGCAATGCCACCCATCAGTGTCATCAGTGCCACCTAATCGGTGCCGCCTTATCAGTGCCCATCAGTGCAGCTATATCAGTGTCTGTTATTGAAGAAAAAAACTTACCTATTTACAAAAAACAAAGAAAAGACATTTTTTTTTCAAAATTTTCGGTCTTTATTTGTTGCACAAAAAGTAAAAATTGCAGAGGTGATAAAATACCACCAAAAGAAAGCTCTATTTGTGGAAACAAAATTCTAAAAAATTTGTTTGGGTAAAGTGTAGCATGACCGCGCAATTGTCATTCAAATTGCGACAGCGCTGAAAGCTGAAAATTGGCTTGGGCAGGAAGGTGCATAAGTGCCTGGTATTGAAGTGGTTAAAAGCACATGTTGAGCGGTGGACTACTGTTTCCAGCCAGCTCAGCTTGCAAATCCTGTGCCCTCAGGCCACATCAATTTGACACAACTCCCCACAGTCTCTCCGTGATTCAGGACTCCTCATCATTGACCGTGTAGAAGTGAAGTTCCCTCACAGACTTCCTGGCACATCCAGCCCTCCACTGTGGCACACTCACCGACCTTTCTTCTGTCCCGAACCCTTGATGGAGAACTTGACCGGACCATACATTCCAACAGCTTCACCTCCCCCTCTGCTCCAGGAATTCCTTATCAATGACAGTGTAAAGGTGAAGTTCCTTATATATTATTCCTTATATAGGAGGCCCGCCCCCTGCCAATACCAAGTGGGGATTGGTCAGGGCTCCCACATGAGCTGCCTGCCAATCCTGTTCTAGGCCCTGCCCCTCTTGCAGAACATTCTCCCTTGAGGCAGGGGAGGTGCCTCAGAACTAGAGCACAGGTGGTCACTGCTACACTAACCACTCCCAGCCTCCAGATCAAAACAGCTTGCAGCATAGGCCTACCTACATTTACCTCTGCTGACATTCTATGTAGCAAAAATCCTATTACTAGCAACTACCTATTGGTAGAGGGTGCTACATTCACCCCCACCAAAATCACAGCTGTCCTCAGCTGTGGAAAATACATTTCCAAAAATACCTCCTGGGCCCAGGAGTGGCATCCCATATTATTAGGTTGGATGGGGGAAAGGGTGAAACTTGGACAGTTTTTTTTTTTGTTTTTTTTATAAGTAGAATATCTACAATCTGGTCATATATTTACATTGCACATTTTATACACATCCTAACGGCAGATCCCTGCAGCTAGACACATACAATTGGAGGCAGAGCACTGCTCCCTTAGGAGGAATACTCTGCCTACCACAGGTCTTCATCTGTTCCAGCGGTGGAGATGGATAGCCGTCACATCCCTGACGTTCCTAAAAGAAGACACAAGACACAATGACATACAACCTATCTATACAAATCATTCACCAGGCGGAGGGGATTACAAACCTCCACTTGGTGAAAGAAACTGTACAATGGGTGTCATGCTGTTCCCTGTTTCACTGTCACTCCTGCAAGAAGGATCTAAGGGGACCTCCTGCTGAGCACAGTCAAACCAGACATGCCAATGATCAATAAAACCTTCTAATTGCTCCTGGTTGGAGGGACCCCTCCCGAAAGTTAGGTAGCAAAAGGTTTGGCAGGGACAGTGCACCCTAGTGTCCATGATACACTCATCCTTCCATCAGGCACCCTGGGTGGTGGGCAAAGGCTGTCCCTGCAAGAAATTTGAATTGTTATTAGAGAAAACCACACAGGCCCTGCCCTGTCCTTGCAGTCCTTGTGGCCGCATTTATGTGGGTTGCACAGCACAACAGTCCTCATCACACATAAAAACGCAGATCTGGCAACCTCCTCTGGGTATACCCTTCTCCTCTGACTGAGACTGAGTGGCTCCTGTTAGGCTGACCCACCTTTACCCAAAAGAAAAAACTGGACTGTTTATGTTTTTTAAACTAACTTTATATTAATTTTTGCACTATTTTGCAGTTTTCATAAATTTTTTGTAAACAGGATATATTATGTCACATTATGATTCTGCCACTTTATAAGTTCTAGTGCAGCTTTTTCTTTTGGATTATTGTATATTGTGCGTGTCTCACATTCGGTTGCGGCAAGAATTTATTACCGTTATTATTATCATTTAATCTTTTGTTTAACTAGCACTGGATTTTTTGATTTTTTGAGTACTTTTTGGACAGCGCTGTTTTTCAAGGTTTTTTTAGGTTTTATAGTGACCCACCTTTACAACTGGGACTTTGTGGATTCCACAGTCCAACCTCCATTCCCGTTGCAGATCCTTGAACTGGGCCCAGGCATCACTCTCTGGCACCTGGAGTGGCTTGGGCACGTGCAAAAAGTCCCAAACCAAGTCGTTCTCCCACTGTCCCCGTGAGTCTTCAATGACGCCCATGGTTTGGGCTGGGACATAAGGGTAATCTAAGCCTCACTCCAAGGCAACCCTCCTTTGTACTTCCCGCTGGAAATGTGAGAGTCGGGGTAACTCGTTAAGTTTTCCTTTTCCAGGCAGGACGCAGGGATCTGGGGCCTTGATGACCCATTGTCTGTATGTGGGAGCCCTGGCCTGGGTAGTGGATGGCTGATTGACGAAAAGTCTGCTGGCTTGCACTGGGGTCCATGCTGGGGACTATGGTTCCTCCACTGCATCGGATGGGGTATCAACAGATGGGGAATTTCCTGTCTCCCGCTCCTCCTCACTGGGGCCCTCCTCTAGGGAAGACCAAGAGAACTCTGAGCGAACCCCAGTCTAAAGCCCCGTACACACTATCAGATTCAGAGTCTGATGATTTTTGTCTTCAGATTTACCAAAACCATGTAGTGCAAGGGCCTACCTGATTGCATGCAAATTGAAACTCCTAAGGTTTGACCTCATGTTATATGGTTTTGGTAAATCTGAAGACAAAAATCTGCAGAAAATCTGATAGTGTGTATGGGGCTTGGGATCCGGCCCTTGCTCACCTCATCCAGCTCACCTGAAGGTTTCCCCTCCTGCAGCATGGGCTCCCTCCGGATGGGCACAGCAAGGGTCTTACTTGGAGTCGGCTCTTTAGGGCGATTAAAGAGGGAGTCCACCTGAAAATTATTAAAAGCCAGCAGCTACAAATACTGCAGCTGCTGACTTTTAATAAATGGACACTTACCTGTCCTGGAGTCCAGCAATGTCGGCAGCCGAGGCTGATCAATCACTCGGCTCTTGGCTGCTGCCGCCACCAATCTCGGTGTGGGAATCAGGAAGTGAATCGTTGCGGCTTTACTTCCCGGTTCCCTACTGCGCATGCGCGAGTCCCGCAGCGCAATGAGAATGCTCCACACTGTCTCTAGGACCTGTGTGTGTCCCAGCAGATAGCGTGGCGGGACAGGAAGAGGCATAGACTCCCATGGGAGTCTATGCCAGGAAGTGGGTGCAAATACCTGTCTTAGATAGGTATCTGCACCCCCCTCCCCACTGAAAGGTCCCAACTGTGGCACCAGAGGGGGGGGGGGTTCCGATGAGCAGAAGTTCCACTTTAGGGTGGAACTCCGCTTTAACTGGAGGCCACACACTGACTCCTGCAGCCTCCTGGCCATGGCTCTCTACAACAGTCTCTTTCTCCCATATATCCTGGAACTCTGAAGTTCGAGAGGGCGGAGGATCACCTGCCAGTGATGGAGGAGAACTACTACTCACTGGCAGGTGATCCTCGGCCCTATCGGGCCTTCCGAACTTCCCGCGGTTGCAGCGTGCATAGTCCTGTGAGCGGGTGAATATTGTATTATCTTCATTCCCGCTGCACTGGCCCTAGGTGGGTTAGTGGCTCCCCGCAGTGACCGCATGGGTCCAGGCGTTGACTCCGATCGTGGGTATGTGGCACCTGGGGCACAGCATGCATAACCGCTTCACTCATCCGATCACCCCCCAAGCAAGTCCTCCACAGAGCTCCAATCAGATGCCAGTGTCGACTAGCACACGGTCCTGCATTTTAGGTAGTCGCTGTACAGCAGGCATCCTCCGATCACCCACCGCCATCTTCATGTGCCTCGTGTCTGGCGTGCAGCACGTTGATCTCCTCACCATCCTCCGCTGGGGTGTGACTCCGCCCACAAGCTTGTTGGTTCAGCGTGCAAGGAACTGTAAGCAGGTTTCAGACTGTGTGCGCTGTAGTGATACCTGGTGGTAGGCGCTGATGAATTGCAGGTACTGTCCAGGCATAGTTTTAGAAACCGCGTCACAAAGGCTGAAACTGAAGGCTGGCAACTACACAGCGATCACCGTTAACATAGTAAAGTCTCTCCTGTGACATCTTACTGTGTGGGACTGACCATGCAGCATCCCGTCAAAGACACCCCCTCCTTGCATACCGTTACTAGGGGCAACAACAGATATTATTATCATTATTATTCACGATTTATATAGCGTCAACAGTTTACGCAGCTCTTTACAATGTAGAAGGGGGGAACAGCACACTTACAGTACAATACAGAAGGGACAGGAGGGCCCTGCTCATAGAGCTTACATTCTAAAGGGAGGGGATGGTGGTACAAAAGGTAATAGATGCAGGGAATGATTTGATGGGGTTGTTAGGTAGGTCTGGGATAGGCTTCCCTGAATAAGTGAGTTTTTAGGGATCTCCTAAAGGTGGATAGGTTAGGGGCTGACCGGATATACGGGGATAGAGAATTCCAGAGGATGGGAGAGGCTCTGGAGAAGTCCTGAAGACGAGCATGAGAGAAGGTAACAATGGAGATAGATATTCACAACTCATTTTACTGTGTTAAGCAGGATTAATAAAGTAAATATTTTTTTATTCTGCAATACAGTGTGCAATGTCCGGAAAGAGTTTGCTCGCAGTGGGTTGCCACGGGTGATGGCACATCATTACAGTCATTGGTTGCAGGGCTTATTGCGGTGGTGAGTGTCCATTGAGACAACTGAGTGCAGGGCCGTGATAGCAGCACTGATCCTGGATGGTTGCTATGGACGACGAGTTTGAATTTGGTTGCTATGAGCAACGGCATGTGGCAAAAGTCAATTTTGAGATCAAACATAGTACTTTACTCACTGTAACCCAAACGTGGCAAACAGGCAAAGTCCCCTCTGGCGTTTAGTGGTTGCTAGGGGCGACAGCCCATAGGTTAACAGTGAAGGCAGATCTCGGTGGCACCTCCAAATGTAGTGGTGTATTTGCCACTAGTAACAAACATCCACCAATTCACCCTACTGCCAGACTCCCATATATCACTTGCAGAGACAATGAACAGTCTTTTGCTGGTTTTGTTTTTGTTTATTGGGGGGGTACAACTTGGTTGGGGAAAGGGGTATATGGGATGCCCATAGAATAATTAATTTTGCCATCATACTTAAAGAAAGTGGGGGCTGGAAATTTGAAGTCCAGCAGCCTCAGATACATCTGGATGAGAGGTGTTGACTGCCAAGTGGTGAGTGAGCTCACCATCCTTCTCCCTCCTGCCTCTGAGTGAGTACACTAAGGTAAATCAGAGTTCTCAGAGCAACCCTTACATCAGAGTTCCCCTTTACACCAGAAGCCACGGTGTTCCCTCTTACATCAGAGTTCTTAGTGTTCCCCCTTAAATCAGGGTTCCCAGAGCATCCCTTATGTCAGAGTCCCCAGAGTTCTCCCTTATATCAGAGTCTGCAGAGTTCCTCCTTACAGTGTAAGGGAACTATTCGAGTTCAGATGTAAAAGGGGAACTCTGCAAGTTCTGAGTAAAAGGGAAACCCTGCGGATTCAGATGTAAAAGGGGAACACTTCTGATTAACGTCCTATGATTAGAAATGTTATTTAATTGCTAAATATATGTATAGTTTATACTAAAAAAATTGCTGTGCGCCGCTAACGTGTTCGGGTGTGACTTGAAGAAAAGGTGGCAACCCTAATCGGAGGGCAAGTGGTTATTTTTCATGTGCTTTTGATGCACTTGGAAGCTGCAGTTTAGAACAGCACACAGGTGTGAACAGTGTCTACATTTCACAGTGCAGTCATTTTATATCATTGTTCATTCTTTGCTAACTAAAAACAGCCTTATTCTAATTTTAGTATAATGTCGGGACTTGGGCGGTACGTTATCAGTTACACACATCGCTTTTGTGCTTTTGCTAACCATAACAATGGCGGCGCTCGCCCTGTTATTGTACGTCGCAGGAGCTACGCCTTACGGTACGCCGGGCGTAAATCAAGTCCACCCAGCGCGTGCTGTTATTGGTGGGCTTGAGTGTGCTCTCACAGTGTGTTGTGGGAAGTGTAGTCTCTTGTCTCCCAGCCGGCTGCTTTGCTGACGGCTTCAAAGACTACATTTCCCGGCTGCATTACAATGCAGGTTCGCCTGATGGCTAGTGGGCTACACAGACAGGAGGGACTGGGGGAGTATTGTTATTGCCTATGAGCACATATGGGGCTCTAGTTATGTCTTGTTCTCCTGGTCACTGATCACTATGATTGCTGGCAGACTGTGACCATGTGCTGAGCCGGTGATCTGCCCCGGTGCGGGGACAGCGGCCTCTGCGGCCAGGTACAGTATGACATTCATCTAACACCTGCCGGCCTGCTATTCATTCACTTAGTGCATGTCTGCTATAGTGTGCATTCCAATGGTGACACGTCATTTATAGACCTCCTACTAGAATGTAATGGCTGAAGGTGCCTGGAGAGTTCTCCTCCTTCTGGACGTAATATATTAAAGAGGAACATTGGCTAAAACTTTTCTTCAGTTATCTGTGTCCCCATAGGGGACATTCACTTCACTTCCAGTGTCAGTTGTGACGGGACAGGAAGGGAGGGCCTGTGTACACTAAGTCTAGGTTCACACTATTGCGGGGGTCAATTGCGCGTTCACCTGCAGCCAAAACACGTTGCTCTTTAGCAGACGTGTCCTTATTTCTTAATGGCGCCCCCATGCATCTGAAAACACCGTTTTTTGGCTATGTATTACTGCACATGGTTCCTTATGGCTGCCCTGCCAGTGCTTTTTAGAAAAAGGGTCAGGGACCATTTCCCACAGGTACAGTAAGCCATTAAAATGAATGGGTAGGACGCACTGACCGCATCAGTGTGAATCTAGGTTAAGGGCTCCTTTACATGTGCGCTTTTGTGAACTGTCCCTCTGAAAAGTGATCTGTTGCCTCCTGAGCGTCTGTTGAAACCTAGAAAAATCCCCCCGCAACCATGTGCGTTACAATAAAGTGTCACTAAACCCAGGACCCTGCATTCACTAAATCTGGTCTCCCACAGTACACACAACATGGAAATGAAATTATCTTTAGTAAATATAAATGGCTAAATACCCTTTCTCATCAGCGCAATAAAGCAGTCTTATGACTTCTATCAGTGTCTGGTTAAAGCTTGTAGGTGGAGTTTTTATTCTGCTCTGACTGTCCTATGAGACCACAGGACCCCTGACCCTCTTTCTGGACAGTGCTGATTGGCCCTGTGCTGATCACATGCATCCTCCCAAGAAAAAAAAAAAACTCTCTAGCAATACACACCAAACTGAGCATGTACAGCTTGTCCCCAAGGCTTTGTTCTATTAGGAGATGGATTGGGGACTGTAGGGGAGGATCAGAGAAGACAGAAACAGTCTTTTTACACAATGCAGATGATTAACCCCTTAGGTTCCACAGTGAGTAGAACAAGTATGCGTTACTGCATATAGAGACTGATTTTAGTGTTGTGGGTTTAGTAACACTTTAAAGGGGCTGTAAACCCTCGTTGTTTTTCACCTTAATGTATTCTATGCATTAAGGTGAAAAACCTTATTTGGTGCATCGGCCCCCCTTTTACTTATCTGAGCCTGGTCTTTCCCGTGACAGGGACGAGGATAGATTGATAGCAGCAGGAACCATTGGCCATTGCTGTCAATCAAATCTAATGACATAGGAGCAGGGGGTGGAGCTGAGTCCTGCTGTTTGTGTCAATAGACGCAGCAGCAGGACATAGGAGCGCGCCCACACAAGTGCCCCGAGGGAGAGCGCTTCTCCAAAGGACCACTGGAGAAGAGGAGCCAGGAGCACCACTGAGGAACCCCAGTAGAGGAGGATCGGGGCTCCTCTGTGCAAAACCAACTGCACAGAGGAGGTAAGTATGATATGTTTGTTATTTAACTACTTCAATACAGGGGACTTTCCCCCCTTCCTGCCCAGGACAATTTTCAGCTTTCAGTACTGTTATACTTTGAATGACACTTGCGTGGTCATGCAACACTGTACCCAAGCTAAATTTTTATCATTTTCTTCCCACAAATAGAGCTTTTTTGCTGGTATTTGATCATCTCTTTATTTTTTGCACTATAAACAAAAAAAGACTGTCAATTTTGAAAAAAACTGATGGGCACTGATAGGTGTCACTGGATAGGCAACACTGATGAGCCACTGAGTGGCATCTGATGGGGCACTGACAGGCATTACCAATGGGGCACTGATTGGCACTTTTATGGGCACTAATTGGCACTTTTATGGGCACTGACAGGCGTTCTTTGTGGGGCACAGGCTGGCAGGTGATGGGCACTGATTGGCAGCTGATGGGCACCCCTGATGGTGGCTCCACTGATGATCATGGTGTTGATTATCAACTCAGACCCCCCCTGATAGGTGAGATCCGCTGATCGGTTCTCCCTGTCAACGTGAACCGAGAATTTACAGCTGATCACCTGGTAAGAAGCCGCTGTCAGAGGCTCCATACCACAATTGGAGTTGCGGTGTGACAGAGTGACACACAGCACCCTTGATCGCTGTGCTGCACGCTGGCTTGTTGTCCTCACGTTATATGAGGCCCGATTAGGATAATGGACACACTTTGCTGAAGTTATATTGCTATATGGTAGGCGGCAAGTGGTTAAAAAAAAAACAAAGTTTTATTTATCCTTTAGTTCACCACTCAACTGTGGTTCTGGCTACCAAACCGGACACACTGTATGCCGCAATTTAATGCCTGGTTCACACTAGTGCGATGCCAGACATCACATGTGATTCGCACCGCATTACTGTGAAGATCAACAAATTGTATGACTGAAATCGCATCGCATTCGCACCAAAATTATGCAGGACCTTCTTTTTTGGTCCGCACTGGAATCGGATCGCATGGGTGTTCACGCCCATGCGATCCGATTCCTGCACCATTTCACAGTTTGCACTGCAATCTGCGAACTGATTTGGGGGTGTCGTTAACTTTACATTGACACCCCCAGCAGTTTGCAGATCTCAGTGTGAAACACTGTGCGATTTAGGCACGATACGGCAACCCACACTGGATTCACAGGGTTCTCGCATCGCACTAGTATGAACCGAGCCTAAAGCAAAGCACGGAGCCGCAGCAATATGAACTACCCCCTCCGCCTGCATCGCATATTTTAGAGGGGTGGTAAAACAACCTATTTTTACTGGATGCCCCTGTAAACAAAACCTAAAATCGTATTCATGAAAGATTACTATCAGACTAAGTTCACACAGATGGAAAAGGGGTGTTAAGCACAGTTGATCTGCATTTTAACAGCCCCCCAAGACCTGGCTACCTACAAATGAATATGATGGTCCTTTAGGTAATTCTAAACCTGGCACGTTTGGCAGGTGTTGCTGCTTGATAAATGTGCCCATTGACGTCAACCATAGTGCAAACACTTGGAATTCAGTTGTGGCATGGTGCTGCTATTCAAAATCTCCCTTGGGACTAGAAAAAAGGGTGATCAGGAGATGGCAGTATCCCCTTCTGAACACCTGTAAACCATCACTGAACCACCTCTGAAAAGTGATCATCTGATCTATGCGATTTGAAAAATCCTGTTTGCACGCATGGTGTGATTACAGGCATTGAACTTATTATTTCTAGAGAGTAGGCATTTGAGAGGAAATATAGCAATATACAAATACCTTACTGGTGACCCTAACATAGGGAAAAACCTTTTCAGTGGGAGGGAGTTTAAAAAAAACGTGGCTATTCATTGAAATTGGAACAAAAGCAGTTTAAACTTAAACAGCGTAGAGGGTTCTTTACTGTCAGAGCGGTAACGATGTAGAATTCTCTTCCATGAGCAGTGGTATCAGTAGGGAGCATTGATAGTTTTAAAAAACTATTAGCCCTCCTTCACACTGAACAGGACTTTGAAATCGTGCAAAATCTGATTTGACCCAGGGGCTTAGATGGGCATATTAACAACACAACATTGGGATTTGCTATTGACCTAAACACACACACACACACACACACACCACAGGTTGAACTGGATGTACTGGTGTCTTCATTCAACCTTACCAACAATGTAACAAGCCCCTAGAATCACACTGCATTAAAAACGACACAAGTTTGAACATTTCCCCAATCATTCCAAAGCTTCCCAAAAAGTTTTGTCCAAATTACAATAATTGGTGTATCTATCAAAAAATGTGCAGAGCTATTCATCCTGTAAAACAGCACACACATTTGTTTTGTATAAATTAGAGAACAAACAAAGATTATTAGACTATCATCTCTCCAGGTCAAATATTTTTTTATACAGAATAGATATATAGAAAATACAGCCACTAGATGGAGCTGGCAATCATAGTAAATAAGCTTTTATTTTCTATATCTGCGCCGTCTAGTGGCCATATTGTGGTATTTTCTCGCTTTACTCTATTCTTTATGAAGAATAACAACCAAGCTGGAGAGAAAATAGTCGAATTGTTTTTGCCCCCATTTGCACAGAACAAATGAACACGCTGTTTCACAGAGTAGCTGACCACTTGTTCTGACTTTGCTTTCTTTTCAATAGACATCGTATGTCAGCAGCATTGTGTTGCAGCTCATCACCCTGGATAGTGGTTTGAAGAATATGTTGTAAACTGCCTATACTATATACACATATATATATGTAGGACTGCAGCACCAAAGTGTCAGACCTGACACTTTTTACTGTGTGTTACTTGTAAAATGAAGTATTTCATATTGCAGAACGTGATATGCAGCCATATTTTTTTTTGTGCCCATCATAGCACATATAAATATTGATATGATGTGTCAGGATTTGCTGTTGTAGAGGAAAAGCTTTTATAAGGGCACATACTGATCCGTCCCGTGTGAAAGGGGCCTAACAAGGATATTTCTTTATGGAAGCAACTGATGAAAATGTGTAATATATCTGTGGTGTATGAGCAGAGTACAAAATAATTCCCCTACTGCACTAATGTTTTACACCTTTAACCCAACTTTCTTTACACAGGCTTCTACGAGTACAAAGACAAGAATGAACCTGTTGTACTCTTGGTCCATGTCAGTGATGGGGTACAGCGCCTGGCTGGTGTCGTGAAGCTTGATTTCTCAGCGTGATTGAAATGCGAGGTAACATTTCTTTAAGTGATTGTAAAGCTTTGTTTTTTTTTTCTTCTTAAATAACAAGGGTTTTACACAGAGGGGCCATGATCCTCCTCTTCTGGGGCCCCCTTGGCGGCGCATCTGGCTCCTCCTCTTCTTGGGTGCCCCCTCAGAGACTCGCATTTCATGGGGACACTTGTGCGGGTCCATTGACACAGACAGCAGGACTCGACCCCAGCTCCCGTGTTACTGGGTTTATTTGACAGCAGCGGGAGCCAATGGCTGCCCTGCTATCAATCTTTCCAATCAGGACCCGAGACACCGACTGGAGCTGCTTTGCTCATCCCCATCGCTGAAGCGATCAGGCAAGAAAACGGGGGCTCTGGGAGGGGGGGGGGGCTGCAGCACAAAAGGTTTTTCACCTTAATGCATAGAATGCATTAAGGTGAAAAAACATGTTTTTAGTGAGAGCATCTATGTGCTGCCATTGCTGGGCTTTGTTTAACCACTTCGCCTCTCACACCTGTGCACCCCCTATGGGCCTGAGAAATTTTTACAATTTTGCTACAGACTTGTTTATTCGGCAATAACTTTGTCATTACTTAAGAGGAACTGCAGTCTGTTCACATAATTGGTAATAAAAACCTCTTTGCCATTCTGAAGCTTCCCTCAAACCACTTGCATATTATTGTGTGTGTGTGTGTGTATGTATGTATATGTATGTGTATATACATACATACATACATACATACATACATACACTGTGATTCTATACTTTCCAAATATGCTGCAGAAATCTCCTTCAACTGAGTCTGGCTGAAACCATTTTAACTGTGGGCAGCTGAAGCTGCTGCCCTTTCACTTCCTGGATTTAGGCTGGATTCACACCAATGCATTTTTTGTGCATTTTGCAGATTTGCACTACAGAACGTGTTCCATAGGAAACCATGGTAAATGGACTGCAGTGCAAATGTGCAAAATGCAAAAAGCACTAAAAATGTGTAGGTGTGAATCCAGCCTTACACAGAGGCACACCTCCAGCACTGCCGCTCTCATTGGCCCTCTTATGATTCACCCTCCTCCATTCCTGGCAAACTCTCACAAGAGTGAGAGAGCTGTGCATGATGTCATAAGCCTAGCCTTTTTACCAGACAAGAAACAGGAAGTGGGCTGTATAAGGCCATCCCTAAACTGTTCCCACAAAGTTGGGAGCATGAAATTGTCCAAAATGTCTTGGTATGCTGATGCCTTAAACGTTCCCTTCACTGGAACTAAGAGGCCAAGCCCAACCACTGAAAAACAACCCCACACCATAATCCCCCCTCTACCAAACAATCAGAGTCCCTGTTCTGGAACAAGTATGCAGCAAGTGAAATCAAGACTTATGATTTGCATCCTTGTTCAGGTCATTTACTTAGAAAGCACTGATGCCATTGGGTCACTGTGACAGCACAGCAGCTACCATTATTAAAGCCCAACTTTGAAAAATTTGAAAATCATTCCTTGTGGTGGTGCTGCACTCACATTGAAAGGGCTTGTTTCATCCATGAAAGAGGAGTAGCTCTTTAACTTACCTGATCCTCTGCTCCTCCACGCTGTGGTTGTGGACTGTCCCTCTGCACCATCATGTCCAATGCAGGGCTATGGGCCCTACTTTGGTTTTGATGAGGACAGGACCTTGGACCAGCAGAGTGTGGGAGAAGATGCTACAAGGACCAGTCTAGCCGCACAGATGAGAAGGTTCTTTCTTCCCCTAGAGCTAAATCAACCCATGCAGTGTGGGCACAGCCCACTGCAATGGATCATTTTCAGGTTTTCTAGAGTTGGGCTTTAAAGAAAGGTCTGCATTTACTACTCACATTTCTCTCAGTCCAGGTTTCCTTTAGAATTTTCTTAACATTTTTGCTTTATTAATTGTAATCTGTATTAGCAGTAGTATTTACACCCTTTATTGTCTTATTATGTTTTCAGAACCACAGAAGACAAAAGTATGGTATTGTCCTACTTCCAAGACACAATGAGTAGTGATCATCATGATATCTCCCAATCAAGGATGTCTTATGTAAGTCAACGTATGTTAAAGCGGAACGTCACTAGTTTTTTATACGTACTTTATTTATATGTACGCCTACTTCCCTCTTTATGCAATAAAGAAAAACAAATTATGGGGGGGGGGGGGGGGGGGGGGCGTTGCATTGTTTTTATTCTGTGCAGTCAGCTCAACCCACCATACCAGTTAATGTTTTTTTAGGGTTGCACCAATACCGGTATCGGTGCTGATACCAAGTATAACAAGTACTAATGCAAATGCTCTGATACTCAAAACTGATACCTTTGCGGTGCGATTTGAGCCCATACAAAATGAATAGGCTCAGATTGCACTGCAAAGAATCGCATGTGATTTGAACAGGAATGCAGTGCGATTTCTGTTCAAATCGCATGTGTTTTTCCCCCAGCGATACTGTGTGAACCCGGGCTTGTCATAGTGACTTCAGCCTGGGTTCACACAGGAGCGGTGCAAGAAACCTCATGCAATTCGGACAGGAATTGCACGGCATTCCAGTTCAAATTGCACGTGATTGTTTGCAGTGCGATTCAAGCTTATTCATTTTGTATGGGCTCAAATCTCACCGCGAATGTATCAGTTCTGGTATCGGCAAACACTTGACCGAAAATATCGGCACTCATCGGTAACAAAAACAGTATCGGTGTAACCCTAGGGTTTATTGTTTAAGAATAACCCCAGGGGTGAAGTTGCATTTTAATAAAATACATAGACTTCTACAGTGTATTCATTTATTGCAGTAGTGCATAAACTTCACTGCTTTATGACATAGATAACCAAAATCAGTGACAAATAAAATGATATTGTTTTCACTGATTCCTTGTACTTTTATGCTTGTTAAAGGATATGTTTTGCATCTAGACTGGAAAAAAAGGCTTGTATGCGTTTTTATCAATATCCGTTTGATGTGTATACAAGTATGTAAAAAGTGTGGTTACTGCAGTACATGTTTCAGATGCAATGTCCAGCCCTTTTATTGGCTATACACTGCGTCTTATTTAGTGGATATTATGGAGCCTGCAAGCTTGATCATTAACAACATTAACAACAAAGCGCTTGTGCTTTTTTTTTTTTTTTTTTTTTAAGTGTTCTGTCCTGTCACCCAGCATCAATTTCCCACAGCACAAAGACAACCCTCAGCATCAGTCAGCTCACATATAGGTCTGATACTAATAATGAGGTCTGGCTACCAGGTAAGCCCAACCGCTGAAAAATAACCCCCACTCCACCAAATTATTTGGACCAGTGCACAAAACAAAGTCTATAAAGACATGGATGAGTCCTGACCTCAACCTGATAGAACACCTTTGGGATGAATTAGAGCAGAGACTGTGAACCGGGCCTTCTCGTCCACATCAATGCCTGACCTCACAAATGCACTTCTGGAAGAATGGTCAAACATTCCCATAGACACACTTCTAAACCTTGTGGACAGCCTTCCTAGAAGAGCTGAAGCTGTTATAGCTGCAAAGGGTGGGCCAACTAAATATTGAACTCTACAGACTAAGATTGGGGTGCCATTATCATGTGCAAAGGCAGGTGTCCTAATACTTTTGATCAGGGGTGTAGCTATAAATCACAGGGCCCCATAGAAAAATGTTTTATGCCCCCCCCCTTATCGGGGCAATGGCTGACGTTGACGCTTCGAATAATCACGGCACCATGGTTGTTATGGTGTCAGGGTGATTGAAACACATTATTTCTATTATTACATTGTTATAGAAAATGAAATAGTTCCACCATAATGCAGAATCAGTGGAAGCCCCGAGTGTGTCACTTGCCACCGTCGCCTGCCACCAGATGCAGGTTGTCACTTGTCACATCTTGCAGATTGTCACTTGCCACGTCACCTGCCACACATTGCAGATTGTTCACTTGCCACATCATCTGCCACACGTTGCAAATTGTCCACTATCACCTGCCACACATTGCAGATTGTCCACTTCCCACAAGTTGCAGACTGTCCACTTGCCATGTCACTTGCCACACGTTGCAAACTGTCCACTTGCCATGTCACTTGCCACACGTTGCAGATTGTCACTTGCCACGTCACCTGTCACACATTGCAGATTGTCCACTTGCCACATCACCTGCCACAAGTTGCGGATTGTCACTTGCCACATCACCTGCCACACGTTGCAAATTGTCCACTATCACCTGCCACACATTGCGGATTGTCCATTTGCCACATCACCTGCCACAAGTTGCAGATTGTCACTTGCCACACATTGCAAATTGTCAGCTTTCCACGTCACCTGCCACCCATTGTGGATTGTCACAAGTTGCGGATCGTCCACTTGCCACGTCACCTGTCACCCATTGCGGATTTCCCACTTGCCACATCATTTGCCACAAGTTGTAGATTGTCACTTTCCTGCTAAGGTGGGGAATGGGGATTGTCACTTCCTGTGTCCCAGTCTGAGTCAGGCAGCATAGAGATGATGTAATCTCTCTTCTGCCTGCACAGTGAGTGAGGGCGGAACTTCCAGGATGCAGGGTGGGTGCCAGGCGGTGAGAGATGATGCCACCCTCTGATTGGCCACCCACCGAGCCCCCCCAGCTGGCAGCTTCCCGTCCGCTCTCTCACCCGCCCACCGAGCCACTCAGCTGCGTCTGCTCGCACAGTCAGTGTGACTGTATGAGTGCCGAGCAGATGGCCACTCGGTGGCTCATCCGCTGCCCGCTCACTTGCACGCCGACTCACTGGGCCCTACTCTGCTGCGGGCCCCATAGTTCCGCCACAGCTTTTGATAATATAGTTTGTGTGTGTGTATGTATGTATGTATGTATGTATGTATGTATGTATGTATGAAAAAAAAAAAAAAAAAAAAAAAATATATATATATATATATATATATATATATAATATATATTCATTCATTACAGACATCGGAATCACCTTGTGCTAACAGTTCCTGCTCTCAGGGAGCTCACAGCTCAAATTGGGCACACCTTGTTAATAGCACTTAGACTAAAACTGGTAAATCTGGCCATTGTAAAACTAAATAGCAAGAACTGTCTTTTTTTTTTTTTTTTTGGTTTTTCATTTACAGCCATTGAAGTGAGGCTTTCCCTCCAATTAGGAGCAATCTATTCCTTCTATGCCTGGATGGTAATTCAAATTGCAGGAGAGATGAACGAAGATAAGCATGCAATCGCTGATGAGCTTTTGATGCTAAGCCTCCAAATTATGTGCCTTCTTACTGGAGAGGTGAGGTCAATGTGATCGCTTATGTTTGCACATCTTTAATGATTAAATAATGTTAAAAGAGAAGCAAAGGCAATTTTTTGGGGGCTATACTTAAATTACTGGAGTATATCTACTAATTAACCCCTTTGACCCAAAATCAGCCAATAGCTTGGCTAATGTCTGCTATCAGCTGTGGGGCGCAGCCATGCCATGGTCAACAAGAATCCACCTTGGCTCCCTAATTAACAACTGTCTCTATCTCAGCTGTGCACAGCTGAGAGCCATAGACATGCATCTGTCCCCCCTCCCTGCAGCAGGACTGTACAGTTATCTATAGGTTCAGTATTTTGTATAGTCTCCTTGGGAAGCTTTACTTTTGTAATGGCCATAACGGTTGGTGTTAATATGCTGCCACTAGGTTGCCTTGAGATTGAACTTTGTAGGCAAGCTTGCAAAACTGAAATAATAATGTGGTGTTGGCATGTAATGACTAAAATGATAACTTCGGGTTAAATGTGCATACTCTGTGTCCTAATATGGCTAAACAGAGAACATGCATAGAATGTGCTGAGTGAAGGGCACCATAGGGAGCTTCATAGGTTTATTACATAGTTATCAAAGCACAGTAAGGGTTAAAACAGAGAGCTATGGCTATGTTTAAATCTAATTTACAATTCCCAAGGTGAACTTCTACTTTAAAGGTACTCTTATTCTATTAAAGTGGAATTTTATATACAGACTTTAAAAAAAAAGGGCAACCGGCAGGCTTTTTATTGCAGAAAGGACATAATATGTCTCTTCTGCAATAAAGGATTCTTGCCTGCCTTTTGGTGACCTTCTTGACATCCTGTCATTCTCTGACACTTTGAGGACAGCTTGGATGTAGGTGTGCCCATACACAGGATTATCTAACTATTTTATGAAAGCATAATTGTAGCATTACATAACATAACATACTGTAAGAAAAGCTCCTATGAATTCCTGTATTGCAAACTGGTTACAGGTCCTGAAACAGCATGTTGTTCGCATACAGTATTGTAATCCGAATATAAAATCGTAGTTTATATAGCAAGATATTGACCTTTGAAGCTGCATATACTCTCCATGCAGCAAAGTCAACAGGCCATTCTCCTGCTACCTTATGATGGTTAAAATCACTCCCTCTAATTTTTGCTCTGGAAAATCTTGTGCGATCATAGAAAACTGACAGCCTAGGCCAGTGCTGGCAAACCTTGGCACCCCAGATGTTTTCGGACTACATATCCCATGATGCTCATGCACGCTGCAGTGTAGTGGAGCATCACGGGAAATGTAGTTTCAAAACATCTGGGGTGCCAAGGTTCGCCATCACTGGCCTAGGCCTTCATCGAAAGCAGGCTGCTTTTGATGCACATGCAACTCCCTAAACGCCCTCATATTTATTGTACCCAGTTATATAATCTGATGGTTCTTTCCTTTTTTGCCACATTCTCAGTGCAGTCTACTTTATGTGGTCTGCAGTATCTTACCATGATGTCCAGATGCTGAAAGGCCAATGAAGAATGGTCAGTGGCTTTTTATAAAACAGAGATGTACTTAGAGGTTATCTCAATGGAAATATCAGTATCTGCTTTTCTTAATTTATTCAGGATTACACAGCTGTGAAGAAGCATGGGAAGCCTGGCATGGGCAGTGAAAACCCATCTGCATCAGAAGAATCTTCTACTAGCATAGAAATTCCCAGTTTAAATCTGGAAAACAAGCTCATGGTAGAGAAGCTGGCAGGGATAGCCTATAAAATAAGAAATGAGCTTGAAGAGGTGAGAATATTACTAATATCTTATACAAATAAAATCTATCCTCGCCAATCACTGCTATGATGTAATACACTTACATAATTGTTATTTTCTAAAACTATATCCTTGTTTGTTAAACAGTTTTATGAAACATCGGGTTTCCTGGAGAAAACGTGTGAGGGTAAGCAAAACCTATCAAGCTCTAGTACTGTGACACTAATAGTAAATTGAAGGGAATATATGATTGCTTTTGTCCATATTTCCTCTATCATTATGATCAGAACTAAAGAGAAGAAAAAGATTTTGACTAAGATATTTTAATTATTTGAATATAAAAAAGAAGATCAAATAGTCTTTTTTGTCCAGTCTGCAAGAACAACTTGTTTTCATGTGATATTGTTTTTTGTAATTCTAGCATTGTAAACATCTTGATGTTTACAGATATCAGTAGCTCAAGCTGAGTGGCTCAACTTAATGATTTGTCAGCAAAGTGACTTGTATCCTTTGAGATAGCTTAATCTAAAATATCAACCACATGGGGCACAAACCCAAAAGGAGAGAACTACTGCGTGTTTCTTTGGGGAACTCATGGTTCTTTGGGAATTATTTGTGTTTGGTTAAAGAATATGTGTGTCTAGAAAAATAGATTCAAAACAAATTCAAGCAGCAGCAACATGTAAGAATTTTGGGATTACTCACATCCCCTGTCTAAGGATTTAGGACTCTGGGCAACCCTGATAAAGGTACAGGCTATTCCCCAACTCTCTCACTTCTTATCAATTGTTCTGTTTTAGTCAGAGTTACTGGCCCAAAACAAGCATGTAGCAAGCAAACCGTAAAGTCGGAATGTCTGATGTGTGTGCACAAGGTTTGTGATGGCATCCTACAAACCTATTTCTTCATTAAATGTTTCCTTTTAGCAGTAGAATTTGATGTCAGAAATTAAAATCAGCATTTTATTTATAATGTATATTGAGGCACATTAAAGTTGATATATATGATCCCGTTTTTAAAAAGCTTATATTTTTGTATAGGTAACACACAGCCTAAGGATATATCTGAACATCTAACAAACTTGTTCAACTTGGTGAACAAGATGACCAAAGACAAAAATCAAATGATTGGAAATACTGTGACTCACACCCTGGAATTTATTTATCTCTTGATTGGAGAGGTGAGCAGATAGGAAACCAAGGTACATTATTTTGTAAAGTATGCATTAATGTTCTGTACTGTTTTAAAAACCACTTTCCTATTATCAGCTGTGTGTACAATACATATATAATATAATATATAATTTATGTGTGTAAAATATATTAAAGTACTCACAAGCACTAGGACGTTGCATATGAGTTTATTAGCATCTGCCAACATGTGTACATGTGTGATGACGTGCCTTCCTTGCATGCACTTACATCACTTCTGGACTCATCAGGTGCAGCTCCTGACTATGGGATTTGTAATGTATTAAAGCTTGTAAGCACCAATTTTATAGCGCTGCATCAAACGCTTTTTTTCTATCTAATGCTAGTAACATTAAAACAATAATTTAAGGCGGCCATAGACAGTTTAAATCCTACTGAACCGGCCCGAGATTCAAACCATGTATGGGCAGGCTGAACGTACCCAAGTTGATCAATCAATTTGGGTACAACCAGCCTCACAGATTTTACATGCGATTATTGCTAGTGTTATAACCATTAGCAATAATCACTGCGTCCCCCTGCCCAGCTAGCAGAACACAATGGCTCTGCAAGAAGAATTCCCCTGTCAACACTGTCTGTGTTGATGGGGGAATCAAGCAAATTTGCTTTGTCTATAATTGGCCTTAGGCTGGCATATAAAGCTTGGTAACAGATGTTAATGCTACCAACGTAATTTTTTTTTTTTTACAGATTTTGGGTAGCGTATTATGTGTTGGAGGGGCAAAGGAGTATGTTAGCTATGTTTGATATGGCGCGGGTAGATTCTCCAACCTCTCTTTAGGTCTTGATCCTTCTCTTCTATGGAGAAAAGGATGAGGGTTGACAATGCCACTGATGGTATATGGTCAAGACTACAGTAGGTCCAGGTACTGCAACAAGCTACTCAGAGACAAGTAGATATTGTTCAGTCTACAGCCAGCAAATAAATCATCAGGAAAATAAATTCCAAGTTACTTTACTTTAGCCTTTAACAAACTTTCTCATTTGTATGTAAATCTAACCATGGAGATGAATTAACTGTCACATTAACAGATATTGTGACTGCATTCTTGTTTATAGTCTTGGAGGTGAAAAGGCAACACGTGCTTATGCCTCTGGCAATAATTTATTTTTGATAAAGTAGGGGGTAATCGCAGTGGGCGTGATTTACTAAAACTGGAGCATGAAAAATCTGGTGCAGCTCTGCACAGAAACCAATTATCTTCCTGGTTTCTCGTCAAAACTTAATTGAACAACTGAAGTTAGAAGCCGATGCACAGCTGCACCAGATTTTGCACTCCAGTTCTAGTAAATCAGCCTAAATGTGTCATGTTATCTGACATCTTTGTGATGTAGGAGTGCTAAACCTTGTTTGTGAATGGATATGCAGAGCGGTGGCTCGGGAACGAGCCTCCTTGGGTACCCCCATTGCAAGCTGTTTGCTCTGGGGGCACTCTGCAGAAGGGAGGGGGTGAGAGACCCGACTGCACAGAGCAGGTGAGTATGACATGTTTGCTATTTATGAAAAAAAACCTTTAATATTACTTTAAAAACGAATAAGTAGTTTAAGTTCTACATTAGTAAAAAAAAATAATAGGCAGCTACCCAGGCTTTTGCCTGTACCACGTTTGCGGTCTATGTTACCAGTCTGTTAAATTCGGCTCATGAATAGTAATCGCACTTTATGAAATTACGATCTAAAGCTTGTAGTCCTATCACAGTTTTAATTGGTCCTGCAGATGTTGTCTCTTGTTTAGGCAAACATTTCAGTTCACCTACAGGACACTAAGGCCTGACCCACATCTATGCATTTTTGGTACTTTTTGCATTTTGCAGATTTGCACTACAGTCCATTTACCATGGTTTCCTATGGAACATGTTCTGTAGTGCAAATCTGAAAAATGCAAAAAGCACTAAAAAAAATGCATAGGTGTGAATCAGGCCTAAAGACCTAAAGTTTCAGTAGATTCTTTTCTAGAACCAGAATATAGCCACCAATCAGATTTACAATTTCAGGACATGTTAAATCTAATTGGAAACAAATCCACTTAGTAAGAACTGTTGACACATACCTAATTTATCTACCCCTCACCACCATGCCTATCTAGTACACATATAAGCTGTGGTTGGCAAGAAATAGAACATGCTTTCCCAGATGGATGTCAAGGTGGACCATCATGCCATGTAGGGCTGCAACTAACGATTATTTTCATAATCGATTAGTTGGCCGATTATTGTTTTGATTAATCGGTTAATAACCTTAAAAAAAAAAAAAGTGGGTCAAATTGACATTCATTTTCAACCACAGTGATGGGAAAATTTGGAAAGAATAGAAAACTTCTTGGTCAAAGGAATTTTCAGACAGTGTATGTGGTTTTTGTTCAGAAATGAAGTGAAAATTTCAAACAAAATTCTTTTATTCAGCGAATGTACAAAGATTTTTCATCTGAATATTCTCACCTGAAAATTGATCCGTGAGACCAGCATAAGGTTCGGTACACACCTATGCAGTTTTTGCTTTTGATCGGTTTCTGCGGTGCCTTTTTGCTGTGCGTTTTGATTTTTGCGCACATGATTTTACTGCAATTTGCGTTTTTTGCATTTTTTTTGGGCAGATTAAAAAACACAAATTGCTGCAAAAACGCATTACATTATTTTCTGCAGCTTCTCCATTGAGGTATATTGAACCAAAAAAGCACCATTTTGCGTTAAAAGTCCCTGACCCTTTCCAAAGATGCAGTGGCCGAAAAAAGCA
Organism: Lithobates pipiens; assembly: GCF_037356315.1. Lineage (NCBI taxonomy): Eukaryota > Metazoa > Chordata > Amphibia > Anura > Ranidae > Lithobates > Lithobates pipiens. The sequence goes on from NW_027507903.1 coordinate 156,184,828, forward strand.
CAGATATGATATCTGGGTGACTTCAAAGTAGTCACTGCACTACTTTGGTCCGCCTTTAATGCGACTTGAGGTCCATAGACTTTAAGATTTTACAGGCATCGCTTCAAGTTGCGCAGGACTTTCAGGTCGCACAATTGTGAAAGGGGCCTGAATCTCTTGACTCTGATTTTTTTTAAGTTTTAACCTGTTAATATAGAATTTCTACCACAAGCTTTTTCTAGAATTCTAAAAGTAAGAAGTAATAGAAGCATGACATGGTCTTGTACTGCACACCATTTATCACTATTGCATTTTTTTTTTTTTATAAGAGTGTGCAAAATCTGCATGACATGCTACTTGTTTCATACTATTCTAGGATAATATTGTTGTAAAGAAGGGTGGGAAGCTCACAGGCAACAATCATGCATCTGATGAAGATCGTAACTCAATGCTATGTGAAAGAAGCAGAGTGAAGATTATCTTGGAATTGGCAAACAAAATAATTAAAATAGTTACTGAAAAGGTGAGCATCTATACACATGCAGGGATTGCATATTGTCTTATTGTTGAACAGACTTTGTAACAAGTATTTCATGTAACTGCTCTGGAAAAACTTAAAGCAGAACTATAGGAAAAACTTTTTTTTTTTTTTAATTTTGGATTAAGCAAGCACCCCCTGTCCATTTTTTTGCTATCTGTGTCTTTCCCTTCGCTTCCTAACCCATAGCCAGACAGGAAGTGAGCAGAAATCCCTGCAAATTAAAGTGATACTAAACACACTTTCATTTACATTTTCGCTTCACTTTCTGTGTATGGATGATGGCACTCTAATTATTTTAATAAAAAAAAAAAAAAGCATCTAAGTACCCTTTTCCTAATCAATATGCAGCTGACACATGACCCAGGTCTTTCCCAGCCTGTCTGCAGGGAAATTAAGCAGGAGAAGCTTCTAGTCCTTTGCTTCTGGTCATATGTTCAAATAAAAAAAAAAACTGCCTTTGGAATACAAAATAAAAATAAGTTAATATCAATAAACTGTTTTAAATTGTTGTAGAAATATATATTTGTTATTAAATCTTTATTTTTTCAATAACATGGTGTGGGTGGATTTCTGGCAGTCACAGGTGGTGTCACGCCCCTCCAACTCGTGTTTTAGAAAAAGAGGGAGGTGAAGCCTCCATCAATCAACATGTAATGTACCACCCCAAAATTTGGGATTTTCATTTATTTTCACTTTCAATGATAATGGTAAATGGGACAAACAGAGAGAATGAATCTCCTTAACCATGGCACAGACAGCAAAAAAAATTGAAGGTGTTCTAATCCATCTCCACTCTATCCAAAAATAAAGCCCCATACACACTATCAGATTTTCTGCTGATTTTTGTCTTCAGATTTACCAAAACCATGTGGTGCAAGGGCCTGCCTGGTTGCATACAAATTCAAACTTCTAAGGTTTGACCTCATATTATATGGTTTTGTTAAATCTGAAGGAAAAAAATCAGCAGAAAATCTGATGTGTGTATGGGGCTTTAAACGAAAAGTTTTGCCTTTAGTTATACTTTAAGGTAAAGCTGAACTCTAGCGATGCTTTCGGTCTTGTACAGGCTCTTCTCTTCTACTGAAGTTGCTTAGTCTGCAGTTTCTAATGCAAATTGTGCATTAGAAACTGCAGCAAGTCCGATAGAGGCCACTTAATCTCCTGACTATAGAATATCTAACTTCGTCTAGCTCTTTCCTCATTATGCATAACTATCTCTGGCCTGCCTATTTTATTCAGTGGCTGTCAGTTCTTTCAATAATGGAGGCTCAGTATCATTTGTGGGTATTACCTATTTTTATCAGTATGAAAATGCAGCCTCCCTAGGAACACACGCTCCCTGAGACTGGCACCTGCCCATCAAGGCATTTTGATATTGACATAACTTCTCCCAGGAGCCATGTGATGGCATCTAGGGCCTAAAATAGAGTGTGTAATTGGGAAGAATTACCCTGTTAGGCCCCTTTCACACATGCGGACAGTATGTCCGTATTTCATCCATCCGTTTGCGGATGAAATACGGACATACATGCATCCCTATGGGATAGCGGGTGTCTGCGGATGAACATCCACAGACGCCCACTATTGTCCGCCTCTGCAATTGTCCGATTCTGCAGACGGAGGAAAATCCTATTTTTCTATCCGTCTGCAGAGCGGATCGGATGAACACGGACAGACGGTCCGTGCTCGTCTGATCCCCCATAGAGGAGAGCGGAGATCTGATAGGGCGGTCCCTGCACAGTGTGCCAGGACCGCCCTGTCCGCCGCCGGCTCAGCGGGGATAACGGAATGATCCCCGCTGAGCGAGCGGATCATCACGGGGTGGATCATTACTGATCCGTCCCGTGTGAAAGGGGCCTTACAGATAGCTAAAAAGATCAATGTTGTCAGTGGAAATTATCTGAGAGGCAGAAATTGCTCATTGCTCAAGGAAGCCCTAGCAACCTCTGGAGTAAGGATGAGCTCTGGCGTGTTCGCATACTCCACATGCAGAGCCCGCCAGGAAGTCGGCGCAGCGCTGCACTAATCACAGGCAGTGAGATGTTGTTGTCTCGATGTGCAGCTGCAGAGATTGGGCAATGTCTCACTGCCTGTGATTAGCGCAGCGCCGACTTCCTGGCGGGCTCTGCACGTGGAATATGCGAACACGCCTGAACTCATCCTTACTCTGGAGGAACTGTGCTTCAGAAACCCTGATATTAGTCAGTCCATAGAGCATAGATTTTCTTAGCCTGACATAAGTACTTACCCTGAAAGCAGTACTTTTAGATGTTTCTAGTATCTGCACACAATCTCAGATTCAGATACTGTACACTGCAGTTTCTGGTCTCATGAATACGGCAACCGGAAGCTGAACAATCCCGTTTATAAATATACAAGAACTGGACCACGAGGAAGGGAGAAGCAGGTTTTGAATAACTGTTAAAAAAAAAAAAAAAAAAGTAGTAGGGCTTTATTTTCACCTGAATTGAATTTTCATTTGGCTTAGTGAATGAAGTTAAAGAGGAAGTCCAGGCTCCTTCAGAAATAAATAAAAGTCGGCGGCTACAAATACTCTATCCGCTGACTGTTAATATTAGGACACTTGCCTGTCCAGGAATCCAGTGATCTTGGCACCGCAGCTGATTTTTTCCATGGACTCTTGGGTGCTGCCGCCGCCGTTACTTGTAAGGGGGCACTTGTCGTGAAGCCTTGCGGCTTCACAGCCGGTTCCCTACTGCACATGAACCGCACTGCGTTTGTGAATGGCCCAGCGGGGGGGGGGGTGGCGAACTTCGGAAGTGGCGGCGGGTAACTAGGAGGAGACAGATCCACCCTTTTGGGTGGAGCTTCGCTTTAAGCTGTGCTGACTTTAACCATTTCAAATTCTTTATTTTCCTCTTGCACCTGATTGAGTTTTTTGCAAAATGCAGTCAATCCCTTATAAATTAATTTAAGACTGGAGAAAAATGTCTAGCAGTTAAAAGTGAATAATGTGATCTTTTATGCACTATAGTGTATATCTACTGGTATTATTAACATTGAGACATATAACAAGAAAAGTGTCGTGTTGTGCTGTAATTCAAAACGTTACCCATAGCAACTTGACAAAAAATAATGTTCTTTAGCAACGAACATACATTCCACATTAATAATTACACCACCAAAATGAGTGCATGCTGTGAATTGGCCTCCAGCACTGCTCCTGTTTCTTCTTGCTGGAGGCTTCCATTTTGCTGAAGCCCAGTACCCCTGAACAGCAGTAAATCATAAAGTGGAACTAAACTCATTGATTTAACGGTTTCAAAAAAGTTACATTCCAGGATTGCTAACTGTCACATTTGCTTGTTTCCTCAACCAAACTGTCAAACCATCAGATGATGGTGTAAAAACTGATCACATGTGCAACACCATGGCAGTTGCAGAGCAAACAGAAGAAGCTTCCTTGAATGTAAAGGAGAGGAGGGTTATATTCCGCTTTAAGCCTGTCAGCACTTTGGCCTCTACAAACTCAGCAGTGCCTAAAAATGGAGAGAACTGAGCATGTGAAGAGCAGGGTGAAGCAGTGTATTACTGGATTTTAAACAGTATAGGCATTTATTTTAAGTCTTATTTACGTCTAGCAGGACTTCTTTTTCTGACTAAAACTGTTGATTTTTATTCTAGATTACAGTAAAATCTGAAGATGCTGACGTATATTCCACAATGGAAGCATATTTAAAAGGTTATAGGGAGTTTATTAAGGATGTGACAATGGACCGTGTGCATAATCAGGAAACTATTGGTAAGAGGAATTGCTTTACATGTTTAACCTTATAAAACAGGGATATGCAATTAGTGGACCTCCAGCTGTTGCAGAACTACAAGTCCCATGAGGCATAGCAAGACTCTGACAGGCATAAGCATGACACCCAGAGGCAGAGGCATGATGGGACTTGTAGTTTTGCAACAGCTGGAGGTCCACTAATTGCATATCCCTGTTATAAACGCATGATCCAGAAAACAGTTGTCTCTAGCCTTATGGTGTGTAAAGCAAGCCTTCAGTCTTTCAGGATGCGTTGTGTAGTTTTCCTGGCATTTTTTGTAATCCTCAGTGTAAAAATAATTCTCAAGTGGTATATGCCCCTTGAAGTAATGCTTTCTTTACTTGAATATTTTTAGGGTGGCTAGTATAGTTCTTATCATATTTCTAGTGCTTTGGCTCATATACAGAAGCTGTTATTTACATAGCGTCAATAGTTTACATTATAAAAAGAGACTGTACAATTACAATATAATTTATAACAAGTGAGTTGTGAGGGACCTGCTCCAGAGAGCTTACAATCCTATAAGGAGGAAGTAGTGGTACAAAAGGTAATAACTGTGAGGGGTGAGCTAAGGCGAGAGTTTAAAGTTCAGTTGTTGGGTAGAGGAGGGATAGGCCTCCCTGAAGAGATTCATTTTTGGGGATCGCCCTATAGTGAAAAGAGTAGGAGATAGCCAGACAAATTAGGGTAGAGTATTCCAGAAGATGGGAGAAGCTCTGGAGAAGTCCTGGAGACGAGTGTGGAAGGAGGAGACGAGAGCTTTAGAGCAGGAGGTCTTGGGAGGAGTGGAGAGAGTGGTTTGGGTGATATATTAAGGCAAGATTGGTGATGTAGCTTTGAAAGATGTTAGTGTTTTGAATTTTATTTGTTGGACAATTGGAAACCAGTGGTGCCTGGCATGAAAATATAGATGTGATTAAAAATAGAGGGAATATCATGTGACATAAAAAAATTGCACTATTTTGTACCTGGTCTTTGCCTCCAGAAAATATTTAAATGTTTTGAAGCATAAAGTGAGTTTTCATGTAAAAAAAAAAAAAAAAACATTTTAGTCACAAAATGAGAAACAATGGCTTCAAAAGGGTTAAAAGAGCTAATCAGTCAACACACATAAACTTGCCAGAAAAAGGTTAATAAATACAGTGGGTAAAATAAGTATTGAATATGTCACCATTATTCTAGGTAAATATTAGTGGCGGCTGGTGTGTTTTTGTTTTTTTAGGGAGGGGTGGCAAACAAACACCCATCCCCCCCCCTGCGCTGTCCGGCACTTACCCCATCTAGGTGGGTGGAGGGCAGTTTGCAGCGGCCCTGTGTCCTCTCCTCCATCGGCGGCTTCACCTTGCAGTTCCTCCCCTCCTCCTAATCGGTTGATGGGTCTCAAAACCCGCTTCCTGATTGGCCGGGAGGAGGATTAGTGTTACAATAGCATATATTCATTCGCTGTTGTAACACACCTGGGTGGGCTCTGTTCGCATTCTCTGCGCTCCAAGCCCATCCTATTTTGAAGCCTATTAGGGCCTCTGGCTCTAATAAGGTGCTTCATAAAAACGCCCACCCCCATTGGAATCCATGCTTCCCGCATCATGCAAGGGGCTGGGCCCATGAATAGGAGTGGGGGCGCTGTGCGCCCTCAATGGATGGCCGCCCCTGGTAAATTATAGCTCTAATGGTGCTATTGACAAGAAAGGTTTACCACGTGTCAGTAACAACCCATGCAATCCATACATACAAGGAAACCAAAACAAATACTTTTGGAAGTTAAGTAATGTGTATTAAAATGAAATGACACAGGGAAAAATTATTGAACGGATGAAGAAAAAGAGGTATAAAAAAAGCATGGAAAGCCAAGACACCAGCTAAAATGTGTCGGTAATTGAAAAGCAATCCTGTCTCTTGTCAGTGCAAATTAATATCAGCTGGTTCAGTCTCAACTATAAAAAGGTGTCCCATTACCAAGGTGTCAGAAAAGAAACATCTCATGATGGGTAAAAGCAAAGAGCTCTTTCAAGACCTTTGCAATGTTATTGTTCAAAACATACCGATGGCACTGGTTACAGAAGGATTTCTAAACTTCTGCATGTTCCAATCAACATTGTTGGGCCCATAATCTGGAAGTGGAAAGAACAGAATTTCACCATAAACAGGCCATGACCAGGAGCTCCTTGTAAGATTTCTGACAGAGGAGTGAAAAGAATTATCAGAAGAGTTGTCCAGGAGCCAAGGATCACTTGTGGAGAGCTTCAGGAAGACCTGGAATTAGCAGGTACAATTGTTTGAAATATAACAATAAGTAATCCACTCAACTGCCATAGCCAGTATGCACCCTCCCCATCATTGTTGAAGAAAGTTTGCTGCACAACATTTAGACAAGCCAGTGAAATACCGAGAGAATATAGTCTGGTCAGATGAGACCAAAATTGAACTCTTTGGATGCCATATTATATACACCAATTTTTGGAGGTCAAATAGCACTGCACATCACCCCAAAAACACCCCAATACAAACAGTGAAGTTTGGATGTGGGGTTGTTTTTCAGCATACGGTACTGGCAAACTTTGTCATTGAAGGAACGATGAATGGAAAAATATGCCAAGACATTCTTGATAAAAAGATTGCCATCTACCAGGATGATGAAGATGAAACGAGGGTGGACATTTCAGCAAGACTATGATCCCAAACACAAAGCCAAGGAAACTTTAAATTGGTTTCAAGAAAGAAAAAGCTAATAGAATGGGCCAGCCAATCACCTGACTTTAATCCAATAAAAAACTAGGGGTGCAACGGATCAAAAAACTCACGGATCAGATCGTTCCTCGATCAGAGTCACGGATCGGATCATTTTTCGGATCAGCAAATAATAATTGAGTTTGCAAAAACCTGTGAAAATGCCACCACCATATAGTCCCCACTGTAATACCCACAATCTCCCCACTGTAATATACATCTCCCCCACTGTAATATCCACGTCATCTCCCCTACTGTAATATTGTCTGGATATGGCTGAGCATGGCTGGGTATTACCGGGTATTGGCTGGGTGTTGGCAGAGTATTGGCTGGGTGTTGGCAGAGTATTGGCTGGGTGTTGGCAGAGTATTGGCAGGGTATTGCAGGGTATTGGCAGAGTATGGAGGGATGGCTGTGACTGCAATTGTCACAGAGCAGCGCTGTGGCCACTACAGATACAGCCCACAGCGCTGCTGCCATCCGATCTCTCCCCTCCACAGATCTGTACAAAGAGGGGAGAGAGGAACCGGCGTCATCGTGATGCCGGTTTGTTTACAAGTGATCGCTCCGTCATTTGACGGAGCGATCTCATTGTAAACGGCCGACAGGTGCACCAAGATGGCCGCCGCCCTGGAGCTAGGCCAAAGCCACGGCCTTTCCTAAGGCTGAGGCCGCGGATCGCGGCGTGTGCCGATCTGAACAGGGCAACCCGATCGGATCACAGATCGGTGACAATCCGTTGCACCCCTAGAAAGAACTAAAGATCAGAGTTCATAGAAGAGGCTCACAGAACATTCAAGATTTGAAGACTGTTTGTGTGGGGCCAAAATCACACCTGAGCAATGCATGTGACTAGTTTCTCCATACAGGAAGCGTCTTGAAGTTGTCATTACCAACAAAGGATTAGGGTACGAAGTATTAAACACATTTCAGTTAGCGTGTTCAATACATTTTCCCTATGTCATTCCATTTTTTTTTTTTTTTACACATACAGTACCATAATTTCTGAGCTTATTTGTTTTGGTTTCTTTGTATGGATTGCATGGGTTTACCAATGTGGTGAAAATTTCATGTAAATAGCACCTTTAGAATATATTTACCTAGAAAGATGGTGACGTGTTTGATTATTATTTTACCCGCTGTATATAAAGGCAACTATTTTTTTAAGTTTTAACAAATGTAAGTTTTTACTAAAAATGTGGAGTTACACTTGTAATATTACACAATTTTAACACACACACAAATGTATTTAAACAGCTCGGCAGCTAAGCATTTGCTGCTTACATCTCTTTTATGCATGGAATATTAATATTGATTTTCTTTTCATAGGCAAATCTGTCATCCAGAATCGTCTTAATGAATCAACCACCACTGTCATTGGCTTGAATTCAGTTAAAAAAGAAAATGTAAACCATCAGTCTGATATTGATGCAAAAATTCCAGAACAAACTAAAATCAGTAAAAGAAAGAGTAAGCCTATGAGAATCATATCGAATGAATTTCCTTCACGTAAAAAGAAGGATCTCACAGACCCAACTGTTTATTCTATAAAGCAGCAAGACTCAATTAAAGGACCTGCTCCTGTCAATGACTGTGACCAGGAATACAGTCCTATACAAAGAGCCGATACTCATGTTGCAACAGAGGATTCCAAGCTCGGAAAGGAGGATAGGGGCTTAAATGGAGAATTGGATGGGGTAGATAATACCGAAACCATAAAAAAGGATAACCATAACCTGGCCTACTCTGAACATTCTGAAGCTTGCCAGTCAGAACCTATTCTACACTCGGTAAGAGAAAAGACACACGAATGCACTGCATGTGGCAAATATTTTGCCAAAAAATCCCATCTTCAGTCTCACAGACGAGTTCACTCTGGAATAAGACCGTTTGCCTGTTTGGACTGTGGAAAGCGCTTTACCAGTAACTCTACTCTTGTGGACCACCAGAGGATTCATACAGGAGAAAAGCCATTTGTCTGTTCAGAATGTGGAAGGAGTTTTACTAAGAACTCTAACCTCATTGATCATCAACGGACTCACACAGGAGAAAGGCCTTTTGCCTGTACAGCCTGTGGGAAGTGCTTTGCCAGGAGCTCCAACCTAGTAGAGCATCATAAGACTCACACAGGAGAAAAGTCCTTTGTGTGCTCTGAATGTGGGAAAGGCTTCTCCAGAAGCTCAACTCTTGCAGAGCACCAGAAGACTCACACGAGAGGAGAGACCTATATCTGCTCAGAATGTGGCCAGTGCTTCACTAAGAACTCCAGTCTGATTAGACACCAGAGTATTCACACCGGTCAGAAGCCATATATATGTACAGTATGTGGAAAAGGCTTCTCCAGTAGCTCCAATCTGGTGAGACATCATATCACGCATACAGGAGAAAAACCATTTGAATGCCCTATATGTGGCAGGACTTTCAACCAGAACTCTAATCTTATTTCCCATCAGAAAACACACAGAATCAAGACTTTTGAAGTAAAATAACTCTCCATATTTATTTTCCCGGTGAAAAAAAATGAACTGGAAATTATGTGATCTATCGACATACATTTTTATTATATTTAAACTGCATCTGAATAAAGAGAGCTGATTTAAACAGATCTGGTCTCCAGTTCTTTTTTATTATTCAAAAATTTTAAGGAAAAATAGTTCAATCTTTATTTATTTTTTTTTATTTTTTTCCCTTTTTCTAATTTTAAGTTTTGAAGGAATTTGACACTTCTGGAAGTGTCAGATTCTACTAAATGCTGGCTTTGCCTACTGATATGTTATGACTGCCTGCAAAACCTCCCACTGATACTGACAGCAGGACTGGCTTGCAGACAACTCTAATGAAAGTCTTGTTATCATGCAGCCCAGAGAGAGTCTCTCTGGAGCTGTCAGGGCTGTGTGAAAACCAGTACTTTCATTACAGCTCACCTCTCCCGAAATGGGAGCCGCAATGACAGGAACAACTTGTACTGTCAGTATCAGCAGTTTTCAGGGGGGCGCAACAACATGACCTGTGTGTAAGTGGGGTGACACCGCCAACTTTAGAGAGACTTATTCTCAGGAGATGCCTGTCTGCAGTAATGGCCAGGGCTTGCTGCAAACCACTGATACTGTGAGCTGGAGAACAGGCTACGCAGGCTGGGTTTGTTGTCTGTGGCACCCTGCAAAGTTCTGATGTGCAACAGGAGCAGTGTGAAGACAGCTGTAATTAAAGCAGGATTATTACAGCCCTGATGGCCCCAGAAAGAATCTCTTGACCTGTATACATAACAGTACTTTGATTAAAGTTATCTGAACACCACTCCTGCTGTCAGTGTAAACGGGAAGCTTTGCAGCAGCTGTAACCTAAGGCTGGGAGCTGACATTTAGTAAGATCTGACACTAATTTCAGAGGAAAAACCTAATTAAAGACATACATCAGATTGCTCTATTTTTAGTTTATTAGATAAGCTTGCAGATGAAAAAAACCAAACTGGTGACAGGTTCTCATAAAAGGCAACCTATAGTCTTTTTAAAGTTTTTATATATAAATATATATATTTATTGTGATTAGCTTATTGTTAATAAACCTAACAATGAGTATTCATGTTTAAAAAAAAAAAAAAAGTCACCTTAAAGCGGAGTTCCAGCCAAAAGTGGAACGTCTGCTCATTTGTCTCCTCCCCCTCCTCCGGTGCCACATTTGGCACCTTTCAGGGGGGCGGATACTTGTTTTTGACAGGTATCCTGTTCCCACTTCCAGGAGCCACAGCTCGGCTCCCTCCTCCTTCCCCTGCCGCTGGGCCAGTAGGTGAGAGGAGCAGAGCCTCATGCAGGCACAGTAGGGTTCCCGGCATGAAGGCGTAAGGCTACACTGCCAGGTTCCCATACACGCAATGGCTGTGTCAGCACCCGACAGCTGATGGAAACATCAGCTGCGGTGCTGTCATCGCTGGACTCCAGGACAGGTAAGTGTCCTATTAAAAGTCAGCAGCTGCAGTATGTGTAGCTGCTGGCTTTTAATTTTTGCAGCGGTGGCGGACCGCTTTTACTACATGGTGCAGCCATATTTGTTAGTCACATACATATTATGTTCTTCCTTAGTAGTGCTGCACAATGATTATTTTTATTTGTATTATAGGTATTTGTATAGCTCTGACAGTGTTACGCAGCCGTTTATATTTTGTACATTCACATCATTCTTTGCACTTCAATCAGTTCTGCAAAAATTAAAAGTCAGCAGCTAGGCAATCCAAGCAGAAGTGGGTGAGGGTACCTGTCAAAACTAGACAAATATGGCAGAGCAAGATCCGAACTTCCCTTTTTGGGTGAAGTTCAGCTTGAAAGAGCTTAGGATCCAAACTTCCTACCTCACATACCCTATATTGTCAAAAGTATTGGGAAACCTGCTTTTAATGCCATCCCAGTCTTAGTCCATAGGGTTCAATATTGAGTTGGCCCACCCTTTGCAGCTATAACACCTTCAACTGTTCTGCAAAGGCTGTCCACAAGGTTTAGGAGGGTGTCTATGGGAATGTTTGACCATTCTTCCAGAAGCGCATTTGTGAGGTCAGGCACTGATGTGGACAAGAAGGCCTGGCTCACATTCTCCGCTTTAATTCATCTCAAAATGTGTTCTATCGGGTTGAGATCAGCACTCTCTGCAGACCAGTCAAGCTCCTCCACCCCAAACTCGCTCATCTATGTCTTTATGGTCTGGTCCAAATAATTTTGGTGGAGTGGGGATTATGGTGTGGGGTTGTTTTCCAGGGTTCGGGCTTGGCCACTTAGTTCCAGTGCAGGGAAAGCTTAAGGCGACAATTTTATGCTCCAAACTTTGTGGGAACAGCCCCTTCCTCTTCCAACATGACTGCGTACCAGTGCACACAGCAAGGTCTATTAAGACAAGGATGAGCGAGTTTGGGGTGGAGGAACTTGACTGGCCTGCACAGAGTCCTGACCTCAACCCAATAAAACACCTTTGGGATGAATTAGAGTGGAGAATGCAACCCAGGCCTTCTCATCCAACATCACTGCCTGACTTCACAAATACGTTTGTGGAAAAATGGTCAAACATTCCCATATACACACACTCCTAAAACTTGTGGACAGCCTTCCCTGAAGAGTTGAAGCTGTTATAGCTGCAAAGGGTGGGCCAACTCAATATTGAACCCTACTAAGACTTGGATAGCATTTAAAGATCATGTACATGTAGGCAGACGTCCCAATACTTTTGACAATATAGTGTACATTCTAGGGCCAATTTGAAATCCGCGTAACAGTGTAATGGGATACTAGAGGACTATTTTAATCTGTAAATTAATTTCTTTCTCTCATTTCACTGAATTGGCTCAAAATATTATCCCCATTGCCCCATTCTGCTGACAGAGCACCTGAGAAACACCCAGTACTTCTCAGTGTGGTGGCTTTACCAGCCCTCATTTGGTGTCCTGGTGGCCAATCTGAATGCTGACTTATGGATGTGCAAAGCCCTGTGTAGGTTTTTTTAAATTAAAATAAAGATTTATTGTTTTGTCAAAGGTACATATCGTTAAAGAAAAGCATTTCAGATACATATTACTGTAAAATGTGAAAAAGTATATCATAGTCACATTATAGACATCAGGGCACATAAATCATACAATCACAGTCTGTAATAGTCAGATACCATATAGTGGAATCCAGAGGCGTAGCTTGAAGCTTGTGGGCACCAATGCAAAAGTTGACGTGGGCCACCCCACTACCACCCACCGCACTCCAAGATACTCAAAGTGGCTTAAGAGTTTAGAGTTCCCAGAGTTTCTGCTTACATTAGAAGACAGGGTTCACCACTGGAGAATCAGAGGACAGGGATCACTGCTGGCGAATCAGAGGACAGGGACCCCTGGCCATTGGTCATTTGGCAGAGCTCCTTTCCCATTCCAGCACTGTAAACGGCCCCCCTCCCCCCCACAATACACAGGACTGAAATCACATTCCTTTACACACAGTCTATCATCCTTCACAGGGTGTATCTGGCTTTTATGTTGCTGTTTTGACCTGTGAAAGTCTCTGGTCGGAACGGCAGTGTAGTTGCAGTAGGCAAATACACCCTGTGCAGATCATGGCTGACTGGCTGTGTTGTAAAGGAATGTGATTTCAGCCCTGCAAAAGATGAGCAGTATAGATTTCTGTACTGATAAAGAAGCTCAGCAGCAGGCATAGCATCCAGGGCAGAAGGGGTGGTCATGGGGCTGGGGGGGGGGGGGGGGGGGCGAAACTTAGATCTGGGGGGCCAAACCCATGTGACATGAAATCTGGAGCCTGCAGTCCCTAAGGCAAGGATGCTGGGATCGGCAAGTCGACAGAACTCCAAGAAACCCAGGACCTCCAAACACGACTCCAAGGGGTGTGTAGGTAACCGCCAAACCAAACCTCAGATGTGGAGAACACTAGGGCTGGAATTCAGGCAAGGAAGGCCAAACTGGATCGCAAAAGGACCCCAACCTGGTGCGAGGTCCAAGGAGGAAAATAGGGAGCCCATTCACTCTGTTGTTGTTAGTGGTCCGGAAGGGAAGCCAGGTCACTCTTTACAGACCTTGAAACTATGAGAGGGCTTTATGAGCCTGATGTAAACAAAATCTTTCAGTGAATGCTAAGGATTCCTTAGCAGTCTGAATAGTAGATGATCCTTGGACTTGTCCCCCCTCCCCCCTTCTTTTATATATTTTCTATTTCTGTTTTTGCCTACTGTCTGTCAGGGCTGGCTTAGCCCTTCCTTCTCTGGGCTGGCTGCTCAGCTGTCGGCTAATTGCCAGCTCTCATCTCTCTCCACAGTTACCAGCTGTTCCTTATCCAGCTCGTCTGACCTGCCTATTTAACGCTGTCCAGCTCACTTCATATCTGCCTTCGCCTTGGTCATGTGAAACCATCTCCTGCAGTTCTGCTTGAAGACTGGATTGCTGACATTCCCTTCTGGCTCTTTATCCTGCTTGCTGTTGCTCCACTTGGATCCCTGACTTCTGACCTGGCTGATTACCCGATCTGGTTATTGAACTCTGGACCGGCTGACTACTCGATCTGGCTATGCTTTGAATACGCTTACTCTGTTTACCTTTTTATTTTTATTAATAAACAAGTGTGATTTAATTGTACTTCTGTCTCGATCTGATTCATGGTTTCTGACACTATCCCTCCCTTAAACCTATCCCTTTCTTCAAATCCCTCACCTCCCCTAATTCTCAACCTTATCTACTCAAATACCCTCTCCAACTGTCCCCCCCCGCCCTGCCACTTCTCTTTGTGGGGCAACATTTAGCATTTCTTCTAGGACACTTAGCTCCACATTCTACTCAGTGGCTCTTCAAACCCAACTTTTTTCCTAAAATGTTGGCCATACATTAACACCTACCCCCTCTTCTAGGTGACTGCACTGCACTCCAGTGTTGACCTCATATACCTCACATACCTTATATGGTATGTGTTTATCTGCTTAATGTTAGTTAAAAAAAAAAAATTGAAAAAAGGAAAACTTGCCATCCAGTCTCCAGTGTATGCAGGCATCTGAACACACTGACTGTGACTCAATAATGCAGAGGTAGGCAACCTTATAGAGGTGGAAATCTACCTTAACAAATGTGAGAAGTCAAAGATCACCGGCACAGTGCCACCTCTTAAAGTGGTTGTAAACCCTTACAAACCACTTTGACCTACAGGTAAGCCTAGATTAAGGTTTACCTGTAGGTCCAAGAAATATCTCCTAAACCTATACGGTTTAGGAGATATTTGCCCGAAGACAGGCACCGCTGTCTATGCCGCATGCGCCGTAGACAGTGGCGCGCAGGCGCACTGGGCGTGGCATTCTCAAAGACGGAGCTGCCGCGCGTGTCGGCTCCCGTGCGCATGCGCGGGGGTGACGTCATCGCGGCTTCGCCGATTGACAGCGGCGGAGCTGTGAGACCCACCAAGAAGATGTATGCTCCGGACTACAGGGGACAGCGGTGACTTCGCTGGCTCCTGTGTCAGGTAAGTGACACATAATGGACTACTATGCGATGCATAGTATTCCATTATGCTTTGCCTTTGCAGGGAATGAAAGAGGAAGTAAACTCATCAGGGTTTACTTCCTCTTTAACATATAATTTAAACCTCTAATTGCTGCACTACCATGTCGCAATCACATGCATTGCACGGCAATCATGGGTTTAAATAAGGTGATGAGGAGGCAACGTATCGCCTCTTCACCACCTGTCAAACACACTTGGATCTTTTTTCATAGGAACAGCAGTGCTTGCTGCAATTGTGAATGAGCCCTTAGTTGAATTCGGCAGTGGCACCCTTAGGGCTCATTCACATGTAAAGTTGCAGTTGAGTGTGATTTTGCCACCTCCATCCCTAACTCCTTTAGTTGCGGAGGCAGTGTGTTCCAAGGGTTTAAAGCAGGGGGTGAGAAAGCAACACAAAGCTACCTGCTTTAACCCCTTGTTTTCTTTACTGCACAAGGTTGCATTCAATTGAATGGATCATGCTTGACAGGTGCTACACCCACCAACCATGACAGGGTGTATAACTCCTGCTGCGACATGTGTACACCCCTGGCCACTGCAGCTAAAGGGTGTGCGATTGGGTTGGGGCTGGTACAGTGCCTTGAAAAAGTATTCACACCCCTTGAAATTTTCCAAATTTTTTCATGTTACAACCAAAAACGTAAATGTATTTTAATGGGTTTTTATGTGATAGACTAACACAAAGTGGAAAATTATAAATGGTTTTCAATTTTTTTTTACAAATAAATAGTTGAAAAGTGTGGGGTGTATTTGTATTCAGCCCCCCTGAGTCAATACTTTGTAGAACAACCTTTTGCTGCAATTACAGCTGCAAGTCTGTTTGGGGATGTCTCTGGTTGTATGTTTTGGGTCGTTGTCCTGCTGGAAGGCGAACCTCCTCCCCAGTCTCAAGTCTTTTGCAGACTTCTTCTAAGATTGCCCTGTATTTGGATCAATCCATCTTCCCATCAACTCTGACCAGCTTCCCTGTCCCTGCTAAAGGTAAGCATCCCCACAACATGCGGCCACCACCATGTTTCACGGTGGGGATGGGGTTTTCAGGGTGATTTGCAGTGTCAATTTTCTGCTACACATAGCTAGGCCGAAAATTTTGGTCTCATCTGAGCTGGGCTCATTGGTTGCTAGGTTGCTGTTGGGAGCACAATGTCATTGGTTGCTAGGTTGCTGTTGGGAGCACAATGTCATTGGTTGCTAGGATGCTGTTGGGAGCACAATGTCATTGGTTGCTAGGTTGCTGTTGGGAGCACAGTGTCATTGGTTGCTAGGATGCTGTTGGGAGCACAATGTCATTGGTTGCTAGGATGCTGTTGGGAGCACAATGTCATTGGTTGCTAGGTTGCTGTTGGGAGCACAGTGTCATTGGTTGCTAGGATGCTGTTGGGAGCACAATGTCATTGGTTGCTAGGTTGCTGTTGGAAGCACAGTGTCATTGGTTGCTAGGTTGCTGTTGGGAGCACAGTGTCATTGGTTGCTAGGATGCTGTTGGGAGCACGGTGTCATTGGTTGCTAGGATGCTGTCTGGAGCACAGAGCTATTGGCTGTTAGGACACTGTAGAGAACACAGTGTCATTGGTTATTAGAAAAGTGCTGTTAAGAGTACAGCATTATTCGTTTCTAGGATGCAACCAATGACGCTATGCAGCCATCAGCGTCCTAGTAACCATTGATGCAGCGCAGCCTGGGGGCTGAACATCCCTCCATTCCACAAATTCATGCATGTTTCTGGCAGCTACATTAATTATCCGTCCCTAGTTGTGACATTTGTCCCGCTACTCTCTGACTTTCCTTATAAGCGTCCACAGCGCTCTGTATAAATCCCAGGGAGGAGGGACTGTACTGTCTCCCACTCTTTAGATCAGATCAGTTGAGTGTCCTGAGTGCAATATTTGAAAGTCACCACTAGGTGTCATTCAGCTTCCTTTGCTGTGCTGTGTTCCAGGTTCTGATAAAGGAATGCAATGAGTGCCCGCCCCTCTGATGGCAGGCCCCGCCCTGTCCGTGTGTACTACACACCTCGCCCTGTCCCACCTGCTTCATTCACCTCCCGGATTTGTCATCAGCGGATCCCTCAGTGATCGGCCTGCGATCTACCGGAGGTGAGTGGTCTACTGTGTGTATGAAGCGATCAGAGATGTGCGCTGGGTCCCATCACACCTGTCCTGACAGGAGAGCACACAGGAACAAGCCAGGAGACATGCGATCACCAGGCTGGGTGTGATGTGACAGCACAACATCCCAGTATATAACGATGTCGATGTGTGCACTGATATCAGATCATCAATATTGGGGAAGGGGAGGGGATCTGTCTGGGGATGGACATTATGGTGGTCTCTGTCCATCTGATGACTTTGCAAGAAAAGTTGAAAACTATGAAAGTTTTCCTCCTTCATCCTGCATATGAGATCACTGATCATAGACTTTTATTTTAATGGAAAGCACCCTCCAATGTCCTGATCAATATAATATGATTGATGTGCCATGCTATGGTATAATGCTACATACCATCTAATAGACCTACCTGCTGATTATTTTCTATTTCTGATGTTTATAAACCGCACTCCCTGGAATTCAGTGTGACAAGTGGCAGACCTTACGTCAGATTCCTATAGGTAAGGTGTTTACAGATCTGACAGTGCGGTGACAGGCATCTCTCCTGGGGAGTGACAACGTTTTACAGGTAGAGAAGCTGTTTATAGAAGCTAGGAGAGTATAGGCTTATGTATGATGGGACATCTTGTGCGTCAAGGATGGTGGTGGTTGCGATCAGCCTGTTGAATTCAATGACAAGTGCATGTAATCGCACAGCGAGCAATTTGGCACAGATGAGCAGCTCTGAAGGCAAACTATCTACATCCGGGACAGATCGGTGTCCCTAAAACACATGTAATCGCTCCATGGGGGGGAGCCGCAGTACCTGTCTTTAGCTGAGCGTCCGCAACTGATCACAACCACCAGATGATCACAAATCCGCTGCTTATTTCCAGTGTACAGGAGGGATCGCCCATGTGTAGGAATCCTTATACCGAGTACACACGACCGGAATTTTTGACAGCAAAGGTTCGACAGAACGAATCCGTCGGACAGTTCGATCGTGTGTGGGCTTCATCAGACCTTTGCTGTCCAAAAATCTGATGGACTTTAGAAATAGAACATGTTTCAAATCTTTTCCCCTGAACTCCACCGGACCCAGTTTCTATTGTGAAATACGCTCGTCTGTATGCTAGTCCGACGGACAAAAACCAAGGCTAGGGCAGCTATTGGCTACTGGCTATGAACTTCCTCATTCTAGTCCGATCGCACATCATCACGTTCAAATCTGTCGGACTTTGGTGTGATTGTGTGTGACCAAGTCCGTTCATTCGGAAAGTTTGTCGGAACTCCACGAAAGGCCGTCGGGAAGACCGTCAGACCTAGTTCCACGAAAAGTCCAGTGGTGTGTACGCAGCGTTAGGGGAACATATTAGATATGAGTTCTAGAGGAACCTCAAGACAAAAATTGTCACAAAAAATGTGACGTGCAACAAAATCAACAATTTACTACGTACAGTAAAAATGTTGCAAATACTTTTAATTTGTTGCATGTTTCAGTACCAACAATGAAAACGTTGCTGGGGCAAGGCGTCCAACAACAGAAATGTGTCACTAAAGCCCCCCCCCCCCCCTGTATTACTGACCTCCACTGGATCCTCCCTTCATTTAATATATGTATGAACTACAGGCGGTGCCGGGTGGGTAGTATTTCACACAGGTGCAGTAACATTTATCAATGTTGATAACTTTTGGCAACTTTCCTACATTTAACTGGGAAGAAAAATCTCCATCAACAGGGGTTGTAAACACTCGTATTTTTTCACCTTAATGCATCCTATGCATTATGCATTCTATGTACATTGTAAGGATTTTAACAAACTTTGTTGCAGATTCCTACCTTTTTGTTATTCTGAAGCAATAACTGTTTGTCTGTGTCCACCTGCTAAGTGAATCTGTATAGGAGGGATCTTATAATTAAGAGCTGCTGCACCTGCAGGGCTCTAATGAGGAAAGCCGCAGGATCTGCATCCCTTTAGATGTGATTTCCATTTTGGAGTATCTCGCCAAAAATGAAATTTTTGTTGCAGGGGGTGCTACAAATCTGACTTGTATCTTAGTGAGAAAATCAGTGAGCCAATCACATGAGTGGGAAATTACATTTCTGGGGGGCCTTCTGTTCCTCATCTGCATACAGAACACCTCCAGGTAGCCATATTGCAATGACAAAATGACATTAATAACATTCAATTGCAATATGACTTGTGCTGCAGTTGTATACGCAAAATTTTTCTTATTTTTTTTTATTTGCTTTTTTTTTTTTCAATGGAAGTGGAGTTACCCTTTAAATCTAATTTTCATAAAGATTTAAAAAAAGTTAAATGCAGTTAGGTAATAAATGTTTTAAATATGTTTTTTTTTTTTTTTTGCTGCCAACATGCTAAAAAAATAACTTGTTTTTTTGCCCTGTACACACGGTCGGAATATGTTGTTGGAAAATCCGATCGTGTGTGGGCTCTATCGGACTTTTTCCATCGGAAATTTAGATGGAAAAAGTTTGAGAGCTGGATATAAAATTTTCCGACAACAAAATCCGATCAGACTTTTTCCGATCATTTGTAGAGAATTCCGACGGACAAAGTGCCACGCATGCTCAGAATAAATTACAAGACGAAAGCTATTGGCTACTGGCCTCTACGTAGTCCCGTCATATGCAATGAATGTCGTCCCGTTCAGAACGATCAGATTTTCCACGACATTGTGCAACTGTGTGTATGCAACACAAGTTTCGGCCAAAATCCGTCGCAAAAAATCCGATGTGGTTTTGTGGATGAAATGTCCGACCGTGTGTACAGGGCATTAGCCATCTGGTATTACAGAACTGAAAGAACAAAAATGTATGCTCTTTGCCAGGTTAAATGGCTCCCATGTATGCAATTCAAGTGTTAGCTGTTTGCTGGAGTTCAGTTTTATGCTAATTTTGTTTTTGTTTTGTTTTTGCTCATTCTTGATAATCTGTTTAATACTGAGAAAGTGTATTTATTGAGTTACTGTTTATTAAGTTCATTAAAAGTTTGGCCTGATGGTGGTAGGGTTTCCATTTTTGTGACTACTAAATGCATACAATCAGTTGTCAAATATGCTTGGGCTGTAGGAACACTGATCATAGTTCTCTTTAAGTGCTTAGTAGCAAGATACAAGGCATTATCTTTAATTTGTTGTTGAGTTGGTCTTTATGGGACTTGGTAAGCCAGAGCAGATTTGTGGAATAATCTATGTCTCTACAGTGAGGTCTGTAAATTCAGAAGATGAACTAGCCCAGAGGCTCCGGCCTGGTGGTATGATGATAATGAAGAGCAAGGCAATATACTTTTCATAGATAAGCTTGGTTCATGTATGGGGAAAGATAACAATACGGACAGTTCTCTGCACTTAAAGCTGGCCCCACATATAGCAAATTTCACCCGGTTCCTGAAGAACCAACTGAAATTCACTCAGTGGGTGGCCCTGTCAGCCCCCTCCCACCACCATATTCCTCGATTGAAAAATTGAACGAGCAGAGCGCAAAATTGTTGGCTGAAGAACATTTGCATCCAATCCAATACAACAGCTGCAGCAGGAGATTTTTCCATCCATGTTGTGCAGCTTGGAAAATTCTATGTGTAGATGGCCAGCCTGTTTCATGACGTGATCACAATCTGCATGTCTGATAAATTATGATACAAATATAATTGTTAGACATGGGGGTCATTTTAGTTGCCCTCCATCTTGGACCATTTATTTGGTTATTGCAGTTAAACCAATGCAGACTTTCTCAACCTTATTGTCATGAAGGATTCCTTGGAATAATTTTTAGGTCCTGGAAAAGCCCTGCTAAGAATCGTTAAATCTACAGCTTATGTTACCTTTGCATGATCGTTAAGTTGTAGAATATTTTAAAGTTTTTTTACCTTCATCCATAGAATGCATGAAGGTAAACAAACCTGTGTACAGCAGCCCCCCTAATACTTATCTGAGCCCCATCCTGATCCAGTGATGTGCATGAGAGCTTTCGTTCTGCGGGAGACTTTTCTTCCTCATTGGCAGAGACAGCAGTGGGAGCCATTGTCTCCCCTTGCTGTCAATCATAGCCAGTAAGCCAATGAGGAGAGAGAGAGGGGAAAGGGCCAGGCCGCAACTCTGTGTGTAAATGGACACACAGAACCACAGCTCAGGAACAAGCCTGCTTGGGTGCTCCCATTGCAAGCTGCTTGCTCTGGGGGCAGGAAGGAGGTGCCAAGAGCACTGGCGAGGAATCAGAGAAGAGGAGGATTAGGGCAAAAACACTGCACAGAGCAATTGAGTATGACATGTTTGTTATTTAAAAAAAAAAAAAAAACCTTTACTATCGCTTTAAATGGGGGAAAAAAAAATTAGAATAATGTGGCACAGAGGGTAGGTCATTTTTTAACACTATCAACAGTATTTTACAATGTTTTTTTTCATTAATGATCTGGAAATTAAATGAATCTGGTATGATGAAAAGAATTGCAGGCAGTGAAAATTGTGGTGTCCCCCAACATTGGTGGTCAGTGTAGGAATGATCCCTTACCATAGTAATCTGAATAGTAGTATTGCTGGTTATTGTAAGTGGGAGATCAGTTCACCACTGTCCTCTGCTCAAGAAGCCCCTAACAACCACAGCAAGAACCCTATGGTTCCACAAGACCCTTGTTGAGAAAGACAGTAGAGTGTGTAGAGCAGCCTTTCTCAACCAGGGTTTTGTTGAACCCTGGTGTCCCTCCTGAGGTTTTTGGGGGTGAAGGATATTAATTGAGCTCCCACTTACACTGGCCACCAATCCTCAGGGGTACTACCACACTTACCACTAAGAGAACACGACATTGGATTTATTTGAAGATTATTATAAAAAAAAATATTTTGTTGTATAGAACACAGAGAGATGGTGAAAACGACCTGCCCTAGGTGTCCAATATGTTAGGTATGCCTTATTATTTTAATTCAAACGTTCTACAGCAATTACAATCAGGAGATTTAGGTTTAATTGTTTTTTAAAAGGGGTTTCTGAGACCTGAAATTATTTTAAGGGTTCCTCCAAGGTAAAAAAAAGTTTGGGAGAAACTGGTGTAGACAAATTATGTAATTAGTTGTTAGTCCTCAAACATGCCTTTTATGCACGTGGAGGTTTCTGAGTGGTGCACGTCTTGCCTGCCTTTCTCACCATTGCTCTTTCTGAAACTTGGATGACTTAGTGTTGTGTCACTCACCTGTGACATACTACAGGCGCAGATAGAATGCAAGCCTAATAAAATCCCAGGACAATGTATTTTGCTGAGGCACTTTGTTATGTACTCATCTTTATTGACTGGCATTATAGAAATAGTTTTCTTCTGTGCCTCATCCTTGTGTAATCTCAGATATCTACCTTTATTTGAAACATTATTTTGAGCTTATCACAAAGGCATTTCCTCCATGCCTAGTCTGCATTCCATTCTCTGCAAAAGTATCTTTTTTTTATTTTTTATTAAGGGTTTTACATGTTTACATACAACCATACTTAGAAAAAGCGGTAGAGTGAAATGTGGTGCATAGTACACCAGTAAACAATTTACATGCTACTTATATTAAGGTGACCAGATTTTTAAAATGAAATCCGGGGACATATTTTAAATTTTTTTACTAGTAATGGCGGCAATCAGCGACTCTCTGCCCGCCGCCACCCGCCTCACAGCCTCTGAAGTCTTACTCTCCGGGCTTCGGCTACTACTGGGCTAGGAGTGGAGGAAGATCACTCCACCAGGGAAGGCAAGGAGATAAGCAGGTAGGCAGCTGGCCGGGACTTGAGCCAAGGCAGAAGAACATGGACCCGATACTGAAAAGAATATTCCCTCCGCTCCGACCAGCACAGGATCATCAGAAAGGGGCAAAGATAATGGAACAAAAATACACCCGACATACATCAGAATTTTTATTACATTTTTTTTTGTTTTTGAAATTGCCCCAGCCTTTGTTCAAATCCAATCCGGGGACAAAACCGGGGACAGTGTCCTCAATCTGGGGACACTCCCCGGAAACCAGGGATATCTCTGGTCATCCTAACTTTTATATGTGTGTGTGTGTGTGTGTATGTATGTATGTATGTGTGTATATATATATACACACACACACACACACACACACACACACACACACACACACACACACACACTTTCCATCACATATGCATTAACCTGAAGAGATATAGGTAGGTGTTCGCTATAATACTTATTTAGGCATCTACACATCAGACATACTAGAAACGCAATCCCTTGATAAGCAGCGGACCTGCTACCTGAAAATTCGAAGCCCTTATGCACACGGTCGGAGATTCCGACGGAATGTGTCTTATCGGACCGTTTTGTCGGATATCCCGACTGTGTGTGGTCTCCATCGGACTGTTTCCGTCTGAATATCCGACGGACCAACTTTTCCAACTTGCCGGTAAAATTTTCCGACAAAATGCGCCAATCGGACATACTCCGATCATGTGTAGCCTACTCCGACAGACAAAGTGCCACGCATGCTCAGATCAAATTCCTAGACCAAAGCTATTGGCTACTAGCCTGAACGTAGCCCCGTCGTAACAAAATAACGTCATCACGTTATGTACAATCGGATTTTCCGACAACTTTGTCCGACCGTGTGTATGCAACAGTTTTGGACAAAATCCAAGGGATTTGGTTGTCAGAATGTCCGACCGTGTGTACAAGGACTAAAGCATTTCACCTCAGCTCTTAGCTGTGAGCAAACTCATTGTAATGTATATAATCATGATGAGTTTACCTATTTCTCCCATCCTTGTCTGCCTGATTATTTGGAGGTATCTTGGGCCTTGACCATCAATTGACCATACAAAAAGGAAATAAGGCCTTTCTTCTCAGAAACTTTGGCCAAAGAGGTTAGAAGTGGCATACGACTGACATCTAATTTTGACGTCTACCCTGAGCCTGCAATGCATGACATATTTGTAGATATTTAAAGAAATCATAGCGGGGGAGTTGGAATGTCTCCTTAAGGTCCTGAAAGGATCTCGGTATATTATGAGTGTAAAGTTGTGCTACATATTGAATTCTCTGGGAGCTCCATTGTTCAAACCCCTCCAACTTATCAACATCTTTAAGCCGCTTTGCCATCGCCCTGGTGATCGTTTGGTGGTGCAGGGTCGATCCCACTGATGACCTGCTCTGTGAGGAGGTAATGACGATCAAGATGGACGAAACTTGATCGTCATTACCGGTATGTGCCTTTATCGCTGTTATTTGATGATCTTTGGCGGGAGCATGAGAGAATGCGTCCTCTCACATGCCCAGCCCAGCCACGCTCCCCACTGCAAGAGTATCTTAGTTCAAAATAATTTAAAGGAGCAGCAAACCTAAATGGGTTTGTATACAAAGTCAATAAACACAGAAAATTGTACTTAAACCTGTGCAGACGCAATCATTCTGGTAAAATGCGTATCTGCCTGGTTTTTATATCTTGTAAAAAAAAAAGAGTTTACTTGTGTACGTGGGCAATTTAGTTATGGTTACTTACCTAGATTTGTGTCTAGTTAGTAAAAAAGGATGGACTTTTTCACTGCAAATACTAGAAGCCATTTGGACTATCTTATGTTAATCTTTTATTACTATACTTACAATTAGGGATATTTTTGTGATTCAGACTCTAAGTTCTTGTTTCCAAAAAGTTTTTGAGATATATTACTAATCAGATAAAGCAGATCTAAACCCATTTACTAAAATCTCATAAAGCTTTAACATGTTAGGGTGTCCATATTTACTTACAGATGAGCTTTGTTTTAATTTCAAGTTTCTTGCTCTTTTAAAACTGCAGTTTTTATTAAAACAATATCTGGTCATTCTGTCCTTAAAGTGACCTTGTCCCTATAACAAAGATTACCTGTAAAACAAAATACTCACCTTTCCTGCTATCCATGCCACCATACACCATTCCATTATATAGTAATCCTCACCGGAAGTGTAACAGAGATTAGAAGCCTCCCTCCCACTCGATATCCCTTGTTCAAAAAAAATAAAATAAGTCAGTTGAACAGCATTTGCATCCAATCCAACAGCCACAGCAGGAGATTTTTTCATCCACGTTATGCAGCATGGAAACATCTACACTTTATTACCAAAAATATTGGGATGCCTGCCTTTACATGAACTTTAATGGTGTCTTAGTCCATAGGGTTCAATATTGAGTTGGCCCACCCTTTGCAGCTACAACTCTTCTGGGAAAGCTGTCCACAAGGTTTGGAGTGTGTCTATTGGCGATGTTTGACCATTCTTCCAGAAGCGCATTTGTGAGGTCAGGCACTGATGTTATACAAGAAGCCTTAGCTTGCAGTCTCCACTCAAATTCATCCCAAAGGTGTACTATCGGGTTGAGGTCAGGACTCTGCAGGTCAGTCAAGTTCCTCCACCCCAAACTCGCTCATCCATGTCTATATGGACCATTCTTTGTGCACTGGTCCAAATCATTTCGGGGAGGGAGCATTATGGTGTGAGGTAGTTTTTCCAGGATTTAGGTTTGGCCCCTTATGCACCAGACACACGATCAGAAATTATGCCAGTAAAAGTCGGATGTGAGCTTTTGGTCAGAAATTCCAACAGTGTGTATGCTCCATCTGACTTTTGCTGGCAGAATTCCAGCCAGCAAAAGATTGATTTTTCGGTTGGAAAGAGTTCCTATCCGAAAATGCATTAGTCTGTATGCAATTCGGACATGCAAAAAATCACGCATGCTCGGAATGCATGCTTCATTTTCTCAGCTCGTCGTGGTATTGTACGTCATTGCGTTCTTGACAGTCGAAAGTTCCGAGAACTTTTGTGTGACTGTGTGTATTCAAGGCAAGCTTGAGCAGAATTCCGTCAGAAAAACCATCCAAGTTTTTGCTGATGGAATTTGTGATCGTGTGTATGGGGCATTAGTTCTAACGTTATGGGAACAGTTTGGGGATGGCCCCTTCCTGTTCCAAAATAACTGCGCACCAGTGCACAAAGTAAGGTCCATAAGGACATAGATGAGTGAGTTTTGGGTGGGGGAACGTGACTGGCCTGCACAGAGTCCTGCGCTCACCTCGATAGAACACCTTTGGGATGGATTAGAGCAGAGACTGCAAGCCAGGCCTTTTTGTCCAACATCAGTACCTGACCTCACATCACAAATGCTCTTCTGGAAGAATGGTCAAACATTCTTATAGACACACACTCAAACCTTGTGGACAGCCTTCCCAGAAGAGTTGAAGCTGTTATAGCTGCAAAGGGTGGGCCAACTGAATATTGAACGGACTAAGACTGGGATGCCTTTAAAGTTCTTGTGAGTGTAAAGGCAGGCATCCCAATACTTTTGGTAATATAGCGTATATAATTCAGCTGCATGTACCTCATTAACAGTAGACACTGCTTTTGTATGTTTTCATCCTATATTTGAATTACCCACATTTCTGACAGGTTTATTTTATTTTTGTTCAAATAGATTTTAGTAAGGGTAAGGGTTTTACATTTGTATACAGAAAACAATGGCCATTCACTGGTCACATACTGCTTATCATAACAAGTTACAGAATGAAGAGGTAAGCTACACTTGGAGAAGGGTTAGACCAGCATGTTGTACAACAGTGAGAACCAATATGAGCCCAACAAGCTTAGAGTTGTAAAGTCTGAAGATTTTTTATCTTAATGCATTCTGTGCATTACGATAAAAAACGTTTGTGTGTAGCAGCCTCCCCAGCACCCCCTAATTACTTACCTGAGCCCCATCTCTTTCCAGCGATGCCCATGAATGTCTAAGCCATCCAAGACTTTCTGATTGGCTGAGACACAGCAGCGGTGCCATTGGCTCCCACGGCTGTCAATCAAAGTCAGTCAGCCAATCAGGGGAGAGAAGGGGTGGGACCAGGGCAGGGCTCTGTGTCTGAATGGACACACAAAGCTGTGACTTGCCTCCAGTGCCCCCATAGGAAGCTGCTGGCGATGATGCCACTCGATAGGTAAGGGAAGGGCCAGGAGCAGCAAAGAGGGACCCAAGAAGAGGAGGATCCGGGCTGCTCTGTGCAAAACCAACTTCACAGAGGAGGTAAGTAACATGTTTGCTATTTTTATATATTTTTTAAAAGGATACTTTACAATCACTTTAACCAAACTCAACTTTACAGTTTACCTGGGGGAAGACAGAGCAAAACACGCAGCAGAAAAGGGTAATTGAATGAGGTAAAAGGGGGCTATAGTTATACAGGATAAGGTGGGAGCCTGTAACCTCCAGACTTTGGCAACGACAGAGTGATCGGCACTTTATTTTTTTATACTCTTTAGTTAATAATTTTACATACAGATAGGAATGCTGCAAATGTAGTTACAGAATTCAACATAAGCCTTTCCTCTCCATAGAATGTAAAAAATGCCTCCAGGAATGAAACCTAGATAAAGAGCTATGAGCTTTCGACATGAATATAAAACAAAAACAAGCTCTCAACATGAAACCAAACGGGACCATATTGACAAAAGAGAGAGAAAGGGAAACGGGCAGGAAAAAGGGTGGCAATAAAACGTGGAGGGGGGGCTGGGAAGGGAGAGGGAAAGACCCCCTGAGTGCATGATCGACTCATATTCCCTTGAGCAGGTAAAGAGGGTCTAATAGAACCAGCTACGGCTGAACTTCTCCTCCTTGCCTTGAATTGAGGCAATGATGCTTTCCATTGAGTGAATTTCAGCAATTTTTATTATACCATAAAGAGAGCAAAGGGGAGGTCCCCTACGTTCAGAGCAGCAATATACAGGCTCAAGCAGCATTCAATGGGTGGTCCATCCTAGAGTTTTTATGTTGTTTCCTGGAAAGGTCAGGGTGGTGCAGTAAGTACCTGGCCGGGTCTAGCCCCAAGTCAAAATCAGTCAGGTGTTTGGTCCCTGACTTGGGACCAATAGTTGGCTAACTTTTCACAGGACCAAAAAACATGGAAGAAAGTGCCTTCCTCCACCTTGCAGCACCAGCACGTTTGTTGCTTCGGGGTTATATCACAATCTTATAATGAGGATTTAAAATGTATCTAGCCAACCCAGATGGAGTAGAAAGTCTGATAGCCCTTCTAACTGTATTTGAAGTACGCAAAATGTATTAACTCTGAGCAGACGTTCTTGCATTGGGAGGGGGGGGGGGAGTTAATTTTCTCCAGTATTTTGGAATCAGGATGTCAGTGTCTTGTATCTGTAATTGGTAGGGCGCTATCATGTAAAAAAATCACCCAAGGGTCAGATGGAAGCTGAACTGATGTGATTCTACTTATAAAATGCAGAACGTCTTTCCAGCGTTATAAAATGTGAGGACAAAACCACCAGAGGTGTGATCTACTCCCAATTCTTTTACAACCCCGCAGAGTTGGCAAGAAGAAGCATCACAATTACGTATACTTACTGGAGTTCCGTGCTGTTCCTGTAGTAGCAATAGAGGAACATCAGAAAGTAATATTCCTAGCTCACTTATCAACAGTTGTAATATTTTATCTTGCATATTAGTTTATATGAACTTGATTTTCTTTAACCTGTAAGCTACAGGAGTAACCTTCCTTTGCTGTGCTGGTAGCCATTGACCTTTTTTAGGTCTTTTGGCAATGCGAGGTTCTGATGTTGGGTTAAACTGCATTGAGTGAAGTGATTCCTTTAAGTACGGAGAGAGAAACATCTTAGTTTCCTCCATTATCTGTTTATTAATAAACTACTTGGAGTTCTCCTTCAAACCTCTGACCATGATTGGAAATGCAGTGGCTTAACAAACATTGGGTGTCTCGACAGAGAGAAAAGTGAAGGCTTGTTATTGGGGGGGAAAAGAGTGATGTGGCGTGACAGAATATACAAGAAACACCTGTTGATTGGAATGGAAGGTTGTGTACATATAAGTGTATACCCAACTTCCTAAAAAGGTCGTAAACTCTCTATGCATAGTCCTGCATGGTTGCATCGCCTTGTTTGAATAACTTGTCTCCAAGACTTTAAACCAGTGAAGACAAGAGTGTTTGTTTAGTTCATTCATTCTGTAGGAATCTGAGGCTGTACTTGAAAATCCAGTGTGACCAGTTGGAGAAGTGGGTTCAGATATGTAGCTATATACTAAGAGCTTACTCACTGATGACTAAAACCAGATGTTGTCTAATTTAAACTTTGCCTGATGTGTAATGGTTAGTAATTAGACATTTGTACTGTGACCAGCTTTATATTGGCCACATTACGGAGGACACACAACTCACAAAGATACAGCCTACAAAAGAATGCATGCAATTGAAAACCAATACCGTTGTCTACATACCCCAATTTAAGGCTAAAATTAATTTGAAACATAGGAAGTTTACTGATATTGATAACGTGCCAAAATAAGAAACTATGAAGTGGAAATGGCCGTTGGGAGTGTTTTCATGTCTAAAAGGAAACCTCTTAGGAATTCTACAACCAAAAAAATCTATTTACTGAAAATATGTGACAGAGTTCACCTGCTTGTCATCTCTAGGTACTGAAGTTGATATTTCGGTGTTTACTTGAAAGTGGTTATCTAGTTTCAGCTGGATTTGTATATTTTAATTTTTTTTGAAAATTTTACTTTTTATTTTAGTTTTATAAAATACAGACAACAGTAAGCCACATATTGTGGAAATCAACTGGCCACAGTAAATTACCTGTGTACATTAACAACAAAAGCATAGAAAACATAAAAATTCTCTCTCTCTCATATATATATATATATATATATATATATATAATATATTATAAAATCTCTATCTCTATCCCTTCCCCAGAACAACAGAACTTTTGCCTAGACAGATACAGTCATTACATGAACTTCCAGCCGGAGGTAGGTACATAGTGACGCAGAGATATAGCTCTGTGCCACTCTGTGCAGTCCTATCGTGTAATGCCACTAATGTGGTTCCCTCGTCTCTTCCCCCCCCCCATCAGGAGAGATGAAAATCGAATGAAGAGGAAACAATCCCCCATCCCAAAATGATCCATACGTCAGTAAGGAAGCAAGTAAAACTTTTGCAGGGAGATTAGTTTACATCTCTGTGTATCATCTGAAACTGTTCACTTCACTGGGTATAGGAGAGGGTTTACATCCACTTTAACCACTTCCCAACCGGCCGCCTCAGTTATACTGTGGCAGGTTGGCACAGCTGCGCTAGTTGTTGTAGTTGTACATCAGCTCTTTAAGTGCAGCATGTTCCCGGAGCCAATGCGCGTGCCCGGCGGGCACGATGACCTCCGGGCACCTGCAATCGCTTGCAACGGAGCAAGAACCGGCATCTGTGTATGTAAACACACAAATCCCGGTTCTGTCAGGGGAGAGGAGACAGATCGCGTATTCCTACTAAGTAGGAACAATGATCTCTCTCCTCCTCTGGTCAGCCACATTCCCCTCACAGTTAGAAACACACTTAGGGAACACAGTTAACACCTTGCTCGTCCCTTAGTGTTAACCCCTTCCCTGTCAGTGACATTTATACAGTAATCAGTGGCTATTTTTAGCTCTGATTGCTGTATAGATGTCACTGACTCAAAAAAGTGACAAAAGTGTCTGATGTGTCCGTCACCATGTTGCAATCCTGATAAAAATCGCAGCTCACCGCCATTACTAGTAAAAAAAAAATATATATATTTTTTTTTTATAAAAATGCCATAAATTTATCCCCTATTTTGTAGACGCTCTAAACCAATCAATATAGGCTTATTTTATTTTTACCAAAAATATGTATAATACATATCTGCCTAAATTGATAAAGGAATTTTTTATTTATTTTATTTGGATATTTTATATAGCAAAAAGTACAAAATATTGTGTTTTTTGTTTTATTCTCAAAATTGTCGTTCTTTTTTTTGTTTACACCAAGGTGATCAAATACCACCAAAAGAAAGCTCTATTTGTGGGGGGGAAAAAAGGACATAAATTGCGTTTGGTTAAAATGTCGCACAACCGCGCAATTGTCAGTTAAAATGACGCAGTGCTGTATTGCAAAAAATGGCCCAGTCAGGAAAGGGGCAAATCCTTCCGGGGCTAAAGTGATTAAAGAGGAAGTAAAGTCAAAGAAATAAAAAAAAAAAAAATAGACCCTGCAAGGCAAAGGCATAATGAGCTAGTAGGCATAGCCTACTAGCTCATTATGAATAACTTACTGGAGATGGAAGCCCCAGAAGCGACCCTCGTTGTCCTCCTCCAACGCCGCCATCTATCCCGGAGTGACTTCTGGCTATCGCAGCTCCGGGGCTGTGACTGGCCGGAGCCGCGATGACATCACTCCCGCACATGCACGCAGGAGCCGCCACTAATGGCATGATCGCTGTTTAGCAGTGGCATAATCGGTGCTCCTGCACAACGCTGTCTACGGCGTATGCGCCGTAGACAGCGGTGCCCTTCTTTTGCAAATATCTCCTAAACCGTGTAGGTTTAGGAGCTATTTCCTGTACCTACAGGTAAGCCTTGATCTAGGCTTACCTGTAGGTAAAAGTGGTCTGTAAGGGTTTACAACCACTTTAATGAAGACCAATCAGTGCTGCTCTCTCTCCTTGAGTAGGGTGATTGCCTACACTACAGGAGGGGCGGAGACAAGACCAATCTAAAGTGGGTGGGACCTGCAGGGTCCCTCCCATATCTCTGCTCTCTGCACAGACTTTTGTACAGCACCCTGATGAGGTCACTGCTACTTTTATATGGTAATATTTGGATCTGCTAAGATATTTGGTGTGCACAGTATAGATTTATAAGCTGTGTGACTAATGAGGAATGGATTTTCATGCCTGGGATTCTGCTTGAACTTTAATAGATGTTGGCTATATACGGCTGGCTCTTGCAGATAAGGAAGAACCCTGTTTTTCATACAATAGATTTTCGGAGCCAGGCCTGGAAAATTCTGCTATATTGAAATCCTCATATACGGTACTTGGTTGGTACACTACACAACTAGATTGTATTGCATCACTTGGTACATTAATGCAGAAGGAACGTGAATCAGAGGAGATGGCTAGCAACTGGATGAGCTTGTGTATACAATAAATCCCTGTCTTGTTCAAAGCGGAGCCTTTGTTCATCGCTAACAATATACGCTATGAATTTCCTCTTTTATTGTTCATGGCATATACAGCTTGTTTTGATAATGATGAACACACCTGCTTATTAATCTCTTCTTCAGATAATATAAAGCCTGAATCACTTGTGGGCATTCAGTTTAATAGTGCTTTTGTTTTTATAGGCAGCTCCATCTTTGTTCTTTGCAGACAACAGCGCACAATGCTTCGTGTGTTATTGGGTCTTCTCTGAAACGCATCAAATTATCTGCTGCGTTATTATCCAATAGCGAGATTTGTAAAGGAAGCGTGGACTCTATGACTTACCATATTACTTTACCTGACGTCTTCATTTTCCTTTAATAACAATGCTATGGAAATAAAATGACAGCATGTCAACAGACTAAAAGCACAATACATTGATAAATATAGTCTGAAAAGTATTGTTTTGTCTACTTTTCTTTTATATTGTCATGGCTTATTGTTTTTACAGGCAGAACACCTCACATTTCTTACTAGACACATGACCTTTTTTTAGTTTTTCAGGACATTCGTTATGATCGCAATTCCTTTGTACATTCATAAATTTGTACATTTGGAATTTCGAAATTCAAAAATCTGAAATAATAACTATTAAATTATAGTTATTGTAATTTCCTTTCAAATTTGACTGTTAGTGAACGTAACGAATACAAATTTATCCGAAGTTACGAATTATCCTAAATTAACGAATGCCGCATCTAAACAAATGGAACTGAACAAATTAATAATAAATAGAAATAATAATTAATAAAAAGTATTAGTATTATTATTATTTATTATTAATTCATTAGGTTCCATTCGTTTCGATATGGCATTCGTCATATTTTTAGATAATTCGTAACTTTGTATAAATTTGCATTTGTTACGTTCACCAACAGCCAAATTTGAAAGGAAATTCCAATACCTATAATTTAACTAGTTGCCGCCTGCCCGCCCGGCAGTGTGGCTCTCGTTCTGGGACGCTCTCATATGATGGTATCCCAGAACAGCCACTCTTACTCGCCCGCGGGGGACTGCGGTGCGGCGATCGCTTCTGCGCCGTTTTGCTAGAACAGAGCACGACCTCGATCTCTGTAAAGAGCCATGTCCGCGGCTCTTTAACCATGCTATCGGCTATGTCCAATCACAGCTGGTCACATGTAAATGTGGAGATGCCAGTCATCGCCCCTCCTCGCCTCACACTGACAGTGTGTGGTGAGGAGAGCCGATCAGCGGCATCTCCTCACAGGAGACATTTTACACATGTAATCAGGGCATTGATCATCATAGCGACACCAGTGCCACAAATCAGTGTCAGCAATCAGTGCCCATTAGTGATGCCAGTCTGTGCTGGCTATCAGTCCCGCCTATCAATGATATCCATCAATGCCTATCAGTGTCGCCCATCAGTACCGCCTATCCGTGCCGCCTATTAGTGCCCATAAGTGCGGCATATTAGTGCCACCTAATCAGTGCCCATAAATGCCACCTCCTCAATGCTCACCAGTTCAGCCTATCGGTGCCCATCAGTGCCGCCTCATCAGCGCACATCAGTGAAGGAGAAAAATTACTTAATTACAACATTTTATTGCAGAAACTAAATAAAAACTAATAAAAAAACAAAAACAAATGTTAACATTTTTTTTGGTCTCTCTCTTTTTTTTTTTTTTTTTTTTTTACTAAAACAAAAAAAAAACAGCAGTGATTAAATACCACCACTGCGACAGCCCTGTAGGCAAATGGTTAATAGTTAGTAATAGTTAAGTTATTAATTTAATAAAGCAGATTTCCGAATTTTTGAATTTACGAATGTACAAATTTACTCATTTCTGGATGTACGAATTTTACGAATGTACAAATATTCGAATTTATGAATATTTGAAAAAATTTGGGTTTCCCTTCTTTGGGATATTTCCGAATTGACGAGTTTTGTTGAAATTTAGTTAAAAAACGAATTCAGAACAAAACGAATTGCATATGTCTATTTCTTTCTGATACTCGGAAGGAGGCTTTAGTTTGGATGTGGAAGTACCAGACCAACTATAGCCTAATAAATACAAAGAGACTCTTAATAAAATTGTAATTTTTGCAGCTGTCAATAATTGTATTGCACATTGAAATACGCACTCACCGGCCACTTTCTTAGGTACACCTTGCTAGTACCGGGTTGGACCCCCCCCCCCCCTTTTGCTTCAGAACTGCCTTAATTCTCTGGCATATATTCAACAAGGTGTTGGAAACATTCCTGAGAAATTTTGGCCCATAATGACATGATATCATCGTGCAGTTGCTGCGGATTTGTTGGCCACACATCCATGGATGTGACTCTCTCGTTCCACCACATCCTAAAGGCGCTCTACTGGAATGAGATCTGGTGACTGTGGAGGCCATTGGAGTACAGTGACCTCATTGTCATGTCCAAGAAACTAGTTTGAGATGATTTGAGCTTTGTGATATGGTGCATTATCCTGCTGGAAGGAGCCATCAGAAGATGGCTACACTGTAGTCATAAAGGGATGGACATGGTCAGCAGCAATACTCAGGTAGGACACGGCATTTAAACAATGCTTAATTGGTACTAAGGGGCCCAAAGTGTTCCAAGAAAATATCCCCCCACACCATTACATCACCTGCCTGAACCGTTGATATAAGGTAGAATGGATCTATGCCAGCGATATGCAATTAGCGGACCTCCGGCTGTTACAAAACTACAAGTCCCATGAGGCATAGCAAGACTCTGAGAGTCACAAGCATGACACCCAGAGGCAGAGGCATGATGGGACTTGTAGTTTTGCAACAGCTGGAGGTCCGCTAATTGCATATCCCTGATCTATGCTTTCATTTGTTTATGTCAAATTCTGACGCTACAATCTGAATGTCCCAGCTGAAATCGAGACTCCTGAGACCAAGCAACGTTTATCCATTCTTCTATTGTCCAATTTGGTGAGCCTGTGTTAATTGTAGCCTCAGTTTCCTGTTCTTAGCTGACAGGAGTGGCACCCGACGTGGTCTTCTGCTGCTGTAGCCCATCTACTTCAAGATTCGATGTGTTGCGCATTCAGAGATGGTATTCTGCATACCTTGGTTTTAAGGAGGTGTTATTTGAGTTACTGTTGCCTTTCTGTCATCTCCAACCAGTCTCCAACAACTTCCGCTCACTGGATATTTTCTCTTTTTCTGACTGTTCTCTATTAACCCTAGAGATGGTTGTGTGTGAAAATCCCAGTAGATCAGCAGTTTTTTTTTAATATTCAGACCAGCCCGTCTGACACCAACAACAATGCCACGTTCAAGTCACCTAAAGTGTTACTAAGCCCAGGACCCTGCATTCACTATATCTGGTCTCCCACAGTACACAGGACATGAAAAAAAAACATTATTTTAGTAAATACTAACTGCTAAATACCTTTTCTCATCAGCAGATAAATCAGTCTTTCCTATGAGACAGCAAGACCCCCTAACCCTTTGTCTAGACCAGTGTTTCTCAACTCCAGTCATCAAGGCATTTTTTCAGGATTTCCATTATTTTGCATAGGGGATCAGTTGCACTGCCTTGGTAATTACCACAGCTGTTTCATCTGAGGGAAATCCTGAAAACATGACCTATTGGGGCGCCTTGAGGACTGGAGTTGAGAAACACTGGTCTAGACCAGTGGTTCTCAACTCCTGTCCTCAGGACCCACTAACAGGCCAGATTTTAGGTATTGCCTTAGGAAGATGCAGGCTAGAATACTGCAGTCACTGATCAGCAAATGATATCACCTGTGATGTATTTCAGTTATCGTCCAACCTGGCCTGTTACTGGGTCCTGAGGACAGGGGTTGAGAACAACTGGTCTAGACAGTGCTGATTGGCCCTGTGCTGATCATATGCATCCTCCCAAGAAAAAAAAACCCTCTCTACCAATACACACCAAACTGAGCATGTGCAGCCTAACTCCATAGACTCTGTGTTATCAGGAATTTATTAGGGGACAGTGAAAGGAGGGGAGGATCAGAGAAGACAGGATCAAACAGCCTTTTTACACAATGCGAAGGATTAAGCCCTTAGGTTCCACAGTAACTATAACATGCATTCTTTACTGCATATACAGACTGATTGAGTTTAGTAACCCTTTAAATCCCCTTTCTTCCCTATTCTGAGGCTTGGTTTGCATTTCAGCAAGTCATCTTCACCACGGCTAGATGCCTAAATGTATTGAGTTGCTGCCATGTGATTGGCTGATTTACTAATTTGTGTTACCAAGCAATTGAACAGGTGTACATAATAAAGTGGCTGATGTCTATATGTAAAAAGCAGAGCTTTCTGCAGTAAAAATAATTACAACTAATATAATTTAAAGCATGTCTATATTTTTAAATTGCTTGTCCTGTGGGCCCCAACCCAGAGAGTAGCCTTTACACAGGAAAAATGCTTCCAAAACGCTGCATTGGATGCTTTTCTGTATCTGGCAATGAGGGCATGTAGCCCAAAACTGGGCACACTTGGCAAAACCATAACAAAGCATGTTGGCCCTATATAAATCCTGTATAATAATAAATAATTACCTGAAAGCCTTAGGAGAAAAATATTATTATACTTTCTTATCTTCAGAGAAGAAGCAGTTTCAAAGATGTTGAGTGCAGGGCAAGATATAGTGGCCAGTTTTGGTCACACAAAGTGCAACTTCCAGTAGCTTTTGGGTCCCTCTGCCACATTGGTGTGACAGTGTTGCCAGCGCTATGACAGAGGAGTGTGCTGAGAAGATTCTAAGTCTTAAATTGGTTGTAAACCCTCTCATATACCCAGTTAAGTGAATAGCCCAGGTGATGCACAGAGATTAAACAAACTGCTTGTTTTATCTGCAGTCTTCTCTTGTCTACAACCCTTTAAAAGAACACAGTTGTTATGAAATCCTTCTGCATCTGTGAGGAGTACAGAGGAGGGGGTGGAGAGCTGCAGCTCTAATACAGTGTGTGAGAGCCGATTGGAGGAAAGGGACCCCCCCTCCCCTCCACAGGGGCAGAGGAGCCAAGGGACATGCAGAGCTGTATTCTGAATAGACGAGCTCCGTGCATATCTCCCTCCCTGACACAAATTTTGACTCATGTTGATAACAGAGGAACGAAGCACCAGAAAGAAAAGACACAGAGCTTTGGAGAGAGACAAGTAAACACTACAGATATATGTGCTTTGTTCACATTTCATGACTAAGGTTCACAACCACTTCAAAGAATCCATCCTTAAAAAGACACAGGACAAGGATTACATGACTGAACATAGCAGATACATGACACTAGATCTAATTTTTCTGCCGTGTTTTTCAGGTCATCTGGTATTTGGTGGTTGGAAGAAGCAAATTAGGTCCATAACAGGAGTTATTATTCAAAAACACTCCCCTATATAACTTTTGTAGCATCTGCAGCCCAAACTACCAACTTACTTTTCTTTTTTGTTAATACTATAAATGGACCCACCAGTCTTAAATGCTCTGGGTCCCATGGCTAACCCACAAGCTGTAGATTGTAATTAACTTTATTATTACAACTCCTTCAATAATCTGTTTACCCTTTTGTTGCTTTTCAAGTACTGATTTATGTGCCGATATTGTAGACAAACAGGTTTTACAATAACATTGCAGTACAAGAAACAAAAGTGCAAACTGCAGTATCCATAGCAGTTACACTGAATCTATC
Source organism: Lithobates pipiens (assembly GCF_037356315.1). Taxonomy (NCBI): domain Eukaryota; kingdom Metazoa; phylum Chordata; class Amphibia; order Anura; family Ranidae; genus Lithobates; species Lithobates pipiens. The sequence goes on from NW_027507903.1 coordinate 156,222,684, forward strand.
TTGTATTAGTCAAGTGTCAGTAAAGAGAAATCTAATTGTTACAGCTCACTACAATTTGTGCTTAGATTTCTGCTCTGTTCATTAAACTCTTACAAACCACTTTGACCTACAGGTAAGCCTAGATTAAGGCTTACCTGTAGGTCCAAGAAATATCTCCTAAACTTACACGGTTTAGGAGATATTTACTAAAAGACAGTGACAGCTGTCTACGGCGCAGGCGCACTATCGACGTTAGCAGCATGCCGCTGCTTACGATGATTTGCCGTTAGTGGCGGCTCATGTGCGGGAGTGACATCATTGCTGCTCCGGCGCTGTGAGTGGCCGGAGCAGCGATACCCGGAAGAAGATGGATGCTCCGGACTATAGGGGACAGTGGTGACATCGCTGGCTCCTGTGTCAGGTAAGTGACACATAATGGGCTACTATGCGATGCATAGTAGTCCATTATGCTTTACCTTTGCAGGGAGACAAAGAGGAAGTAAACCCTGATGGGTTTACTTCCTCTTTAAAGAGACTCTGTACAGTTGCCCTTTCAGGTCAAAGTGAGAATGTGGGCAATTGGGTCTCCCAACCCACTGTTACTCACTTAAGCCTGTTCCTCTGCCTCTTCTCCCTCTGTCAAGGTCAGCATCAAAAGCCCCAGTGGCAACTGATCTCATACACTAAAGGAAATGGGGGCATCACTCCCTTGGTTATACGACAGTACTCAGGCCTAGAAATTGGCTGCTAGACCCAAGCACTCTTCACATGGGTGAAGGTTACATATTCTCCCATACTTCCAAGCACTGGTTATTGCTGCTGGCTACAATGGAAACAGGTGAGGCAGGGGAGCACTGGCAACATAGGTTCCAAGGGGGGGGGGCTTTGCCCTTAATTTCTTTAAATAAAGTTGTTGATGTAGTGAAGGTACAAAACAATAGAACTGGATTCCACAAAGACATCCATGTTGTGTAATTGATACTTTAATATGTTGCATAATAGTATTATTTATGTACGTGCTTAATTGTGGGCCAAACCTTTAAGACATATTGTTTACTCTTTTTCTTTTCGTAGTGATTGGGTATGATTCTGAGTCTCTGATAGAAGTTCACAATTGTGAGAATGCCAAGCAACTTCTTAAAGTTGAGTTCTTCAAGTATGGAATCTGAGTTCCATAACCGTAGTGACTTTGACCGAAATGGAAGTTTTGATAGTCAAGGCAGTCACCATTCCAGAACCAGGAGCTTCAATATGGTAAGTCCTTTATATCTGAAACAATATACATTTAGGTCATGATTGGTTATGTGTTTAACTCCAGTGTTTCTCAACTCCAGTCCTCAAGGTGCCCCAACAGGTCATGTTTTCAGGCACTCCATTATTTTGCACAGGTGATTTGATCAGTTTCACTGAATTAGTAATTACCACAGCCATTTCATCTGAGGGAAATCCTGAAAACATGAGCTGTTGGGGCGTCTTGAGGACTGGAGTTGAGAAACACTGGTTTAACTTACTGTTATTTTTAACAAACGTTTGTAAAAAATGTCGGTCTTTTTTGAATTTGTGCATGGAATTGCTTCTAAAATTTGGGTCTGTTTTTCATCCGGAACATAAAACAAATATAGCAACAAGCACAAAGATAATATTATATCCTGCCATATCTTCAAAATAAAAAGGTTTAAACAAAGACGTAGATGAAAAAATATAATGCTCTCTTGTAAAGCAGGTACTCCAGTTAGGTTAGGTGTGCGTTGACCTGCCCTGTCCTGTATAAAAACGCACAATTTTCTTTACCTGCTCTTCAGAATACAATTTCCCTGAAGTGCCATATGGCCAAATTAAAGAGATTTCAGAGGATAAGCTGCTAAAGCTCATAATAAAAAAGGTTACAAAGCCCAGTTTACCAATAAGCGAAGGTCAGCTTCATCGTTTACTCTTCCCAAGAATTGGCATTTTCAAAATATCTATAAAAGGCCATGCTGTACAATTCTCAGGTGACAAATAATCAACCAAAAATCTGTAGGCGTTTTATGTTGTTTATCTGCTGTTTAGATATTAGAGGTCAGGCATGATCCAACTACACTTATTTGTGCTGGCTGCCAGGGTCTTAAAAAAAGAATTGTCACATTACAAATAATATATGTACATTATGAAGCCATGGGCTTGATTTACTAAAGGCAACAATATTGTGCGAGTGCAGTTGTATCAGAGCTTTAGTAAATGAGATGAAGCTTCATTTTGCAAAGGCTACCCAATCGCGTGCAAGGAACATAAAAAAATAGCATTTCTTCTTGCACATGATTGGATGATGGAAGTTAGCAGAGCCTCTCCCTTCATATACTAAGCTTTGTAGCAAATGCTCTTGCAAAGTGCACAGTCTTTTTGCCTTTAGTAAATCAACCCCCATCTGTTCATGTGCAGCCTATGCATAGGGGCAGGGGGGTCACTCTATAGATACCGCTAGTACTGGATTTGTTTTTCGAGGGACCATATATAACATCTGATATATCCTGTTTTCCAGTTGCAAAAAAGAAAAACATGGGATCTTTCAGGTGCTACTTAGAGTCATAACTAATTTAAACCATTGTTTGTAAAAACATATCTTTTCATTGTTTGTTTTAGGCCTGGTTCACATCTATACAGATTGCAGTTTGCATATTCTAGGTGCATTTTATTATTATTATTATTATTATTATTATTATTATTATTATTATTATTCTTAGCGCCAACAGTTTCACAACTTGAGGGTAGACAGTACAAATACAATCCACTTTAATACAGTAGGAATCAGAGGGCCCTGCTCCTTAGAGCTTACAATCTAAGGGAAGGTCAAGAGATACAAGAGGTAATAACTGTGGGGGATGTGCTGATGGAGAAAATAAATGTACAGTTGTTAGGTGGGGGCCAGATAGGCTTCTTTGAAGAGATGAGTTTTCAGGGATCGTCTGAAAGTGGATAAAGTAGGAGAAAGTCGGACAGATTGGGGTAGAGCACTCCAGATGGGAGAGGCTCTGGAGAAGTCCTGAAGGAGAGCATGGGATGAGGTGACAAGGGAGTTGGAGAGCAGGAGGTCTTGGGAGGAGCGAAGAGGACGATTAGATTGGTATTTTGAGACTAGGTTAGTGATGTAGCTGGGTGCCAGGTTGCTGATGGCTTTGTAAGTTATTGTTAGTATCTTGAATTGAATTCATTGGTTGAGTGGCAGCCAATGGAGGGATTGGCAGAGGGGTATAGCAGACGCTGAGCGGTTTGTAAGGTGGATGAGCCTGGAAGCAGCGTTCATGATGGACTGAACTAGGGATAGCCTACTTGGGGGTATTTTGCATCTTTCGATACACGTTTTTGATCCATTAAAGTCTGTGGAGCCAAAAAACAGAAAAAAATGTCCCTGGCCCTTTCCATAAAATGCACAGATGTGAACGTGATCCACAGGTAGCCATGTTAAATGGTCTGTAGTGTGTTTTTGCAGAACTCAAAAATGCACTAAAAATGCATAGGTGTGAACCAGGTCTAAAGCCCCATACACACTATCAGTTTTCTGCAGATTTTTTCCTTCAGATTTACCAAAACCATGTAGTGCAAGGGCCTGCCTGATTGCACACAAATTGAAACTCCTAAGGTTTGACCTCATATTTATTTGTTTTTGGTAAATCTGAAGGAAAAAATCAGCAGAAAATCTGATAGTGTGTATGGGGCTTAAGACTAAAAAGAATAATAAACGATATGGGGTTCTTTTTGTTTTTGTTTGTTTTTTCCTTTACAAACAACGGTTTCAATTAGTTAGCATTCTTATTAGCACTTGAAAAATCCCATCCCCAATTTCCTCTTCTCTATTTTACTACTAAATTTTAGGGGGTGTGCTGTAGTTGACCCCTGTAGCCAGTCATCCTCTAGTGTATGATATATGATCTTTGTGATATAGTGGCAGAAATTATTCCTATGTATGTTACTATGTCCTATTGCTTACAGATATTTACTTTTAAAGCAACCTGGTCATACATCAGGTGCTTACTTTTAATTCTATTTTAAGTGCTAATACTATAAAGCAGGAATGCCCAACCTGCGGCCCAAGATGGCTATGAATACTCCCCAACACAAAATTGTACACCTACTTAAAAGTTTTTTTATTTTTGATATTTTGTAAAAATGTGCTTGACGAAAAATTTAACAGTGTCTGTTTACTGGACTTTTATAAGTTATATCTTGCCTAAGATAAATATCCCACTCTTCACAATCACACATTAATCATGCGATCAGTTTTTGAAAGCACCTATATTTGTGAGCAACTATTTTCAAAGATGAAGCACACAAAGGGAATCCGAACCAAAATATCTGATGAGCACCTTGAGAATTCATTAAAACTGTTACTACATCCATTCAACCAGATATTGATGCGTTCGTCTATCAAAAACAATGTAAAATATCGCACTAGCTTTGTTGTCCTTTTTTAATTAACAGCTACATTATCTGTATCGGTAATTGTTGCCCAATGTTTTCTGCTCATCAGCTATCCTTGTTGTTGGTGTATTTTATGTGTGGCCCAAGACCATTCCACTTCTTCCAATTTGGTTCAGGAAAGTCAAAAGGTTGGAAACTCCTGCTCTAAAAGTTAAAGTGTTAAAAATCAGGCTGTATACAGGCATACCCCACTTTTAAGTACACAATGGGGTTTTATTTACTAAAGCAGAAAAGTGCAAAATCAGGCTCACTTCTGCATAGAAACCAATGAACTTCCAGGTTTTATTACCAAAGCTTAATTGAACAAGCTGGGGTTAGAAGCACATTGGCTTCTATGCAGAAGTGAGCCTGATTTTGCACTTTCCAGCTTTAGTAAATAAACCCCATTGTGTACTTAAAATTGGGGTATGCCTGTATGCAGTAAAGTATGCTTGTTATTCTCACTGTGAAACCTAAGGGGTTAATTCTCAGCATTGTGTAAAAAGGTTTGTTTGATCCTGTCTTCTCTGATGCTCCACTTCTTTGTCCAAAATCCATCTGCTGATAGAACGGAGCCTTGGGGGCAAGTTGCACATGCTCAGTTTGGTGTGTATTGCTAGAGTTTTTTTTTTTTTTTCTTGGGAGAGTGCATGTGATCAGCACAGGGCCAATTAGCACTGCCCAGACAGAGAGACAGGGGTCCTGCATCCTCATAAAACAATCAGGGGAGAATGTAAAAATCCTCCTGCAAGCTTTCACCAGACACTGATAGAAGTGACAAGAGTGCTATATACGGCTGATTAGAAAAGCAGTTTATATTTACTAAAATAATTGCACTTCCATGTGTACTGTAGGAAACCCCATATAGTGAACGCAGGGTCCTGGGTTTAGTAACGTTTTAATCGTGCTTTTAAAATATATTAGCTCTTTCTTTATGTATCTAGGAACACCAACAGTGTTTTAAATATATACTCTTAACTTCAAATTTTGTAGATTTTTGCAATGCTCTATGGGTTTGGCTAATGCAGAATGACCAAATGACCCAAGTGAATGTTATATTACATATAGGGCCCATTTCCAATTCTCCACTGCAGTGTATTGCATTAACATGCAATATGTGAATTAGCACATTGCAGTGCCATCAATTTAAATGTCCCCCCTCAACTCACTAAAGCAACACAGGTCCCACACACATGCGTTGCAGCACACTACATGATAATGCATGATTTGAAAGATGATTGATACATGATTTCAAGGGCTGCTTCGAGAATCCTATATCCCAGTGCCAGAATTAATCACTCATTTTCAGTCCTTTTTCGTTTGTTGAATTACCAAAAAATAAAAAATAAAAAATAAAATTTTTGCATACAAATATAACTCTTAAGGAATTTAGGTTTAATTTTAACTTTTAATTAAAATTTTAGGTTTAATTTCCTCATTATAATATTTCCAAATGTTGAGGGAAAAAATGTCAATTAATGAGCTGCAAAAAAAGTCTTAGGGCTAGATGGTAGTAATTAGCTTATTTATAGCAATCACTGCTTCACTCCGAGCTTTAACAGGACATGACATGTGCGGTTTCCATGGATACAAGGATTCGAACAATCATGTCACACTCAGGCCATACATTCAGTATTTCCTAACTGTCAATTAGGAATCCAAAACAGGCATTGCCCGTGTCCAACGTGCTGCCTAAAGCTTCATTATTTGTTTCCGTGACTTTGGGTGAGAAGGTGACAGGAAAGTGCTGGACGGAAGGCACATCTCTCCAGATAAACCACAAAATTAGCAAAAAGCGCCAGAAAAGCGCGCTCTATTGGAAATGTTGCTTTCACGTTTGCTTGTTTTGTTTTGCTGGCTCTGAGAAAATTCAAGCAGTGTATGGACCTTCTAGCACCGTTTTGTTCAATAAAAGTTGAATGTTCAGTCTTGTTTTTTTTTTGTTGAAGTAGCCTGTTGGAAAGCTGTCAGCTTAACGGGGCCAGTAGCCAATCAGTTGCATGCATGGTTCGGGTATTCTTACAGCCTGTGGTACCAGCTGTAAAAATACAATAGCTTGGCAGTAGAATTTTGGCCGTCTGCGCTGTTAGCTTGGTTGGGGGAGGAATCTGTCAGATTTCTTTTGTTCAGCCTAAATGTTGAACAAAAGAAATCTCTATGTGTAAGGCCGGCTTTATAGAGTTAGGTTTAAAGTAGTATTAAACCCCAAAACACAAAATGTATATACTGAATTGCAGCTTACCATTTTTAAATGTGGTGTCTGCATTTGTTTCCTTTTTTATTGGGCTTTTTCTATTATTTTTATCTGGCCAGTAAGTCTGTTATTTATTTATTTATTTATTTCCAAAAAGATTTTTATTGAAAATATAACATATCCAGAAAATATTATCTATTTTTCAACTTCCTCTTATGCCGCGTAGACAGGATCAAAGTTTTCGTCTTGCATATACAAGATCACACAAGTTCTCTGATCTTTCGACTGTCAAGAACGCGATGACGTACAACATTACGACGAGCCGAGAAAATTAAGTTCAATGCTTCTGAGCATGCGTCAAATTGTTTCCGAGCATGCGTAGGAATTTTGCGCGTTGGAATTGCTACAGACGATCAGAAAAACAGAACCTGCTCACAATCTTTTGCTGGTGGGCCAGCAAAAGTCCGATGGAGCATACACATGGTCGGAATTTCCAACCAAAAGCTCTCATTAGACTTTTGCTGGTGGGATTTCTGATCGTGTGTACGGGGCATTACAGACCAAGCTGTCCAACATAAGTGGCAGTTAGAGGGTTGACACAAACCATTTACCACTGACAGGGGTGCTAACAATGGTCAGTTTTTATTTATGTAAAACTTTTATCCCAAAAGGGAAAATAAAAACGTTGCTTTAACTGCTTATAAAGTGTTAGCTGGAGTTCAGTTTTTATTTGCTAGCCAAGTACATCTGTTTGCTAGTCCTTAAGCCTCGTACACACTAATCTTTTTTGGGGGTTTTTTCCCATTCAACCCAGCAAGGCTGAACGAGAAAAAAAACCTGACGGCTCAGGAGAAGCCGCTGAGCTAACTTTTCAACATCAGTACAGTGGTCTCCCCTGCTGTGCCATTGGGTTCTGACAGAACTCTCTGGTCAGTGCTCTCAGCCATACGAGTGGCTTCTGTTGGACCGGCTCCAGTACACATGGGCCGAATGTTGACCGGTCTCCTTTGAATCGGCCGATGCCGTCTGACATTTGCCCATGTGTACTAGGCTTAACACTCCCCTCTCCGACTGACAATGCTGCTGCCCAAAGGTGTCTCTGTTGCTCCTCTGGTGCAGTGGAAGAAAGGAAGAAAACAGCCATCACAATTGAAGGTGTTCCATGGTCACAGCATACACTTTCACTTTATAAATTACTAAAAGGGTTAAACTTAGCTTACCAATGCTCCCTTATCCTATTCTGTGTGTAGATCTTTGGGCCCCTTCATTGTTGTGTGGGGGAATAACGTCACTCCTGCACATGTGCAAACACCACTCATCCCAGCACACAGAGCTCAGCCCGGTGTTGTAAGCTGAGCTGTGCAAGACGGTTTACAGCATCGGAGAAGACCGTGGGCAGACAGGTAAAGACATTGCATGCCTCTTCTGCAATAAAAGCCTGGCTGCTCGCTGTTTGTCTGTTACAGTGGAACTTCAATTTCGCTTGACATCAGCATTGTAATAACAATACAAACAGTCCAATATAAGCTCATGTTGTGACTTCTGCCTGTCTGCTGGCCATCCCTTTCCACCACTCCCTGGGTTCCTATATTGCAACAAAAGGTAGGTAGTATGATTTTAAATACCCCTCCAGTGATCACACAAGTACACTTCTGTAAGAAAAAATATGTACAACATTTTTATTTTAAGAATGTGTGGCTTGCAAACCGGTTCCCACAAAACATTATCCACTACAAACATGTATAGCTGTTTGTCAAGATAAAGAACTAGGGTCAACGTGTTTCGTGGAAATGATCGCTGCTTCAGGACCTCTTAAATGTACATGATTCTTTTTTGAGATTTCAATTTTATATACTTTTCATATATCTTGTAATTAGACTATACAGAGATGTACTGGTGGAATATCCAGTGAGGTATAGTCCCGTCGGCCTATGGGAGAAAGATCATCCCCAGAGTATAGCTCTTTATACAGAAAGAGCTGTTCCCTGCATGCAGTGCAGCTTCCTCTGCTGTTTACTTTCAATTTCTAAGGACTACATATCCCATGGTACCTTGCTGCCTGGAAGCAGTGATTGCTGTACTGACTCCGCCTCCTGAAACGCCTCCTCTTAGCACCTCTGTAGTTTAGAAGGTAGGCTCGGTGAAATGTGTGACACACCAGTGCTTCACAGAATTTGGGGAGGTAAATGTGTAGGGATCTTCACAAAGTAACTTTACAAACTTCAAGATCCTTCAGAGTAATAGGAATAGGCTAGAAATAATTGAAATGCAATGTGGAAATGAATATATGAGTCTACATATTGACCATAGATACACTTTAAGGATTGCTAAACTACGATATATTACATTATTTTATTTTTTTTATTTTTTTTAGTACTGCTTTAAATAAAGCAAATAATGGCTCTGGAATTTTATTGGGGAATAGTTAGGTTTGAATAAGGTAAAATAGGACGTTTTCAGTGATATATATCGCTTTGTATACAGCAGCCCCTGTGTCTTTCTACAAAGTTATAATCAAAAACGTAGAAGGTCAGTACTGCTATGCGAGAACGTAGATCCCATTAAAATAAAGTTAACCATTAATTTCCTTACGAGTTTCCATGCCTCTCAGAAGCAGTCATTTCGGTAAAGCTGTTTTGTAAACAGTAACTTACTCATAAGCTGAATAATGAGTCTCATTTGTTAGCTATGTCATTGTTGTTTGCCTGTGCATGGAATTTGCGTATAAGTGGCAGTGAAGACTGTAAATGTTTGTGTACGTGATACAAGTACAGTTCCTAGAATACTAACGAAAACTTAAAAGGAATTTGTAACCTTAGCCACTAATTAGCACAGCGCTGTACATGTCATGGGTGGCTGAGCGGACTGGCCAATTACCCTACATCAGTCCCCCCTGGCTTCCCAATGCCAATTTAATTTGAACATGCATTTGATGGGTTTACATTTCCATACTAAGTCATATTATGGATGCGTATTGTGAAAAGAGCAGTTACTACTTCATCTTCTAGGTAAAAGATGGATTAAATATTCGACAAAACCCCACCAAGGTCTCCATATTTAAAGAGCACTGCAGGCAACTAGTCAATCATTGAACTGCTAATGGTACCCAGGAGACAATGCAATTTGTGCTAAAATCAGAGCTTCTGGATGAGCCTACAGCTTTTCATACAATTCCATGTTGTGTAACTTCCTTCTCATTCTCCATTGGGGGTGGTAATACCCCAAACTGCATTTTAGCGGGCTCAGACTTATTAAAGCATAACTAAAGGCACAAATACTAACCTTAGTTCCAGCAGTCCGATGCCTGCGATATTCCCCACCGACATCGGCAACTTCTCCCCAGGTTCTTCCAGGCGCCAGTCCTAAGCCATTTTGATTGGCTAGCATAGGATGACATCACTCCCATTCATGTGTGGGAATGCAGTCATCCTGACACACTGGCAGTATGGTGGAATGTAAGCCAAGCTGTGCATGCACAGCTTAGTATACATTCCGCAGATGATTTTGAATAGGCAGGTAAGTGTACTTTCTTGCAAATGAGACATGCCTCCTCTGCGATTAAAAAGCCTGCCTGTTCGCAATTTTTTATTTTTTACATTTAATTCTGCTTTAAAGAGGAAATAAATCAACAGTTTTTAAGAGAAACTAAACCCTCCTGTCCTTTACACACAAGAAAGCTGCTACCTTTGCATCAGTTTGATCTGTAGTTGCAATGGTGACCCACGTGTAATTCGTTATGACACCAGCCATTTGATGGGTTGACAGTTCGGTTGAGAGCACAAGCAAATGTGACAACCGAAAGCAACACAGAAAACTTGCAAGCAGGCAGGTTAGTTATCTCAAAAGAGACATGCAATGCAAAAAAGTATTTTGCAATAAAATACACCTACCTGCCTGCTCACAGTATTCTGTGACATGTAAACTGAGCTGCCCATGTACAGCTCTGTTTACATTATCAGGATAGTCCCTGTTTGCCAAGATGACTGGATCCTGCACATGTGTATGAGTTCTGTCCTCCCACTACCAGCAATGAAGATGGCTGAAGACCAGCACCCAGAAGGAGCTGGGGAGACAATGCCAGCACCGGAGAGGTACCTGCTTTGTAGACTTTGTTTCCCTCAACCATTACATTCAAGATATGCCTTGGAATCAGATGGTAACTGTTAGGGCTATCTCACACCAGCAGACCGCATGCCCACTGGTGTGTGCTGGAAGAACACAGTACTGATCTGCAGTTTCAGGGGGATTGGATTGTTTACTTTTTTCTTTTTGGTCAGAACGTTATTGAAATGTCACAAGTGATGTAAGTTCAGTTGGCCGCTGTGCCATGTGATGAATTGTGTTGCACCATGCTGCGCTGAATAAAAGTACTGCACGCTTTACTTTTTTTCAGCTCCATACCACTACAGCGCAGTGTTGTGAACTGGCCTTATAGGAAATTAGGCTTTTTACCTTGTCTGGCATTGGGACCCAACCCAGTCTTAGCACACATGTGAAAGGGCATTTACAATTACCAGTGTGCTTATGTTAGCTCTTTACTGAACTGTCAAGCCTTCAAATGGCTGATGTCATAGATTATCACATGTGCAGCACCATGGCAAGTACAGACATAACCAAGAAGATGGCAGCTTCCTGGGCTGTAAAGAATAAGGGGGGTTTAGAAGCCTCGGCAGTAAAATATGGGGAGAATTAAATCTGCCAGTGCTGATGACTACTTCACTGATTTACTTCACTGATTGCATGCTTATTCCAGGTCAGTGGCAAGGTTTAACTAGTCTGCTAACCTACCCATGTGTGTGTATGTGTGTATATATATATATAATATAATATAAGTGTGCTTTAACAAACTTCATGAAGTTTTTGAAATCTTTGGGTTGCGTTGACACTATTGCAGTTTCAACGCATCCAATTCGCATAGCAAGAGATTTGTGACCGTCTCTCGATGGAGCCGGTTTACATATCTCCGGAGTGGCTCCGGTGCAAATTGCACAGAAGTCCTGTGCATCTTTTGGTCCAATTCAGGTCTGAAATCAGACCTGAAACAGTGAATGGAGACGCACTGGAGACTCCTGCTGTGAGCCGAAGTGTGCTGCAGTGTGAACCCAGTCTTAAAGAACTCTTTAGCTTCATCCTGTGAGTTTTAAATACAGATCTTGGAGAGAGTGCTGGCTGTAGCCTAAACAAGGTTTTAGCAAGGTTCAAGTAATGTTGAATTCTGATAGACCTTGCTGAAACCTTCATGTTGCAGCTACCAGACTCGTTCTTCTCTGTCACGCATTTTGAGCAGTGTCATTTTTCCATCTCTACTCCTACAGATGGAAAGCGTGTGTGATGGAGCATGTCCGCATAGGACATAAGACATGATCAGCCACATTTCAAACTGGCAAGTTAATGGAAAGTGTTTGATCACCCTGCTTGCATAAAATAAACATGCCATACCTATAAAGGTGGAAAATGTGTGCTCACGGAGGCAGTTGATATGCGTAATCATTAATCCCAGAGAATATATTATAATTTCTAGCTATAATTTGCTTTGATTGATTTCAATGGGCAGGGAAGCTTTAGGAGTTCAGCTGATCTAGCAGATTTAGATGGACTTGACTAACCAATTAAAACTGAACTCCAGTTTACACTTTTTTTAAGCATTTACAGCCACTTTTGTTTTCTTTTGGTATAAATGTTTTATATAAATAAATAAAAGCTGACCTTTGTAAGCACCCCTGTCAGGTTAAAGTGGAACTAAACCCTCCTATCCTTTACAGCCAAAGAACCTGTTACCTTAGCCTGTTTGATTTGCAACTGTCATGGAACTATACGTGATCAGTTATACCAGCCATTTGATGACTTGACCAGTAGGTTGAGAGAACAAGCAGTTGTGACAGTTATCATTCATTGCATACCTTGAATGTAACTGTTTTGGAAAACCGCTAAGCCAGTGGGCTAATTTCCACTTTAAATTGTTTGTCTCAACCCTCTAACTGTCACTTTTGCTGCGTAGCTTAGCTTGGTCTGTTGAAGGAATTAAAAAAAATAACAGATTTATGGTCCGTACACATGTTCCCTAATAGTCGCAAGTAGAAATTGAATAACTAAGTCACGAAAATTCTCGTACGATAGAAAAAAAAAATTGGAAGTGATGTCATGTGTTGTAATGTATTTGTATTGAATTTTCGGACGACAACTATACAGACTAACCGAAAATTGTGCGATCTGGAATCGTATGAGGAAAATTATCGTTCATGCCCGATCGAATAAGATCGGATGAACGGTCGTGATCGGCTGTCAAAAGTAATGTGCGCATGATCCGAAAATCGGACGATCCTTCCTCGGACGACCGTTTTCGTAAGATATTCAGATCGTGTGTACGGGCCATTGATGTCTGGATCACCAGGTAAAAATAAATGGAAAAAAGCCTAAAAACAAAAAACAAATGCAGTAACAATTTAGGAATTTAAAAGTTGCTATGTATTGCATGTATTTATTGGGTTTAATGCTGCTTTTAAATAATCAGTTGTAAACTTAAATGTAGTACTATTGGTTTATGCACTCTATGGGTTACTTCACTGCCCACCCATTATATCTACATAAAGTACCTGAACAAATTGTTATATAGTGGTTTATATGTAAACACATACAGTGCCTTTACAAGAAAACAATCTAAAGTAATGCAAGGACTACATTTAAGTTGTATACTCTATTTGTTACTGTGATGTTATTGATTTACAAATTGCTTTCAATTTTTGTAGGACGATGAGAACATGAAATATCTAACAAATGAGGAGAAGAATGCCCTCATGTTTTTTGAAGAAACATTGGATGCTTTTGAGGAGGACAATGAGGAGCCACCAATCTTACTCAATTCAAGTTTAGGTAGTTACTCATCCAGAACAACAGAAGATAGTCACTCTGACAGCGATGATATAATTGACCTGGTGCAGACGGGCCACAATCATGAAGGACTTTCCTCAGGTATGGTATTGAATCACAGGTTGTGTAAACGGAATGTTGTTCTGATGGACTTGGGTACCATTGTTCATAGACATTTGGCTCACAGCCAAAATATCAGACATTATGAGGTTACATTTTTTTAAAGGATTTAATAATGTTCACTTTGCAACGTGACTGTTCACTTCATGGATACACCCAATCATGTGAAAAGAATACAGGATTTTTGCTTGCACACAATTGGATGAGTGAAGTGAACACCGGTTACTCTATTCACTAAGCTAACATGAATTTTGCAAAGTGAAAATTTTCTGCTGATTTAGTAAGTAACCTCTATTTCTTGGATTCAGTAAGAGTGAAACTGGTCAAACACCCATATATTTCTTTCATTCAGTCTGTGAGCTGAACAAAAGAAATCCAAATATATCTCCATCTACACCAAACAACACAGGTGAATGAATCTCCTGCTGTAGCTATTAGTCAGATAGCCCACGCTGCTGGCATATTTTAATTTGAGGGTACCTGGCAGAGTGGTGCAGACAGGGCCACTGATTGAATTTCAGCCAGTTCTTTAGGAACTTACTGAAATTTGCTCTTTGTATGGCCAGCTTTAGCATACCCAAGCTGGAAGACTCAGGATTGTGAATTCTCAATTTTTTACTTTATTGTTTGATATGTACAGACCGGGCCAAAAAATGCTCTTTTAATCCTCAAAAAGCCACCAATGATAACTAAGTGCATTGGCCGTGAACTGACTAAGCCCTACACATGGTCGGAGATTCCGACGGAATGTGTCCTATCGGACCGTTTTGTCGGATAATCCGACTGTGTGTGGTCTCCATCGGACTGTTTCCGTTGGAGTATCTGATGGACCAAGTGTTCCAACTTGTCCATAAAATTTTCCGACAAAATGCTCCGATCGGACATACTCCGATCATGTGTAGCCTACTCCGACGGACAAAGTGCCACGCATGCTCAGATCAAATTCCTAGACCAAAGCTATTGGCTACTAGCCTGAACGTAGTCCCGTCATAACGAAATAACGTCATCACGTTATGTACAATCGGATTTTCCGACAACTTGTGTGTATGCAACAGTTTCGGACAAAATCCGTCGGACAAAATCCAACGGATTTGGTTGTCAGAATGTCCGACCGTGTGTACAAGGGCTAAGAGTGATGCATAGTTATGACTCGTTACCAAAGCATAGTGATATACATTTATTGCAATAGGAGTATCCTGCAAATAAACTCACTTTATGCCAAATACCAGTGTGTTTAAGCTTTCCTAAAGATGACTGCAAAGTCCAGTGTTTGATTCTGTGAAAACGTTACCTGTGCTCTATAGTAACAGTTTTATTTTACCTTAACTTTAGGCTTGGTGGCATTATTAGGATGATAATTATTAGCAATTTTAAGCCACTTTAATATCAGAACCAGAAAACCTTAAAAAGTTTAAAAATAATCTTTACAAACCATGTTTGCAAGCTTTAGTTACATAGGAACTGCTGTTTTGCATTCTTGCAACACAGAGCATTCTTTGGTTGTCAAACTAACAACCGGAACCGGTCTCAGTGATTTTGTCAAGTGCAGTGGTTGTGGTGAGTGGAGGAAGCCCTGGGCACCCAGGGCATGCCAAAGATGTTTAGATTAAGTATTTCTATGCACCTCATACACCCAAGGATCTTCAGGTTGTTATTAGTCTACCATGAGCCAGTCATTTTGGTTATTTTTTTATTAACTGGATAATTTGTTTTATATGCTAAATTGTAATATTTTGTGTTTCAACAGATACTGGTTCTGGACCAACTACCAATGGTCAGAAACACACACAACACGATTCCAGGCTATTGGCTGCCACTGGCTTTGCTAGTGCACCTGTGATTATGTCATCAAGCGCTATTCAGAGGGTGGAGGACCATTTTCCTTCTGAACCACCAATAGACTATCCTAAATTTCATGGAGCTGTTCCCACGCCTGTAATCATAGCACAAAAGATGTCCGAGAAGAAAACAGAGAATGTACATTTGTCCTCAATGTCACCCAAAGAGGAGAGATCACCAGAACTGAAGAAGAGTGTAGCTACCTCACCAGTTGGTGACGATCATTTTGTATTTCCTGGTTCACCCAATGGGAAACTTAACAGATTTCCAAATAACATAAGTGTTAAACTGGCAGGGAAACAGTATAACAAAACGATCGCTAAAGCAGCTGTCAATGTACAAGAAAGAAAAGCTCAAGTCCTGGCCAATTTACATGGGCCAACATTGTTTGCAGAGGAAATTGATGGAAAAAACAGCGAACAACTCATTCGGAGGACATCATTTCGGGATGTGTCTTCTGAGCAAGCAAGATATGAAGCACTCACTAAGCTTGGCTTGGTTAAAGAAATGCCAATTCAAGCTAACATGCAGACCACTAGTGCATGCACCTCTCCTGTATCAAATGGTCAGCACTCGCCAAAGTTTTTCCCTCCAGAAATAAAGAGGAGATTTTCAAATGAGAAAGTGAATGCAAATTCTCAACTCTCGGCAAAGATCCCAACTCCAGAATTGAATACAAAGATTTCAAATGAGCACCATGTTGTCCATAGTCAGAACTCTTCGAAATTTTTCACTACAGAAACAAAAAGGGTACCTTCAATAGAGAAGGATAACGTGAGCAGTCAGCATTTGCCAAAGGGCTTGGCTGAAGAATCAAACAGGAGACTTTCAAATGAGCAACTGAACACGCGTGTGTCAATAAAGGTCCGGTCTCCAGAAGCAAGCAAAAAGATTTCCTATGACCATGATTTTAACAATGGTCAGAACTCTTCAAAATATTTCACTACAGAAACAAAAAGGGTACCTTCAATAGAGAAAGATACCATAAGCAGTCAGCATTCACCAAAGGTCTTGGCTGAAGAGTCAAACAGACTTTCAAATGAGCAAATGAACACGCGTGTGTCAATAAAGGTCCGGTCTCCAGAAGCAAGCAAAAAGATTTCCTATGACCATGATTTTAACAATGGCCAGAACTCCTCAAAATATTTCACTACAGAAACAAAAAGGATACCTTCAGAAGAGCAAGACCACATGAGTGGTCAGCACTTGCCAAAGGTCTTGGGTGAGGAATCAAGCAGGAGACTTTCAAATGAACAAGAGAGTATCAGTAAAATATTGAGGAATGAACCCAGTCCCTTTGTTCCTTTGGGGAAATCTGTTGTTATTAAAGGAGAAACACCAGCTTCATATGTTGATAGAAATAAGCGTCACAGTAGCATATATGTTAATCATGAGCAAAAGCAGTCAAATCACCAAGAAATCAAGAGAACGCAGTCGGTGCCAAGACCTACTGGGTTTAGATCTCAGGGGATTACTGTACAGTTCTCTGGACGTGACTCTTCTGAAGAAACTAGGAAAGATGCATTGAGAAAGCTAGGCCTACTAAAAGGACAGTCTGGACAGTGAAATCATATTATGTTTTCATTTGGTGGGCATAGCTGAAATTTATATGTGAAGTGCACATACTGCGCAAACTGTAGACTGGTAGTCTCTGAAGGAAATTGTTAATGTGTACAGCACAGTTCTACATATTTATGTAAGATATTAATACCATTACGCCAAAGAATCTTTAACATGTACATGGAAAATATTTCTACTTATTGATTCTTAAGTCTTACCTTGCAACCTTTTTTTATGTATATTTGTTTAGCCAGTGGCAGAAAACAGGATTTGGTATCTATTATGTATTGTATTAGCCAAATCTAATACGGAGTGTAGACTATATTTTACACCTGACTATATTCATCTACATCTGAGTAAAGCAGGCCACATAGAATGATTTTGTTTTGGCAATTTTTCTAAATTTACCAACCACTTTTTAATAGATTAGTTAAGGCCTAAAATAGTTACGGGCGTTGAACCAACAAATCATATGGCGTAAAAAAGCTTTTCATTTAGAATAGTGCAATGTATTCTGTTATTTTATTTATTCAGTATGCTCTGATACAGCAAACTGCTTCTCAGACTACATAGTCTATTTCACATCTCCACAAGAAGTACTGTACACCAAAAAGCACTTCTTGAATGGTAAGTGAAATCACGCAATATTCATTCAAGTATTTTCTTGAAATCACTTTTGTTGAGTAAAAAAAACTCTGGGAGGTCTATGTACATTGAAAGGATGTTGACAAACTTTGTTGCAGGTTCCTACCTTTTGCCTACCTCCCTACATGTTATCCTCAGGAAATAGCTGTTTGTCTGTGTCCATGTGAAAAATGTATGTAAACGGGAGTGATTTATAATAATCAATCAGTTACTACAGGGTTCTAATGAAAGAAGTGTCAGGGTCCGCATCCCTTTAGACGTGATTTCCCATTTGGGAATACCTCACAAAAAATTTCTTTTTTTGATGCAGGTGATGCCCAAAATCTGACTTGTATCTTAGTACAGATGTCTGGGAAAATCCAGTAAGCCAATCACACCAACAGGAAATTATATTTCTTGGGGGCGTTCCGTACACCATCTGTGTACAGAATGCCTCCAGGTTGCCATATTGCAATGCATTTTACAGAAAATTACAGCACTGCAGAGTGAAAAGGAAGGTAGTTCATAATAACACTTAATTATAATATAACTTGTGTAGTAATTGTGTATACTATAATATTTGCTATTTTTTCCCACAAAAGTGCAGTTATCCTTTTAATATCACATTTATAGTTCCTCCAAGCAGGTCTGGAGCAAAAGTATAACAACACTAATAGATATTTGAGAGTGCAGGCTCCTTGAGCCCTCTTGTAAAATTTTATCAAAATTGTTCACAACCTTCTCTAAGTTTCTTTATATATTTATATTCACCTATCTATACACACAACATTATATTTGTTCTCTCTATGTTAAAGTTGGCAGAGAGTGGTAACAAGCAAAACATGGGTTTGCATATTTATATGTCAAGGTTACTTAATAGTCCCAGTAGGAAGTCCAACATGAAGTGTATGAGCTTATGACCTAACAAGGTGACTGAGGATCCAATAATTAATTGGAAATACACATAAATCTACTGGGACACAATACCTGTAGGGAACTATGAGCACACACTGCTTATATGAACAAACAAATGGAAATACAGGGCTCTCACGGCCTTATGTAATACATTATTTAGTTTAGGCAACCACACACCTTGAGAGAGCTTGTTGTACACATTAGATGACTGTTAGCGGGCATGCTCTGTCACCTTTTTAGTCTTTCGATACTAAAGACTACATTTTTTCAAAAGACTGTGAGTGCCCCACATTTCTTGGAACTCAATAACTGGACTGTTTTTTACTCCCAGCCTAGGGTTGTCTTCACATATCAGTTGTGGAATATAAAATGTCAAATCTAATACAGATACTGATACCTTGCCATTGATTTAAAGCGTATAGCGCGGCCTTGGGACACTAATGACATTTAATCCTTTCCTCAGAAGACATACACAGTATATATTATATCATGGTTAAAACATAGCCAGAGTAGAATATTAGATGCATTGTCATTCTCTCCAATGAGATGTACATGTATGTACAAGTCTGCTCTTGCTTTGCTATAATCAACAAAATCTCCTTTGGTGTTTCACACGCTTTCCTCTTTGAACACAATGATCACTATAAAATAAGCTTTTTTGTAATTTAAAGCTTTCACCCTTTCCTTTTAAAACCATGAATTCAAAAGATGTGTTCTCAGACTCCTCATATTAAGACTTCATCCTAATTAGTATCTGTCTTTGATGGAGCTTACAAGGAGAGTTCATGTTGTGCCGATTTTGGTCACATTTTCCTTTCTTTTTCCCTTGTAGCCAATCTTAAAACACTGTGAATGAGAATAATACTAACAACATATACTAGTCATAGGAGAAATCTATTATAAATAGAAAAGCAAAATGTGGAAGGGAACTGGCGATTAAATCCTGCTTCTGTGACATGAGTCCTTAGATATATTCATCTGAAAGATCCTAGGCTGAGCACTTAAAGGGGTTGTAAACCCTCACAGTTTTTCAGAACACTTTGGCCAGCACTCTCAGCCATTGGCTGAGAGCGTTGATTAGGAGTCGGTTGGCAGACCTTTTTCTGTCATGCCCCTTTGACAGAAGTCTGCCCGGCAGCAGTACACATAAGCCAAATGTGCGCCAGTTTCTATTGAACTGGCCGATGCCACCCGACATTTGGCCCACTTGTTCTAGGCTTTACTCCTTCAGATCCTACAGAAGCCACTGTCCGCTCTTTATCCTGTGTGCCAAAAGATTTAGCTGAGACTTCTAAGGAGTAATCATCCCTCTGGCACCTAACATGAGGCAGCAGTGCATCACATAATAAAGTGAACCTATTCCCAAACTATAGACCTTAAAGAGGTTGTAAACCTCCATTTTCAAGTTGTACCTATAGGTAAGCCTATAATAAGGCTTACTTATAGGTACAGTAAATGGCTCCTAAAAATGTGCCATTTAGGAGATATTTACTTTGTACTGCGCTGATGATGTCATTGGTTTATGCTCTGTGAAGAAACAGCCCTCTGTGCCAGACTGGCCAGTCACAGAGCTGATGTCCGTGGCCCTGGAAGGAAGAGGGGCGAACATGAATGCGGCCTCCAGCGGGGACATTGCAGGCTTCGTTTGCAGGTAAGTGTCACATAATGTGCTAGTATGCAATACATAATAGCATATTATGCTTTTACTTTGCAGGAAACAAAAAAGCAGTATATGAGCTTTAAAACCAGCCATCTCTGACCTTTTTAGCTGTATGTACTGTGACGTAAATCATTCTGAAAGATCCTTAAAGATGACAACAAAGACTCTGGAGTTGGGTTTCACTTGGTTTCTATAGACCAATTCACACCAGCCCAGTACCACTGTTTGTTAAACACACACACACACACATTAGGGCAGCTCATTTATTCCAATGGGCTGCACAATGCACTCCAACAGACCAAACTAAGTGTAGTCAGCATTTATAGCAGAGCATTGGTATGAACGGGTCCTAAGACCCCTTTCACAAGGGCTTTACAATCAGGATCGCCTGTCAGTTTTTCAGGCAGACCTTATCATAGCCTCTATTCACTCCTATGGATCAGCGAATGTCAGCAGTGACATGTCCACTGACACCCACTGCTGTTTGATCCGATCCTGTCCATGAAATCCAGACGGATGGTGATGCTATTTTCCCTCCATCTATCGGATTGGATGAAAAACGGACAGTCGGTCCGTTTTCATCCGATCTCCCCATAGAGGAGAGCGAGACTCTGACAGGTCCATCTCAGCACCGTGAGCGGAGACGGACCTGTCGTGCGCCTGCTCAGCAGATCGATCCCCCGCTGAGCAAAGCGGAGTCTGCTGGGCGGACCGGCCATGTGAAAATAGTTTTTAAGTGCTTGTTTAGAATATGTAAATATTTTAGTATGTAAAGTCTGGGCACAGGTTCACTTTATTCTAGAGGGTTTTTTTTTTCAGGAAAAAGGTAAAGCGGTTGTTGGATTATGGAAATGAAGCCGCTGCTCATGTTATTCAGCCAGGTTGTTTAATTTTCCAAATGCCATCTTGTTGCCATACACAAATTCCAGTTTTTCATCTGTATCCATCAGAATCGAAATTTCATATATCCAGGGATATATCCTTTCTGGTGCATTTTGTGCAAAACATATTTAATTGCAATGCATATTTTGTAATATGTTAAGATTGTGACAAACCTTTTTTTTTATTAAACTTCTGAACATTATTTTATGCATTTATCAAAGGACTCTATATACTGTAATTATTATTTTTAATGTCATCATCATCTTTAACTGATATTTAACTGGTAACGAAGTGCTGGAGATCTTTCGTTATTCCTAGTTTGTTCTAGGCATATCTAATTAGCGGTTTTTATTTTTATACAGCTTTCACTTTTTTTTACACTATCAATAGTGGTATGTACCAGTATACACAGAATTTTTTATTATGATTTTCCGATTGGCCTAGTTTCTGGCTGTGCATAGCTAGCATTCCAAATGCTTGGTATAGCCAACAACATTTTGCTGTATGCCATTATATTTGGTTATATGAAACCTATATGGTATTGCTGTTACATCAACCATCTTTGTTTCTATTAATAAATACTTTTTGTCTTCTTATATGTCTCTGGTTTCTGTTATTTAAACATCCATCACATGTTCTTGAGTTATTTTGTACATGTGGCATGCAAATCAATCTGACAGTATCAAAATTCAAGAAGTCACAGGGTGTAGTGTACAGTAGCTGTTTATATCCATACCATAATGGCAGGTGATCATTTAGCTCCCAACTGTCTCTCAATTGGAATCAAAGACCTCTTTATTAGGGATGGGCCGAACAGACCCCTGTTCGGTTCGCACCAGAACTTCCAAACACGAAAGTTCAGACCCAAATAACGAACCCCATTAAAGTCAATGGGACCCGAACGTCAAAAATCAAAACTGCCCATTTTGAACGCTTATATGCAAGTAATTGGGCATACAATGGTTATAGGGGTCCGAGTCCTGCCCTGGGGGACATGTATCAATAAAAAAAAGGTTTTAAGTGAAAGTATAAAAATAAAAAAATCCTCCTAATATAGGCCGGGGGGGGGGGGGGATGGGTCCCCTTAGTCTACCTGTAAAGTAGCAAATCTTTACCATGTCTAGAATCTGCTGCAGCAATAATTGCATTTATAAAGCCTAAAAAAATTACATTTTCCTGCAAGCTGCCTTTATTTTGCTCACAACAGCTGGGGAGCCAGTGTGAATGATGAGGCCACAATGTTCCCACTGGGAACAAGATTAAAGATTTTTTGGATACATTTTGGAGTCACTTTTGACTTTGGATAGAAGTAACGGGTGTTACGGACGCCTTCCCACCGTAACCCTATAGAAGTAATCTTGATGAAAGCAACAATTGGCCTTGCTGTAAATAATTGCAATGATATGCACCTGTCAAACAGGTGCAGAAAAAATTGGTCTTTGGGTGTTAATTGTGCCCATGAAACCTATACCAAAAACATTCTTCCAGATGAAATGATTGAACACCCGTCGGTATATACTGGTACTTTCAGCAACCATTTAATGGATCGCCTGATGGCTCGATGCACAGTTTGTTCCCATTGGGGGTGCCTGCGCAGTTAGGCGACCTACATCTGAAGTCTTGCAATTCGCAGTGTATACCACGAATGTGCTTCATGCATTAAGTTATCCTTCTAACCTTTCATACATGAAGTTGAGAGCCCATTTCTCGTTTGTTCCTACTGAGAAATAAGTCTTATTGGTATGTGGAATCTCTGCAGGACTTCAAGGCTGCCTAGCTTTGTGGGTGTTCATTTTTTTTTTTTTTGAAGTTTGAAAAAGCTTTATTGTTAAATAGGGAGTAACATTAAGATAAAATATCACCCACGTAGGGGTGTGTTTGGGTATAAAACAGGGAGAAGATACATGTCATACATTTTCTCAGTACGAACAAACGAGAAATGGGCTCTCGACTTAATCAGTGACATCGGCATCAGGGGCTTCATAG
Source organism: Lithobates pipiens (assembly GCF_037356315.1). Lineage (NCBI taxonomy): Eukaryota > Metazoa > Chordata > Amphibia > Anura > Ranidae > Lithobates > Lithobates pipiens. The sequence goes on from NW_027507903.1 coordinate 156,245,744, forward strand.
CTGGTAATCCAGAACTGATTAATTTTTATAAAAGTCAAACAGTCCACGGAGTCTGTGGACCGATGAGTTCTATGATCAGTAGCAAAACCTCCTGCAGCACTGAATGCCTGTTCTGAAAGCACGCTAGATGCAGGCAGCCCAACAACTCAATAGCATACTGGGCAAGTTCTGGCCAGTGGTCTATTCTCATGACCCAGTAAGTCAGTGGATCGTCAGCTGGAAAGCTCTCCATCTCTGTTTTGGCCCCGAGGTAATCGTCCACCATGTGATGCAGACACTGCCAATGGGATGTGGAAGCTGACAGCCCTGGGCGGCGAGGACTAAAAAAATTCCGAAACGGCTCACTTTGGCGGACGCCTTCTCCAACGCTCCTCTCTTGACCAACAGAAGACTCAAAACAATGTTTTCCACCACACTGTAACCTACTGGAGTCAGGAAAAACGTTCAATAAAATTCCCTTTAACATGTCCTCAAGAGATTTTATCTTCTGCACTCTCTGTGGGGACAGGATGAATTTTGAGTCCTTGCCCTTATAATGGTGGTCAAGGAGGGTTGCCAACCAGTACTCATCCTTCTCCTTTATGCCACGTATTCTTGGATCCTTTCGCAGGCTTTGAAGCATGAGGTTGCCCATGTGCTTAAATTTGCCAAGGCTTGAGAAGCAGACTCCTCTGGGTCACTTGGCATGACAGCATCTGGAACTTCCTCCTCCCAGCCATGTACTACTCCTAAGGGACCTGGGGTTGGAAAGCCATCGCTTATAGATTGATGCATGTCTTCCTCTTCTTCGAAGCCTATGAAATGCCAGAATCCTCCTCCTCATCCTCCTCCCCTCTCTCCTCCTGTGTGTTCTATGACCTAGGAATGATGGTTTCTGGATAAAGTGCTGCTCTGCCTCCAGTGCCCTGTCCATAATGCCACACAGAGTCTGCTCCAGCAGGAACACAACAGGGATTGTGTCACTGATGCATGCAGTCACTGCTCGCCATCCTTGTGGCTTCCTCAAATGGTGACAATACAGTGCATGCATCCTTAATGATCAGCCATTGGCATGGTGAAAAAAACCCGAGGCGGCCTGAGCCCGTCGCCCTGCCGTACTGGTTCAGGTACTCGTTGACGGCCCTCTGCTGCATATATAGCCACTGCAGCATTGCTAAAGTTGAGTTCCACCTGGTGGGCATGTGAAAAATCAGGCGGTTTATGGGCAGGTGGAATTCCCGCTGAATTTCAGCCAACAGAGCACAGGCTGTGTATGACCACCTGAAATGGCTACAGACTCTTGTAGCCTGTTTTAGTACATCTTGCAACCCTCGGTTCATACTTAGGAAATGTTGTACCACCAAATTGAGGACATGTGCCAGGCATGGCATGTGTCCACTTTCCCTGTGTAAGGGCTGACAGGAGGTTTGAGCCATTATTGGACACCACCATTCCTGGCTCCAGCTGGCATGGTGTGAACCACCTCTGGGCCTGTCCTTGCAGAGCTGTGGTTCCTGCCCTCTAAACACACCAGCTGCAGCACTGCATGGCACCTTTTAGCCTGACTCATGAAGTCCTTTGAACTCTTAGGGGGTACCTGATGTTCATAGGACAATTCTGCAGAGGAGGGCATGGAGGTGGCAGAGGAGGAGGGGGTAGAGCTCACAGGTCTGGCATCATCAGCACCAGCTGTATGGGGACGTGGGGGCACAACAAGCTGCAGCACCGAGCCCTGTCCTGCATCCTTTCGAGTTGCAAGCAGCTTTGTGTGCTATGAATAAAATATATTGTCCCTGCCCATGCTTGCTGGACCACGTGTCAGTAGTAAGGTGGATTTTATGGCTGACTGCCTTGCCCAACAATGCCAGAACATGCCCTTCTATGTAATGGTAGAGAGATGGAACGGCCTTACGTGAAAAGTGGTGGCGACTGGGAACCTGCCATTGTGGTACAGCACATTGTTTGAATTCACAAAAGGGGGCAGAATCCACCAGGCTGAAAGTCAGAAGTTGGAGAGCTAACCACTTTGACAAGCTTGCAATTAGACACTGGGCATGTGGATAGCAGGCACTGTATTTTTTTTTCCACTGCAGCAGACGGGGCAGAGAAATTTGCCAGCTACACTCTACAGCTGGTGGTGTGCTGCTGGCAGATCTGCTGCTAGGATCTGGGACACCCTGTGCTATACCATCATTACTGTCAGTGGAGGCTGTTGAGAGGTAATGACTCGGTATAGCAGGGAGAGACTGAAGTAAGGAGGAGGAGGAGGATGGACAGATTTGTGCCCTTTTTGTGTGGCTTTTAGGTGCTTTTGCCAACGGGCTGAGTAGTTGGACGTTAAATGCCTTGTTAGGCATGTGGTACCCAAGTGGTTGCTGTTTTTGCCACGTTTGATGTGCCTGAGACACAGTTTGCAGATAGCAACAGTGCGATCTGCTGCAGATGTGCTGAAAAAGGTCCAGGCAGCTGAGCTTTGGGGAGTGGCCCGGGAGATAACAGCTGAAAAATGTGATGGAATAGTTTGGCTGCGCTCTACTCTTTCTTGATGTCGGCCTCCTTGGGGTTATGCCACCTCACCTTCAGTTTCCTCCTCTGCTCTATCTGGCACCCAAGTTGCATCAATGACCTCATCATCATCATCTCCATCTCCTCCATCTTCATTATTACCACTGGAGACAACTTGGCAATACGCTGTGGCTTGGGGAACATGAATGCCGATTTGTCTACCAGTGTTCCTCCCTCTCTCTAGGCTCATGTTCCTGTCATCCTCAATCTCAGATCCAACATCTGAATCCAGTAATGGCTGGACATCATCAAGGAGCAAGTGGCTGATGCTGTGGTCAAAATAACTCGGCTGACTCTTCAATGGCTGATGTTGGGGCTTTGGCAGGAATAGATGTGGACAAGGAGGCAGGTTTATCCACTCTGGCAACTGCAGGGGACTGCACACTTGTCTCTGCTTGGGTGACAGAGGATGAGGAGGATAAGGGAGGTTTAGAAAGCCAGTCCACCACCTCCTCTGCATGCTGTGGCTGGATAGCACAGGCAAACTCACTAAACAGAGGAAATTATGCCCTGCCTGAGGAGTGACCACCACGTCCACCTTTGCCTGTGGACACATTTGTTGCTGGCCCCCTTACAGTGCCAAGGGAATGTCTGCCTCTCCTTGTTGTCCTCCCAGACATTATTGGGATGGAGAGGGCGGTGCTTATAAGCAAATGTATAGAAGAAGTGGAAATCTGTACGTAGATGCACTTTAATCAATGTAAAGAGGTGTTTGGTGCACCTTAATTTGAGTACTCAAGCTACACAGACTCCACGGATACACTAAAATTTACTACAATATAATGTACCAAACATACAATAACACACAGAACTATATGGCGTTAAACTGACAGTAATGCATGCAACCATTTATAATTTCCCTTTCTCTTCACAGTTCTGTGCCACTTTGTGTTGGTCTATAACATAAAAACCTAATAAAATACATTTTTTTGGTTGTAACATGACAAAATGTGGGGTATGAATAATTTTTCAAGGCACTGTATATCAAGCTCCGCCTGCAGAAGCTTTCAGGACATGATAGTCTTGTGAAGAGACACGTGTAAAACCTGGATCAGCAGCAATTCTGTGAATCTATGCCATAATCTACTATAGGCACTGTTGGTGCTGTCCTCCTTTGTTTTTTATAAGAGCATTCACCAGCTCTACAGAGGACTCATTATCTATTAGCCTCTGCTTCTAAAGACATTAGCTTGAGCCTGTCTGGTGCTGGACAAATGGGACTTTGGGGAAGATTCGATCTTACCGGCCAAGGGAGTGGATCCTTGACACTTATTAGGAGGTACAGAGGGTAGCAAGGCTGCTTTGGCCGATCTGGAATCACCACACGAACTGTCACTTTCCCCTGCCACAGTCTCAGCAAGAAGCATAGAATCAGGAGTGTCAGAAAGGTATAAGCTGTGTTGGAAATCCACTCTGCGATCAGCACCTCCACTCTAATTGCCTACAGATGCTGGACCCTGGAATAGAACTTCAGCAACTTGGTGTTGACTGGAGATGTAAACAGTTCTACCTCTGGAAGAAATTACCAAGCTCTGTTAGTTCTCAAAAGACTTGACTTGGACCCACTCTTGATTTAAACCTCCTTCAGGAGGGAGAGACTGAGTGCCCCCTTGTTGCCGGATGTAGGACACAGTCATTGTGCTGTCTAATTTCACCAGGACAGGTTCACCCCGCATGAGGTGACCGAAGGCTAGGAGAGCCTAAAATGCCGCTCTCAACTCCAGAATGTTGGACACCATCTTGGACTCTTGAAAAAGGCCATAGGCCCTGGGCCCATCGCTCCTGAAATAGGGCACCCAAGCTACTTTGCTAGTGTACCAGCAGCCAATAGGGCATCAGGGAATGACATTACAGAAGATTCCACTTCTCTAACTACAAGTTTAGGCTCGCTTTCAAACAGGGCATAATCCATATCTTCTGACCGAGTCTCTCTGACTGCCATTGGTCCAGAAACCCAATTTGAAAGGGGGTGAGAGTTCAAATGAGCCCACTTGACCTGCTGGAGCAAGGGCTGCAGCCCCATCTGAAAGGTGAAGGATGAAAAATCTCCCAAATATGGCCTGAAATGCTTGCCTTAAGGAACCACACATCCATCACCGAAATTGTATCTAATGTATATCCAAAGAGGAGCCACCAAGTGCCCATAAGACATGTATGGGTTACAAAATCCCCAAAATACCAGAAAGCATCCTCACATGGAAGCTCTTCGCTAACTTCTTGTGTTATGTGCAGGCTTACCATTTTTTCCTGGACTCCCAGCCAGAAATGAAGAAGCTAGCCTCTCTGGAGTGAGCGTGGAAACTGACTTTTGAACTTCGGTCTCCTTTAAGTCAACAAGCGTTGTGTTACTGTCCGGCTGTAAACACTGGCACTGTACAGGTACACATGCCTAGGGGAGACTCTGCTGACACTTATACTTCACATGGGCCCAGCGGTCCCCAGACAGGATAAACCAGGACCAGCAGCAAGGCTCCCTGGATTATGGGTCATTTAGCCAGTATACCAGGGACTGTATCTAGCCTAAACCCACATGTATGGACCAAGGGCCAACCATTTAGACCAGCCAGATATAAGAGCATGCCTACGTCCTGCACATAGGAGGAATGCCAAGGCTGCAGGTGGACTCAGATTTGTGAGTTACATCCTGGGAATCATGGGCGGGGAGGGGAAAGCTGTGCTGAGATGGGACTGTCAGGAATTTTTTAACAAACCATCCACAGTATGAAAGCAAACCCAAGATATCTTTTAATGGAAAGTCAAAAAGCTTCAAATAACACTTTTTTTTTAAAAAAAAAAGGTGTTATAGACACCCTTTTTCTGTCAGGCCTCCACACCAAAATTGTCAGTGCTTGCACCTGATTCATGTATCTGTCAGAAACAGGTACACAAATGTGTCGAAGGCCAATACTGATGTTGGAGTGTGCTCCCCAGCCACTGCACCTGTCACAAAATCAACTGTGGGGTGGGTGAACCATGATGGGGAAGTGAAAGACTAGTTCCCTATCAGGTCCACCTTGCTTTGAGATTCATAATTCCCTAATATGGGAAAGCTGGAGGATATGTCAATGGACTATGAGTGCGCTGATTAACTCACTTGTAGTCCACTAAAACTACAAGTCAGTTTGTTATGATGGCAGGTGGTACTTGTAGTTTATCCATTCACTGTTCTCTGTGAATTAATAATGTGGCTGTGCAGATGGATCTCCACGCAGTCATGTCGATTTCAAATGTGACAGTGGCTGCGGGGGAGAAGAACCCCCTCACGCTGTCACAGAAGGAGGGTAATTGGATGCTTAGGAACATGTTACACCCTAAATATGGATTTAACATGTAATACTCCAAAGGATGAACTTATTCTTTAATTACACCAGTTTCCTAATCTGCAAACTGGTGGTAATTCGTTAACAATCTGTCGCAGCTACAGCAACAGGTTCTTGAAGTGGCGGGAGTGGATAGTACATCGTACTTGTCGGTACTATTACTGAAACTGCCACAAATGCTTACATGAATCTGGAGCAGGTAGTTTTAAAGGGAGCTACCACCATAAAATTGTTGTAAATGATTTATTGAATTCCCCAGTGTTTCGACTTCAACTATTGATTTGTAAGACGGTAGCTGTGGGTAGCTAGCTTGCACCATACTTCCAGTTTAGGTAATATTCAGCCGTGGTACTTGAAATTATTCTTAAGGTTGTCACTTAAAAAACAAATAAACATGTTATTTTTACCTGCTTTGTACATGGGTTTTTCATCCATTCTCTTCTTTTTCGGTCCCCCACCGGTGGTCCTGGCTTCTCCCCCCTGCCAAGTACCCCAAATAGCAGGCCTTTTGCCATCAGGGAACTTGAGCAGGCTCGCTCCCAAGACACACTCCTGTGAATGGACATTGTCCATTCACACACAGAGTTAGTCTCAACCCCCCCCCCCCCCTCCACTCTCTCCTCATTGGCTCACTGGCTGTGGCTGCTCTGTAAACCAATGAGGAGAGAGAGACACAGGAGAGCCGCTACTCTCATGAACATTGCTGGGTGGAGAAGGGGCTTAGGTAAGTATAAGGGGGGGTTGGGGGGGAGCTACAACTAGAGGGTTTTGTTTTACCTTAATGCATATGCTTTAGGGTAAAAAACTTCTGCCTTTGGAACCACTTTAAGTGCACTGATTTCCCCCATGGTTTATTATGAATGCAAAGATGTTGGTGTTTTTTATTATTATTATTATAATACAACCATTGTTATTGGTCTTTGTTGGGAGTTGCTAACAAATTCTCTTAACTACTTGCTGACCACCTAACTGGGAATATACGTCATGATTTTGACGTTAAATACCATTGTTATGTCAGCAACTAGCTGCCATAGCCCCAGTATCATTTTTTTCCTTAGGCAGTTGGCTTTCAGATAAAAGTGATCCCAGTGGCAGATGTGCCACAAGATCACTTTTATAGGTGGCAGGAAAAGTGCCCCCTCCCGCTGTTTCCGAGCTTACCGAAGCCATCGGTAAAGCCCGGAACCGATCCGATGTGGCCGATGGCTTGGCAGAAAGTTGAGTGAGGGCAAGATAGCCCCCTCTCGGCTCTATGCCCTTGGAGGACTGGACTCTTCCAGTTCTTAAGCTTAAAGACATGATTTTCTTTTATGGGAATAAGTCTTTTTACGACGAAACGTACGTCAGGAGGCAGACGTGCTGACGTTATCACTATACAGCGTAGGGGTGGACGGTCGTTTGCGAGCTGGCTGGCATTCTTTTATGGGCTTTTTTTCTAGTGTTTACATGTAAGTGCAACTTTTAATTTTTATTAAACCTATGTCATACGGAATTATGCTATGGTGAGTCTCCTTTTTATTTTCTTGGGACCCTGATCGTTGGCTGTTGGCTTACCTGGTGAGGTTCGGTTCCTGGCCTGTCTCTAGTATAGAGAGAGTAAGTTGATACCACGGTTTGATGACCTGACGCTGAGTACTACTACAGGTATGTTATTGCTTGCCCTCTGGTAAGCACATATTTTGTGTGGTGGAGGTCACAATTGTCTGTGTTTTTTGATTGCACAGATGATTCTCTTTATTTTCTTCATCACTTCACTGGACTATTTAATTATTCAATTATTTTTCACTTCACTGTAAATACATAAATATTTTTCATAGACCTTCTCATAGATTTTTGACAGATCTTGTTATTTTATACATTTACTAAATATTTCTTGATGGTTTGTTGGGAATTTATAATCATTATTATGAAATTTATAGATTTTTAGTTGGTGTCACACAATATCAGGATTGTTATTTACACCATTCAATTTATGGGTGCAGCTCCTTTTTTGTTTTCTTCGTTTTATTCATTACTGGCAGCCTGTCCTCAGGTATACTGCTCCTATTGGGCTCTGCTCCTAGCTACACTTGGTTAACCTTCAAAGCTGTGTGTTTTGCTCTGCTCATTGCTAACAACAAGTTTTAGGAGTTTTCTGTCTATTGGCGAGTCCCCTCACCTCCCCAGTCCATGGTGTGAAGGCAGTGAGAAGATGATGTTCTGTAACCTTCAGCAACAAATCAGTGAGCTGCATTGATGTGCTGTGACCTCTAGCAACCAATAAGTAAATGGTAATGATGCACAGTAATCTCAAGCAACCAATCACTGAGCGGTAATAAGGTGCAATAACCTCTTGCAACCAGTGAGCGGTAAGAATGTAGCCTCTAGCAACCAATGGGTTAGCAGAAATGATGTGTTGTAATCTCTAGCAACTAATCGATGAGTTGTAATGTGTACTGTAACCTCTAGCCTCCAGTTAATGAGCAGTAATGATATGCTGTAACCTCTGGCAACCAATCGCAATTGCTGCCTAACCTGAATTCGAGTCTAGCTGCTATTTATTGTTTGTCTCAGAGTAGAGGGGGAGCTTGATTGAAGCTGGGGGGGCCCAAAGAAAATGTTTGCTCAGGGTCCAATCATATTAAAAATGGCCCTGCACACCTGCATATGTAGGTGTTCAAACCACATGTGAGGTATCTCCACGATTGTTTAACTCTAAACAGGTAAACTGTGAAAAAAAATGTAAATGTCCCCTATGGAGTTTGCTGCCATTCTGCGAGCACGTGCAATTTTAAAGCATGACATGTTAGGTATCCATTTATTCGGCGTAACATCATCTTTGATATTATACAAAAAATTGGGCTAACTTTACTCTTTTATTTTTTATTATTCATTCAAGTGTATTTTTTCCAAAAAAATTGCATTTGAAAGACCGCTGCACAAATACAGTGTGACATAAAATATTGCAAGGACCACCAATTTATTCTCTATGGTCTCTGCTAAAAAAAAAATGTGTGTGTGTATGTGTATGTGTATATATATATATATATATATATATATATATATATATATATATATATATATATATATATATATATATATATATTATATTCTAGATTGTAAGCTCAAACAAGCAGGGCCCTCTGATCCCTCCTGTATTCTGCCCTCATGCTGTAAAGCGCTGCGCAAACTGTTGGCGCTACATAAATCCTGTATTATAATAATAATTTTTTATATATATATATATATATATATATATATATATATATATATATATAATGTTTGGGGGGTTCTAAGTAATTTTCTATCAAAAAATACAGATTTTCATTTGTAAGCAACAAATGTCAGAAAAAGGCCTGGTCTTTAAGTGGATTGGTCTCTGTGCAGTAACGATTTTCTTATATGGGTCCTCAGATTAAAATATTCAGGCGTAGAAAATGGCTTTTTTTCAGGATCATTGGGTCACATTCAACAATCAACATTTAACTGTAAGACATCATCTTAAGGACAGCTTCACGATACTTCTGTGTCCTTTGATCCTTATATAATCAAGGGCTATGACAGGATGACTGCCTGATCGTAGGGCCATAAATGACAAGTAGATCATATGAAAGTGCGTGGAGCGTAAGAACATAGGAATTTCAGGGATTTCTGTTGCCATGACAATTTCCATAAGAATGTGCTTGGAAACGAATAATCAACACATGTTTTATAAGGAGCAAACACTAGTTTCAAAGTCAGCCCATGCTGTGCTGTACTCAATCTTGCATCATGAGATCTAGGTGCAGTAATTATGAAAAAATACATACAATATACTGTAGATTCAAGTGATTGTAAAGCCTACTTTCTTTTAGGTAAAATAAAAAAGAGTGTATACTTAACCGCTCTGTGCAATGGTATTGTGTAGAGCGGTCTCTTACCACCTCTTCTGGAGTCCTTGCCAGCGCTGTCCGCTCCTCTTCTCTTATGGGTTCACCATGAGCTGCGTACATAACACAACACATATAAATACAAGTAAACACAATCCAACTTAAAGTAACAATATCAAAATTTAATTATGGTTAGCATTTTGCTCCTTCCAGGAAACTGCCACTTCATAAAGATGACATAAAAATTCATGCCAAGGCACAGAACAATGCCAAAGCAACCCAGTGCGCATGAAAATGAATTTTAAATATACACTCACCGGCTACTTTATTAGGTACACCTATTCAATTGCTTGGTAACACAAATTGCTAATCAGCCAATCACATGGCAGCACCTCATTGCATTTAGGCATCTAGATGTGGTGAAGTTAAAACCAAGCACCAGAATGGGGAAGGAAGGGGATTTAAGTGCCTTTGAACGTGACATGGTTGTTGGGGCCAGACGGGCTGATCTGAGTATTTCAAAAACTGACGATCTACTGGGATTTTCACACACAACCATCTCTCGGGTTTACAGAGAGTGGTCCGAAAAAGAGAAAATATCTAGTGGATGGCAATTGTATGGACAAAAATGCCTTGTCAAAGTCAGAGGTCAGATAGAATGATCAGACTGGTTAAAGATTATAGAAAGGCAACAGTAACTCAAATAACCACTCATTACAACCAAGGTATGCAGAATACCATCCCTAAATGCAAAATACATCAAACATTGAAGCAGATGGCCTGCAGAAGACCACACCATGTGCCACTCCTGTCAGCTAAGAACTGGAAACTGAGGCTACAATTTGCACAGGCTCACCAAAACTGCACAATAGAAGATTGGAAGGTTGCCTGGTTTGATGAGTTTCAATTTCAGCTGCGACATTCAGATGGTAGGGTCAGAATTTGGCATAAACAACATGAAAGCATGGATTCATCCTGCCTTGTATCAATGGTTCAGGCTGGTGGTGGTTGTGTAATGGTGTGGGGGATATTTTCTTGGCATACTTTGGGCCCTTAGTACCAATTGAGCCTTGTTTAGACCCCACGGTCTGCCTGAGTATTGTTGCTGACCATGTCCATCCCTTTATGACTACAGTGTCCTCATCTTCTGATGGCTCCTTCCAGCAGGATAATGCTCCATGTCACAAAGCTCAAATCATCTCAAACTGTTTTTTTGAACATGACAATGAGGTCACTGTACTCCATTGGCCTCCACTGCCACCAGATCTCAATCCAAAAGAGCATATTTGCGATGGGGTAGAACGGGAAATTCACATCATGGATGTGCAGTCGACAAATCTGCAGCAACTGCGTGATGCTATCATGTCAATATGGAACAAAATCTCTGAGGAATGTTTCCAACACCTTGTTGAAGTCATGCCACGAAGAATTAAGGCAAAGGGAGGTCCAACCCGGTACTAGCAAGGTGTACCCAATAAAGTGGCAGGTGAGTGTATATCAGCACACATGTATTTTGAGGCATTGTGCATTTTTATATACAGTATGGTGTGAAAGGACACTAGAACTGGAATGAGGGGGTCTGATGGAGGTCCCAGTGGAAGGGGGGTTTTGGGGGGTGAGTGGAGGCAGCAGAATATGTGTAACTGTATTATGAATCATTAGGGAATTTGGGTTTGATTTCCTACAGACAAATTGGCTGTGCACTTTGCAAGGGAATCTTCCTTAGTGCTTAATGAATATGGTGAAATTATACTTTACAAAATACCTGATGGAAGTCAGCAGAGCTTCACCTCATTCCCTCATTCAAGCTCTGGAGAAAATTCCCTTACAAAGTGTAACTTCTCTGTAAAGACCCAACAGGAAGTGAGGAAAAAAATCTCTCCAATGGGGTCCGACAGTAAAAACGTAAGAAATGTTTTGTCCTTTCCCCACTCTGATCGAAGAAAAACATTTTTGCTGAAGTTGGACTTTTAAGTAATAAACTGGAAAAATATAAAATCTCAGATCCGTATCCCTGCCACATTGATGGTCGGTACTTTAGTGGGAATGCACTGTGTTCCTGATAAGCATTCCGTGTCCTCTGGCTAGCATACAAATCATTACTTTCCATTTAAAATTAAAAATAATTTTGTTTCATAACACTTAATGAACAGGATAGGTGACACATAGACTACATCAATCCATCATGTTATATAATTGTTTCTTGGAACATACTGTTAGGACTATTAGCAGGGCGTGAGGGCACATTCTCCCTAGTCCTGCATTGTAGCAATATACAGGTGCATCTCTCATAAAATTAGAATATCATTAAAAAGTTATCACAACACCAACACAACACCAACAGATGACATGGCTCCTAAAATCATCACAGACTGTGGAAAATTTAGCATTTCATGTGGAAATCAGAGTGGAGAGGCACAGAATCCAAGTTGCATGAGGTCCAGCATGAAGTTTCCACAGTCAGTGATGATTTGAGGAGCCATGTCATTTGCTGGTGTTGGTCTACTGTGTTTTATCAAGGCCAAATTTAGTGCAGACCTCTACCAGGAAATTCTAGAGCATGTCATGCTTCCCTTTGCTGATCAGCTTTATCGAGATGCGGATTTCATTTTCCAGCAGGACTTGGCACCTGCCCACCCTGCCCAATGTACCAATACCTGGTTTAATGATCATGGTAACACTGTGGTTAATTAGCCAGCAAACTCGCCTGACCTAAACCCCATAGAGAATCTGTGGGGTATTGTCAAGAGGAAGATGAGACACCAAACCCAACAATGCAGATGAGCTGAAAGCCGCTATCAAAGCAACCTGGGCATCCATACCATCTAAGCAGTGCCATAGGCTGACCGTCTCCACAACACAGCGCATTGTATTGAACATGTAAAGGAAATGTGTAAGTTCTGTCTATAATTTTATTCTATTTTATATGTATTGCACACTGCTCTCACTGTGCACACGGCACTAATAATGTTTTCAGTACATGTTTGCATTCTTTTGAATCCTGATTAGAATTCGCCTGTCTATGTTACGCCCCTTGTTACCATAAAAGTACAATTGTAATATTAATGTGATACCTATGTAATCATGTGTATAAAAACCTTCAATTGCGTCATAATAAAGCAGATCAGTTATTTGGAAAGATGCAGAGTGTATCTTTTGTGTATGTTCCCTACTGCAGTAATTATTATTAATTTGGAACCACTAATCAAAATGAGGATAGGAGTTGCCTATGTATAAATTCCCATGTCAAGTGCATACTATACTTTTCAGTAAGCCAACATTATTGTTATTAAAAATCCTTTTTTTATTTTTTGTAATAGGTAGTATTCTAATTTTCTAACTTTATTTTATGTAATATTCAAATTTTCTGAGATACTGAATTCTGGGGTTTCACTAGCTGTAAGCCATCATCATCAACATGGGGACAAGGTGCTTTGGGGTGGGGGGGCAGAGTGGGGGGGCAGCCAACCCCCCATGTTGAGGGCATGTGGCCTGGTATGGTTCAGGGGGAGGGAGCACTCACTTGTACCCCCACCTTTCCTGACCTGCTGGGCTGCATGCTCGGATAAGGGTCTGATATGGATTTTGGGGGGAGGACCCCACGCAGTTTTTTTTTCATAATTTTTAATTGTCTGCTTTTTTTTTTTTACAATCAGCTGTGAGCGGGGAAGCCCACTGACAGCTGATGAGTCATTGGTTATTAAGGATTAGGCTGCCGTCTTCCGGGGGTCGTTCCTTAGCAACTAGCTCAATGCAGTAAATTACCACATTAACTAATGTGGTAATTAGCGCTAAATCGCACAAATACCACTCGCGGTATTTAACTGCAAATTCTTAGTGAATTGAACACTTGCCCATTTGTTACCGCATGCAGTATTTTACTGCATAGGATTAGCCATTATTTAAAGAGGAGCTGCACCTAAAAAAAAAATATTAAAAGCCAGCAGCTACTAATATTGCAGCTGCTGACTTTTAATAAAATCACACTTACCTGTCCCAGGTTCCAGCAATGTCGGCGGCAGATGACGAGCGATCGCTCGTCTCGCTGCTGCCACCGCCGCCATCCTCTGTCAGGGAATCGGGAAGTGAAGCATGACGGCTTCACTGCCCGGTTCCCTACTGCGCATGCGCGAGTCGCGCTGCGCGTCTCTTATGGTCCCCCGCTGTGTCTCTGGGAACTGTGTGTTTCCCAGAACACAACGGGGGGGCGGGGCGTCTGCGGGGGTTCTGCGGCAGTCTGGCCGGAAGTGTGTGCAGTTACCTGGATTATCCAGGTAACTGCACCCCCCTCCCCCCTGAAAGGTGCCGATTGTGGCACCGGAGGGGGGGGAGGGATCAGAATAGCGGAACTTCCCCTTTAGGGTGAAGAACCGCTTTAACTCTTAGTGAATCAACCCCTAGGTCTGATATTTTTCAACTACCTTTAATAGATCAAACTATCCAGCAAAAATGGCAGTTAGAAGTTGGGGACAAACCATTTACCTCTTACAGAGATTCTTACAATGGTAACTTTTATCGATTTATATAAAAAAATTATCCAAAAAGAAATAATAACTGTTGCTGTAACTGCTCAAAAAGTGTAAGATGGAGTTCAGCTTTAATTTGTTGGTCAAGTCCCTAAAAATCTGCTAGTAATATTACCCTTCTCCCAGACTGCTGTCCAAAAGTGGCTCCATTCCTCCCCCATCCAGACTGGAGACACTGTAAGACAAGAAGTGTGTTACCAGCCACATCACCAGGTAAAAAGAAAGGGAAAAAAAGCCTAAAAAATAGAACTAATGCAGCCACCACATCTAAGAATTGGTAAGCTGCAAAATATTTTTTTTTTTATGTATAATACCACTTAAAACCCTTTAACCAGCGATTCTCTTTCATGTAGAAGTGATCCGAGGGGCTATTTAGCCCCCTCCTGCGGCTGCCGCCTCTACCGGGCTCTTTCGTCCCATCGAGGAGCCTGGAAGCGATGGCTGCCCTAAACAGAGACAGAGGAACTGACGCTGTTCCACCTCTTTGTTTACCTGGCCACCAGCGACCAAGAAAGCAGCCGATCAGACCGATCTGTGTCTGATCGGGTGCATGGGAGGCTAGAGGAGAGGTCTAGCCAGATCTCTCCATAAAGAGGACCTGTCACAGCCCATGCTGTCACAAGGGGGGATGTTGTTCCTCCCTTGTGATAGCAATAAAGATCACCCCAAAAAAAAAGTGTAAAAAATATTTTTTTGTATAAAATAAATAATAATAAAAAAAATGTAAGCACCCCCGTCCCACCATGCTTACATGCAAATGTGAATGCACACGTTACTCCTGCACACATATGTAAACAGTGATCGCACCACACATGTGAGGTATTGTCGATAACATCAGAGCGAGAGCAAGAATTCTAGCACCAGACCTGTAAAACTCTAAACTGGTAACCTGAAAAGGTGTTTAAAGCGTTGCATTTTAAGCGGTTCCTTGGGCAGACGTAATTTTAAAGCATGACATGTTAGGTATCTATTTACTTGGTGTAACATTATCTTTTGCATTCTACATAAAAATTGGGCTAAATTTTGTGGGGTTTTTTTTGTTTTTTTTAATTCATGAAAGTCTTTCTTTTTCAAAAAAATTTTGTTTGAAAAACCGCTGCCCAAATATTGTGTGACATAAAAAAAATTGCAACACCCACCATTTTACTCTATACATATATATATATAGTATCTCACAAAAATGAGTACACCCTCACATCTTTATAAATATTTTATTATATCTTTTCATGTGACAACACTGAAGAAATGACACTCTGCTACAATGTGAAATATGGAGTGTACAGCTTGTACAACAGTGTAAATTTGCTTTTCCCTCAAAATAATTCAACACACAGCCATTAATGTCTAAACTGCTGCCAAAACAAGTGAGTACACCCATTCATGAAAATGTCCAAATTGGGCCCAATTAGCCATTGTCCCTCCCTGGTGTCATGTGACTTGTTAGTGTTATAAGGTCTCATGTGTGAATGGGGAGCAGGTGTGTTAAGTTTGGTGTTATCGCTCTTACTCTCTCATACTGGTCACTGGAAGTTCAACATGGCACCTCATGGCAAACAACTCTCTGAGGATCTGCAATTTTTTTATTGCTCTACATAAAAATGGCCTAGGCCAGTAATGGCGAACCTTGGCACCCCAGATGTTTTGGAACTACATTTCCCAGGATGCTCAACTATGCTGCAGAGTACAGGAGCATCATGGGAAATGTCGTTCCAAAACACCTGGGGTGCCAAGGTTCGCCATCACTGGCCTAGGCTATAAGAAGATTGCCAAGACCCTGAAACTGAGCTCCAGCACAGTGGCCAAGACCATACAGCAGTTTAACAGAACAGGTTCCACTCAGAACAGGCCTTGCCATGTTCGACCAAAGAAGCTGAGTGCACGTGCTCAGCGGCATATCCAGAGGTTTTCTTTGGGAAATAGACGTTGAAGGGTGAAAGTGTAAAAGGTAAAAGTGATGGACTGGCCAAGCATGCCCCCAGACCTAAACTCTATTGAGCATCTGTGGGGCATATATATAATGTTTGGGGGTTCTAAGTAATTTTCTAGCAAAAAAAGTAGATAATTACATGTAGGAGCGAAGTGTCAGAACTGGCCCTGATGGCAAGTGGTTAAAAACATATTATTGTAGCAAGATATTCTCTAATATGTACTACAGTAATATGTCACAACAGACTCCCAAAACTACTGTTTTCTGCAAACAACAAGTCTAGCTTTCTACATTTTACATGAATGTGTCCATGGACAATCATGGTGTATGTCATATAATGCTCATTGCTCTGCATTTTGTCACTGTTATTAAAGTTATGAATTATTATTCTTTCAGCTGATTTCCCCTTACTCAGGACTCTTTGAATAAGTCAGGTGACGCATTAAATAATTATGTAGGTAGTAAATGGCAGCTGCTATTCAAGATCATTATAAAAACAAGATACTGTAATTTCACAAAAATAACAGTACACAATATGGATTCTAATGTAAACTTTATGTCTGTGCATGCAGGCTGTCCCATTCATATCAAATGGGGACACAGCCACCGTTTCCAATTTGACATCTGTGTGGGTGAGGGTCCACGAGTGCATTGCGAGTGCATGCAGGGCACTTCAGTAAAATGCTACATACCTGCATTTTAGTGCAGCTCACTGCATCACACCTCCAGGTTGTGTCGCAGTGGGAACTAGTCGCAAAGAAAAAAATAGTTTTCTGCACGCCCTAGTTTAAAAATGCAGATGTCCAACTTCCCCATAGTAAAAATAGTGCTTGTTCTCATCCAAGTGCAAAATGTGTGGAATGAGTTTCCCTGGACCTGTGTGAATGGGCTCCATTGAGAGCCGGTCACACTTCCCTGTCATGCGAATTGGAGGTGGCGAAACCCACCTCCAATTCGCACATATGTGAACCCAGCCTATACTGAAAGCATTGAAAACGTGGCAAAAATGCATGAAAGGAAACACACGTGGATGCATGACAACGCACCGGCCTAACGCTAAAAAGAAAAACATTGCACCTCCATACACATACACACATAAAGTATAGGCCAGGAGCTCAGGTGCAGCCTAAGCGTAGGGTCTACATCAAGGGTCTCAAACTGGCGGCCCTTCAGCTGTTGTGAAACTACAAGTCCCATGAGGCATTGCAAGGCTAACAGTTACAAGCATGACTCCCACAGGCAGAGGCATGATGGGACTTGTAGTTTCGCAACAGCTGGAGGGCCACCAGTTTGAGAACCCTGGTCTACATGATGGGGTTTGACCAGAAAGGCTATAGTAAGGTAGGGGTTAAAAAAAAGTTCAGTTAGTAGGAAGGATAATTATTAAGTATTACCTCATTGGAGGATATTAGGGAGGGGCAGGGTGTGGACAGGATGGTCCTAAGGGGTTCCTAGGTGGGAGACGTCCCTCTAGTATCAGTTGGACCAGAGGACAGCAACAGACAAGATTCTCCCGCCCTCCCATCCCATTTTGCTGTGGTAGTCAGTGGGGTGTTTTATTTAGTTCCGTTATCATATAGATGGGGAGTGCATGGTGTCGTAGCAGCAGGCAGAGGTCATAGGGTTTTTGAAGGCGGGGATAGTTATGTTCTTTGGAGAATGATGGCTTGGGCCTATCTCTGGTATGGGTGTACCTGCCCCAATAATGGAAGAAGTAATAAGTGGTGGGGCAGTTGGCTGTATCGGCTGGTGAATTGGTGAAACAATTGTCCCCGAGCTGGCATAAGTTTCTGCTGGGCGCGGCGGAAAAGCAAGGTGGTGCCAGATACAGCTAGTTGGTCCAGTCAAGGGTGCCTTCAAAAATCCTATGACATAGAAAACAGGTAGTTACATTCCGTCAGAGAGGTTATGGTATGTTTTTTTCTTTTCATTACCGTTTTTATATTATGTAATAAAGTGGTTTTATGGTTGGTTATTGTAATAAAGGGCTGCTTTGGCCATTTAAACCCAAAGAAGTATGTCTGGTTTGAATTATTTAAATAAGGTAAGGTGGTATTTGGGTAAGTGGCATAACAGCAGGTACTTGGGCAATGTCCCAGGCAATATCTAAATGAGTGCTGACAGTTTATTTGTTTGTGATGTACAGAATTTGTCACGCCATAACTCAAATTTACTATATTATGTTTTATTACTCACAGAAAACAGGATACATCACATCAACAAATCAAACCACGTACAGTGGCAGTAATGTCTGGTTTTCTAAGAATGTCAGCTGTCTCATTTGGTATGTGTAAGGTATAATAGGTACACAATGTTTTATGACACAGAAAATTCCAAGGCTTTACAGAACAGGATGTTAATGGTAAAGGTATTGCTAAAACCACTTGTAAATTATGGCTAAGGTATTGAAGCCTTACGAGCGACAGTTTGTATATGTTATGAAACCTGTACCACACCTATTAGCGTGAAGTTCACAATACAGAATGTTCTATGTGTAAAAAAGTAATCACAGTAAACAGCTAAAGTGACAAACAAGGGTGCTGCAATGGAATCATGAATTTGCTTTGTATAGGTCTGATTTATCGAGGCTGGAGAAAGGGAAATGACAAGAAACGTGAAGTTGTTGCCCTGCCTAGCACAGAAGAATATCTGATCTTTCATTGATGAAGTTTCACTTTCACTCATAGGTCTCTTCACACCCATTATGGGACTGGACACTAAGGGCCCATTCGCACTTTGCGATTGTGTTAACATGTGTTTTGCCACACATGAATGTGCATTACATTAAGGCATTTTTGAATGAGCAATGCACAGGAAGGAACCATAAATGAATATGCGCCATTTTTTCTGATGCATCGCGCCACAAAGTATAATAGTGTATTACAGTGCAATGTGATGTGCTGCAATATATTTACATTGGGATGGCAGTAAAAATGAATGGCACTGCAGAGGGCATAATACGCATATTGTGCCTTGTGTTAAAATGCACATTACTGCAATTTATTGCATTGCAACCCAGAAAGGAGAAGCAGCACACTCATTAGCTCATCCCTTTGCTATTCTGCTCTCTTCTCCTACCACTGCACTGCAATACAATTGGCTCTTTGGGCTGCTTTTTCTCCTGCTTTTGAGCTCTGCTTTGAGTGAGCAGTGTTCAAGTCTATCTAACAATGGGAGGTGCCAGCATGTATATGACCCACTTCTATTAGAAATGGACCTCTATGTCCCAGAGGACCCTTGTTCAGCTGCATAATCTGCACCACATATAATATGTCCACCACTGTTCCCCACACTTCACCTCCCCAGTCTGCACATGTGACTCTATCCAGTACAATTCAGTGTTCATGTCTGGTAAACCAACTGACAGTGTGGGCGCAGTCATTGTCAGGGTAGGTGTGGGAGCTTGTAGAGGCAGAGTGGTGGGTTTGTTTTACTCCAGGTTCAGGCAATAACAAGGTGCAATGACTACACACAGGCCACTCAAGCAGACCATTGATGGTATCTGTATAATTCTGGAGCTGACATCATTTTGCACAGTCGCCAGTATAGGAACAGTCTTCACTTCTCTCACCAAAGATCTTTTTTTCTGTTTGTAAGGTGGCATTCTTCCCACAGACTATCAATATAAGGAGTATCTTCCCGAAGACCACAACTACAAGGGGCAGTTTTCCCTCTGTCGACTGTTTTTATGCAAGAGACATTCTTTCTGCTTCCAACCACCAATTTTACCAGCCACCAATGTAAGAAATATTCCTTCTGCCACTTACCATCAATGTAAGGAGACATTTCTCAACTGATCACCAATGTAAAAGGGCCCTTTTTCTTGATGACCACCAATGTAAGAAGGCATCTTTCCTACTCACCACCATAGCAAAAAGATCCTTCTACTTACCATATCACCAATGTACCATTTTCGCACTGATCACCAATGTAAGAAGGTCCTTCTACCAATCACCACTAATGTAAGGGGGCATTCTGCTACTGACCACCTGTGTAAGAGGGCCATTCTCCCAATGACCATCATTCTAAAGAGGGACTTCTTCCTCTGACCTCAAATGTAAAATGGACCTCTCCCACTGACCACGAATGTAAGAGAGCCATTTGCCCAGCTTATCATCAATGAAGGGAAAGAAGGAACATGACTTAAACCTTTAAATACATTAAGGGTGAGAATAGAGTCCAGGAGGGCAGTATTTTGAATATGTAAATTAAAAAAAGGAGCAAATTCAAAGGACCATGTGGTCTTTTTCTGCCATTACCCTTCTATGTTTCTGTGTAAGGGACACTACCAGTTTTACTCTGTATTTCTTTTCTGGTCATTAGTATTTTTTTTATCAACTTTGTATTAAATGAATGATTATTAATAAAAAATAAATAAACAAATCTATATAATGAAGAGTGGGGTGTCAAGACTCAATATGTTTTTTTCTCCACTCTTACACTTATCCTGGGGATTTTCAGAAGGTTGGAAATGTCACAATAATTAAGTTCTGATGACAGCAGATTAACATCTATATAGTTGCTAGGCTAGGCTGTTCATTGCTAATGCGTTGGAGATGTAAAGTAGATGTATAGGAATTTTCTTGGTTGTTGGCAGATAATATGGAAAAGATACTACTGTTTCTTGCTGGCAACTGTCAAAGGTTCTAAAATGTTAATGTTTCTTTGCTGCACTCCTTGTTTACATTCGTAGACTGTAATAATGAATTTATCTTATTTTCTCTCTTTTGATTTATTAAATATACCATTAAGCCCTTCCGACCACAAAATCCATTGGATTTTGTCCGAAACTGGTGTTGCATACACACGGTCGTTCGTTCGTTCCGACGGGACTACGTTCAGCCTAGTAGCCAATAGCTTTGCTCTCGTACTTTGATCTGAGCATGCGTGGCACTTTGTCCGATCAGAATTCTCTACAAAAGATCGGAAAAAGTCAGATCGGATTTTGTTGTCGGAAAATTTGAGATTCTGCTCTCAAGTTTTTTCCGACGTAATTACCAACGAAAAAAGGCTGATAGAGCCCACACACGATCGGATTTTCTGACAATATAATCCAATCGGACCGTTTATGTCGGAATTTACGACCGTGTGTACAAGGGCTAAGGCTTGGTTCACACTAGAACACGCAGCGGCTCACAGCAGGGGTTCGGTGCGTCTCCATTCACCATTTCAGGTCCGACTTCAGCCCAAATTTTGTGCTGAATTCAGACCTGAAACAGAGGAAAAGACGCAGAGGACCAATTCGCACTGTAGCCGCTGTGGAAATGTGTAAACCGGCTCCATAGAGAGCGGGTCACAATCTACTGCTATGCAAATTGGATGCAAGGAAAGCTGTATTCAATTTACATAAGTGTGAACCCAGCCTAAAATGTTTTGATGTTTCTGTATACCAGTTGATTCTGCCAAAAATGGTGTGCGCTGATATTGTCTTGTGCTGTCTGCCTGTGCTGACCTTATATCCGTTAACATTGTTTCCCAACCCCCTCTGTGGTTTACCTTATGTTATGGAGAAGAGAAGAGGGAGAGGTGTTCTGTAGTTCTACAGTGCCTTGCGAAAGTATTCGGCCCCCTTGAACTTTTCAATCTTTTGCCACATTTCAGGCTTCAAACATAAAGATATAAAATTTTAATTTTTTGTGAAGAATCACCAACAAGTGGGACACAAGGTTGAAAAGTTCAAGGGGGCCGAATACTTTCGCAAGGCACTGTATCATACAGTGACAATGCTGCTCCTCCATAGAAATAGTATGGTGAATAAATATTGTCACCGTAGTACAGGAATTATGTTACTGCAGGATCAAAAGGTGAAAAAGGAAAAAAAATGCATGAAAAAAGATCATCAAGCCAAATCTTAGGTAAGCTGCAAAAAATATTTGTTCTTACATTTAGATACACCTTTAAATCCTAATATGCTATATTGTTTTTCATTTTTTAGTATTCAGGTGTGAATAACTGCCTACTACATTTTTTTTCAATGAGCGTCATACCAGAAAAAGAAATCTTAGTTATCTTGTGCTTTTAATAAATCTCAGTGTTATAGGTGAACTACATTTTAATCAGGGTGTGTCTGCATTCCCTTTGCCTTTTTTGTTAGGTAAGTTTGTTTACGGGCTGCTTTATCATTATTTCCCTAGAGCAGATTTTGCCTTGCACACAAAGTTGAGACATACATAGTTACATAGTCAGGTTGAAAAAGGACACAAGTCCATCTAGTTCAACCATAAAAAAAAAAAAAATATCATACAATCCCATATACCCAATACTATACCCACAGTTTATCCAGAGGAAGGCGCAAAAAAAAAAAAAAACAGGATCCAATTTGCTACAGCAGGGGAAAAACATTTCCTTCCCGATCTCAGAGAGGTAATCAGATTTTCCCTGGATCAGCTTTACCTAGATTGTTTTGCTTTTCCAAATTTGGGGAAAGAAATGATTTGTGGCCCAGTAGATAGGATAAATAAGCAGTATGACATTGTTTCTTTCTTGATGATACTAATTTAAGCTGGATACACACTAACATTTTCTGTAGATTTTTCCTTCAGATTTACCAAAACCATAAAATAAAATATGAGGTCAAACCTTAAGAGTTCCAATTTGTATGCAATCAGACAGGCCCTTACACTACATAGTTTTGGTAAATCTAAAGGAAATCAGACAAAAAAAGTTGTATGGGGTCTAGAGCTTGCCATATGCAGCTCCAATTTCAGATACATCGGATACTTATCTAGTATTCTGACAGCCAGGTGCCAGCTATTAGGATACTATACAGTGCCTTGAAAAAGTGTTTATAACTCTTGACATTTTCCACATTTTGTCATGTATAACCAAAAACATAAATGTATTTTATTGGGATTTTATCTGATAGACCAACACAAACTGACACATAATTGTGAAGTGGAAGGAAAATGATCAATAGTTTTCAAAATGTTTTACAAATACATATCTGAAAAGTGTGGCATGCATTTGTATTCAGCCCCCTTTACTCTGATACCCCTAACTAAAATCCAGTAGAACCAATTGCATTCAGAAGTCACCTAATTAGTAAATAGAGTGTGTAATTTAATCTCAGTATAAATGAAGTTGTTCTGTGAAGCCCTCAGAAGCTTGTTAGAGAACCTTAGTGAACAATCAGCATCATGAAGGCCAAGGAACAATACCGGACAGGTCAGGAATAAAGTTGTGGAGAAGTTTAAAGCAGGGTTGGGTTATAAAACATTTGCCAAGCTTTGAACATCTCACTGAGCACAGTTCAATCCATCGTCAGAAAATGTAAAGAGTATGACACAACTGCAAACCTACTAAGACATGGCCGTCCACCTAAACTGACAGGCCGGGAAAGGAGAGCATTAATCAGAGAAGCAGCCAAGAGGCCCATGGTAACTCTGGTGGAGCTGCAGAGATCCACAGCTCAGGTGGAAGAATCTGACCACAGGACAACTATTAGTTGTGCACTCCACAAATTGAACACTGCATAACACCCTGAACACACCATCCCCACCGGGAAACATGGTGATGGCAGCAACATGTTGTAGGGAGGCTTTTCTTCAGCAGGGACAGGGAACTGGTCAGAGTTGATGGGAAGATGGATGGAGCCAAAAGGGCAATCTTGGAAGAAAACCTGTTAGAGTCTGCAAAAGACTTGAGACTGGGGTGGAGGTTCATCTTCCAGCAGTACAACAACCCTAAACATACAGGCAGGGCTACAATAGAATGGTTTAGATCAAAGCACATTCGTGTGTTAGAATGAACTAGTCAAAGTCCAGACCTAAATCCAATTTAGAATCTGTGGCAAGACTTGAAAATTGCTGTTCACAGACGCTCTCCATCCAATCTGACCGAGCTTGAGCTATTTTGCATAGAAGAATGGGCAAAAATGTCACTCTCTAGATGTGCAAAGCTGGGAGAGACATCCCCAAAAAGACTTGCAGCTGTAATTGCAGTAAAAGGTGGTTCTACAAAGTATTGACTCAGGGGGGCTGAATACAAATACATGTCACACGTTTCACATATTTATTTATAAAAAAGATTTGCATTTATTATTTTCCTTATACT